>NC_045787.1:29393167-29702071 GCF_009873245.2 Balaenoptera musculus | reverse complement strand
ATTACAAAAATGAGATGAAGCAAATAAAGAAAAATATTTATAACTTAAATCTAGGTAAACGGTAGATGGCTATCATACTAATCCCTCTGCTTTTCTCTTCATACTAATCCCTCTGCTTTTCTCTCCATTTGAAATCTTTTTTACAGTAAAAAGGGAATTATAGATGAATATGTAAATAGATATAAAATACACACTGAGTCACAAAAACATCATAAAAAACAGAGTCACATTACTTTGAGATTAGGGGCAAGTGATGGCAAAGTTAAATAGTTCTCCTGATTTAAAGGAGTAACATTCACATAATGTTTGCAATATTAGAGTTTTATATTAATTTTATATGACTTGTCAAGAATCCTATTTCTTCCCATCTATCTAATCTTTGATAGCTCACAATTACATATAGGATGCAACAATTTAATTACAGAAGAGAAAATAAGCTTATTCTTGGTTTTTTCTGCATTTTCAATTACAGCAGTGTAGCAAATGACACAGTTTAGTGAATAATAGAGCACTGGCTTGAGTCTCATGAGATATGTATTCCATTCAGAGCTGATCATTGATATAGCACTGGATAGTCCTGAACAAGTCACCTTATAGTTGTAAAGGTAGAAGGAGAGCACAATCCCTATATGAATCAAGAGACTATCTATCATGTGGGGAAAAGGGATATAAACAACATATTTTAAGTACATTTTTAAAAGGTCATCATGGGGCTTCCCTGGTGGTGCAGTGGTTAAGAATCCGCCTGCCAATGCAGGGGACATGCGTCCGAGCCCTGGTCCGGGAAGATCCCACATGCTGCGGAGCAACTAAGCCCGTGCGCCACAACTACTGAGCCTGTGCTCTAGAGCCCATGAGCCACAACTATTGAGCCCGCGAGCCACAACTATTGAAGCCCATGTGCCTAGAGCCCATCCACGACAACAAGAGAAGCCACCACAATGAGAAGCCCGAGCACTGCAATGAAGAGTAGCCCCCGCTCGCCGCAACTAGAGAAAGCTTGCACACAGCAACGAAGACCCAACATAGCCAAAAATAAATAAATAAAATAAATAAATTTATTTTAAAAAAAGGTCATCATACTAACTCAAGATATATGTCACTATTTTAAATCATAAGACCTATTTTAAATATAGCCATCATTGGAGATACTCAGTTTTTTTTTTTTCCTTTCAATTGATCATATATCTGTTAAGATCTATTTAGGGAATTCTCAAATCTTTACTACTAGACAGCTTAAGAGTTATGACTTCAAACTTTACAAATCAATAATGATTTGTAGAACACTGACCAGAGCCACTTTAGTCAGCAAGGTTATTTTGCTAGATAACTATATAACTGCTAGAGAAATTTGAGGTCTGACTCAATTCTGATCCACATAAGACAGACATTTATTATGTAAATATCTATTGGCAAGTAAGCACAAACAATTCATATGATCTATTCTGCAGGCTTGAGAAAAATCCCAGCATCTCGTTTAGATGCTCCAACCACCACTTTCACAAAAGGTTCACTGGAAGCAAACGCTCAACAGTCCAGAGACAGGAACTTTCTCCATTTAGTTGATGAAACCCAGAGTTTACAAGTGGAGATTAAACAAAACCCTTAAGAGTTCAGGTTGAAGGCAAAACTAGATTTACACCCCATTCATGCAAGAGTAAGAAATTGAGTCAGAGTAATTTCAGCTCATCCACATATCTTGAATATTTTTAAATCTCATCATTGAAAGCTCATTTCCAACATACATTATGCAAGTTAACAAGATAGTTTCACCAATAAAATCCATTTCTGATATCCAATATGCTAAAAGATCAACGATGGTCAAAAGTAGAAATAAGAGGGTGGCTTATGGTAGCAACGTGTAAAGTCCTTTATAATATAATGCTAGCTGACCATACCTGCACAGTGCAGCACCGACTAGCACTTGGCTTAACATATGTTGTACACACATATATCATATTACACAGTATTTAATGAAGTGCTTTAAAATAAACTAGGCAAGGTAACAATTTCTAAATTAAAATATTTTTTAAAAAACAACAAAAGATGGAAAATGTCTTTAAAAAATAAATTAATGAAACTAAAGGAAATTTACTAAAGAAAAGAAACATAAAAGGTACACTTTGCTTTCATCTGAATAACGAATGTAGCATATAGTCATGTAAACTTATTGTATTTTAGCAAAAATCATCATAAACGGAATTCAAATAACAAGAGACTCTGTCTTCAAATATGAAGGTATTAAGTTGCATAATACATACCATTCACAGGGCTGAAGGGATCGAAATGCCTTAAAAGAAGCATCCATTCCAGCAAAATCCCAAAACTTAACATCATAGTCATATCCTCCAGTCACCAAACGGGCACCTGAGGGATCCAGACCCAAGGCAGAAACCTGGTTTAAAAAAAAAAAAAAAAATGGAGAAAAGCTACTTATTGTCTATTATAACCCCATTTCCTTTCTCTAACCCTACCTCCTACCTTACAGGCACTGTAAATATAGATCACCACTGCTGTTACTTCTGAAAAGTGAAAATGGAAAGCACCTTCTATATTATGTGGCTTTGTTATTAGGAGTATTATTTCTTTGAAATACAAGAAAATATTTTAGTTTAATCTAATCACTAGCTTCATCCCAACTTATCTACCATGTACTCAGAATAGCTGTCATATGATAAACTAAGTTGCTTTAGTATATAAGTAGAAATCTTACAAACAATTCAGCTTTTTCAATAAACAATTTTGAGGAAACCTTTTAAGATTGTTTGACTATCACTAAATGAATAACACATGAATCTAAAATTCCCAAAATGAGTAATGCCAATAGGAACCATAAATCTATTTAACAAAATAGAGCAAAGTAGAAATTATTATCTTGTGCACTTGGCTAATTGTTTAGTCACCTTAAACAATTATTTTTAAAGCTGAATTTTTAAGTAACTAACCACATTATAATAACACTTATACTGGTTCCATAAAATATTTGCTTTCCCTGTGAACTTTTCAAAGTTCAATTCACATACAAATATCCAATGTGTAACTCACTGTTCTTGAGCTACATTTATCATTCTTGTCAAAGTGGTTAGTCCCTGGATCTACTGACCTCTCAGAAGGAAAGACTGCATTAGGAATATTAAATGTGATTATCATATACATGAGACAGTAAAAGGATCATAGTTTTATATAAAGAAAGGCACTATAAATCAATCCTCCAAATAGACTTGAAATGTTAATTAAATATAACAGAATTACTGCAGTCAAAACCAGATACTGACAAAATAATTTATACTCATTTCAATTACTACCTGTGAATACTGATTTCAGAATATAATGGAATTATATACAAATATAACGAATAACTTGTTATATGTTTAAATTAGATATGTACCCTAAATGGGTTAAAGAAAGCATACAATGAGAGCTATCATTTGAATGCCTGAACAATATGTCTTAAAGCAATCGAAAATAAAACTAAATAAACAGTAGTTTTTAAAGTCTACGAAGTGACTTGCTACCACCAACTACAAACTTACTTGCCTCCATGCCCACTCTATCCTTCTTCCCTCCTGTGAAAATTAAAGAGGTGTCCCTCCTCCTGATAAAGCTAACCCCACCAGTGTTCATCTCCCTACAATGTAATTTGAAATTGCAAATTCATCTGTGACTTGTCTATTCTATTCCTGTCCTCCCCTCAAGAGTGTAAATTCCGCTCCTACCCCACGACCACCAGTGTGGAGCCACAGGGGCCGAGGCCCTGAATCAGGGTGGGAGGAATGGTGACCAGCTGCAGGTATCCTCACTGTTCTTCTGGGGAAAAGGACAGTGTTGTTTGCAACCTGCAGTTTCCAACTTCCTGGTGGTCATTTGGACTTCAGGGTAAACTGGGAAGAATGTGCCCAAAGGGAAACCTGGGGAGAAGCAGTTCTTCACCTAAAAAACGTTCACTGTTGTGAATTCTTTTTTTTTTTTTTTCACTGCGCTGCGCGGCATGCAGGATCTTAGTTCCCCAACCAAGGATCAAAACCGTGCCTCCCGGCAGTGTAAGTGCAGAGTCCTAACCACTGGACTGCCAGGAATTTCCCTGTTGTGAATTCTTTCACTGAGGAAGAGAATTACCATTATGTCACTATATTAATGAAAAAAGAAATGGATGTGATTCATAATTTAGAACCAAAAAATGTAGAACCTAAAAAAAAATGAAAGTAGGAAGTGTATTCCTTGGGAAGAATTTCCTGTACTGGACCAGCTTTTCTGGGCATTAGGTTGTTTAAAGGAACAAGGCTATGATCCTTCTCTGGATCATCTGGTAGGATACAAAGGAAATGATCTCTTAAGTGGCCAAGAAGATTCTTTGATTTTTTTAAAAAAAGACAAAATAAGGTCTGGCTAAGGAGTGGAAAATATCTAATTTCAGAAAAACTCCCATTTTATCTAAAAAGTTTCAAAAAACTGCCAGTTTATTTGCAAATTCTTAATATACCCACCACCTTTTCAGCCTTTTCTTGTGAAAATTTTCCTAGGATATGTGACTGCATTATATTCAGACAAAGAATATGTGATAATTGTTGAGAATATGGTTAATCTGCTTTCTATATCTCCCTGTGATATTTACTGTGCAGTTCAGCAGCAGCAGCTTACATGGAATAGAGTGCAATAGAATTTGCCTTAGCATTTTAGTTCAAATAGAAATTCTAATTCAAATACTAACACAGTAAGCCTATGGCAGAATTTATCATGTTTGTTGATTTTCCTCTTTTCTTTTATTTAAAAAAATGGGAGTAGGGGGCAGTAATATACTGTGACAGTCCTTGCTAGAGGCAACAACTAGAGAGAACAGGACAGGCCATTAGGGTATATTTCCCAGGTTTGTGATTGAGAATCCAAACCAAGAGAAGTGAGACAAACCTCTAGGATCTGTATCCTATCACGAACAGGCCATGTAATCTGGGATTTCTCCCTTAATCTCTCTGAGATCCAGTGCCTTCACATGTAAAATGAGGAGATGAGAATACAGCAGTGGTTCTCAAAGTGTGATGTGGAGGATCTACAAGACCCTTTCAAGTGTACTCAAGATCAAAGCTATTTTTACAATACTAAGACATCATTTGCCTTTTTTCCAGAGGCTACAGGATGTGTGATATTGTAAAAGACTGAATGCAAAAAAGCAGGTATGATAAATCCAGCCCTCTTCCATTAAGCCAGACATTAAAGAGATTTGCAAAACTGTGAAATAATATCACTCTCCTCATTAATGGGTTTTTTTGCTTTCAAAAAAGTAATTTTTCATAAAAATTATTTATGTTAGCATGTATCACTTTTTCTTATTTGTAAATGAGTTAAAAACTCTAAAAACTAGAAGAAAAAAAAAGAGTGTAAATTCCATGTGGACAAAGACCATCCTTGTGCCCAGCACAGTGCCTGGCACAAATCTGACACTTAATAAATAACACTTTTAAAAAAGGAAGGAGGACTGTAAATAAAATAAACACATACAAAACAAACAGCTATGCAGTTTGACAAATATGAGATCAATTACCCTCTCTCAGGAAAGAACAGGATAAACTACAAAGTTCACTTTTCATTATCTAAGGACAGAAGAAAGATGGCAAAGAAGAAAGGGCAAAGTGACGAAAGGAGATTTTCAATGCTAGCATTCTGAAGTATCAGGATCTTGGACTTCCCTGGTGGCTCAGTGGTTAAGAATCCACCTACCAATGCAGGGGACATGGGTTCAATACCTGGTCCAGGAAGATCCCACATGCTGCAGAGCAACTAAGCCCATGCGCCAAAGCTACTGAGCCTGTGCTCTAGAGCCAGCGAGCCACAGTTACTGAGCCCACGTGCCACAACCACTGAAGGCCGTGCGCCTAGAGCCCATGCTCTGCAACAAGAGAAGCCACCGCAATGAGAAGGCCGCGCACCACAACGAAGAGTAGCTCCTGCTCACCGCAACTAGAAAACGCCCGCGCGCAGCAATGAAGACCCAATGCAGCCAAAAATAAATAAATAAACAAACAAACAAATAAAGTATCAGGATCTCTGTGGCTGCTTATATATTCCACTTATTATCCACCAAAAGGATATGAAAGGTAATGAGTAACAGAAAACAAAGCTCTGGAGGAGCTTCAAGATGGCGGAAGAGTAAGACGTGGAGATCACCCTCCTCCCAACAAATACATCATAAATACATCTACATGTGGAACAACTCCTACAGAATACCTACTGAACGCTGGCAGAAGACCTCAGACCTCCCAAAAGGCAAGAAATTTCCCACATACCTGGGTAGGGCAAAAAAACAAAAAACAGAGACAAAAGAATAGGGACAGGACCTACATCAGTGGGAGGGAGCTGTGAAGGAGGAAAGGTTTCCACACACTAGGGAGCCCGTTCGCGGGTGGAGACTGCGTGTGGGGGAGGGGGGAAGATTCGGAGCCACGGAGGAGAGCGCAGCAACAGGGGTGCGGAGGGCAAAGCGGAGAGATTCCCGCACGGAGGACCGGTGACGACCAGCACTCACCAGCCTGAGAGGCTTGTCTGCTCACCCGCTGGGGCGGGCGGGGGCTGGGAGCCGAGGCTCGGGCTTCGGAGGGCAGATCCCAGGGAGAGGACTGGGGTTGGCGGCGTGAACACAGCCTGAAGGGGGCTAGTGCGCCACAGCTAGCTGTGAGGGAGTCCGGGAAAAGGTCTGGACCTGCCAAAGAGACAAGAGAATTTTTCCTGCCTCTTTCTTTCCTGCTGCACGAGGAGAGGGGATTAAGAGCTCTGCTTAAAGGAGCTCCAGAGATGGGCTGGCGCCCACGACTATCAGCACAGACCCCAGAGACGGGCATGAGACGCTAAGGCTGCTGCTGCCGCCACCAAGAACCCTGTGTGCGAGCACAGGTCACTCTCAACACCTCCCCTCCCAGGAGCCTGTGCAGCCCACCACTGCCAGAGTCCCGTGATCCAGGGACAACTTCCCCAGGAGAATGCACGGCGCGCATCAGGCTGGTGCAACGTCACGCTGGCCTCTGCCACCGCAGGCTTGCCCCGCAATCCGTACCCCTCCCTCCCCCCGGCCTGAGTGAGCCAGAGCCCCCGAATCAGCGGCTCCTTTAACCCCGTCCTGTCTGAGCGAAGAACAGACGCCCTCAGGCGACCTACACACAGAGGCGGGTCCAAATCCAAAGCTGAACCTGGGGAGCTGTGCGAACAAAGAAGAGAAAGGGAAATCTCTCCCAGCAGCCTCAGGAGCAGCGGATTAAATCTCCACAATCAACTTGATATACCCTAAATCTGTGGAATACCTGAATAGACAACGAATCATCCCAAATTGAGGAGGTGGACTTTGGGAGCAATGATATATAAATTTTTTTCCCTTTTTCTCATTTTGTGAGTGTGTATGTGTATGCTTCTGTGTGTGATTTTGTACTGTATAGCTTTGCTTTTACCATTTGTCCTAGGGTTCTGTCTGTCCGGTTTTTTTTTGTAGTTTTTTGTTTTTTTAATTATTTAAAAAAATTTTTTTCTTAATAATTACTTTTTATTTTATAATATTATTTTATTTTATTTTATCTTCCTCTTTCTTTCTTTCTTTTTTTTCTCCCTTTTATTCTAAGCCGTGTGGAGGACAGGCTCTTGGTGCTCCAGCCAGGCATCAGGGCTGTGCCACTGAGGTGGGAGAGCCAAGTTCAGGACACTGGTCCACAAGAGACCTCCCAGCTCCACGTAATATCAAAAGGCGAAAATCTCTCAGAGATTTCTATCTCAATGCCAAGACCCTGCTCCACTCAACGACCAGCAAGCTACAGTGCAGGACACCCCATGCAAAACAACTAGCAAGACAGGAACACAACCCCACCCATTAGCAGAGAGGCTGCCTAAAATCATAATAAGGCCACAGACACCCCAAAACACACCACCAGACGTGGACCTGCCCACCAGAAAGACAAGATCCAGCCTCATCCACCAGAAAACAGGCACTAGTCCCCTCCACCAGGAAGCCTACACAACCTACTGAACTAACCTTAGCCACTGGGGACAGACACCAAAAACAACGGAAACTACAATCTTGCAGCCTGCAAAAAGGGGACCCCAAACACAGTAAGTTGAGCAAAATGAGAAGACAGAGAAAAACACAGCAGATGAAGGAGCAAGGCAAAAACTCACCAGACCTAACAAGTGAAGAGGAAATAGGCATTCTACCTGAAAAAGAATTCAGAATAACAAAAGTAAAGATGATCCAAAATCTTGGAAATAGAATGGAGAAAATACAAGAACCGTTTCACAAGGACCTAGAAGAACTAAAGAGCAAACAAACAGTGATGAACAACACAATAAATGAAATTAAAAATCTTCTAGAAGGAATCAATAGCAGAATAACTGAGGCAGAAGAACGGATAAGTGACCTGCAAGATAAAATAGTGGAAATACCTACTGCACAGCAGAATAAAGAAAAAAAATTGAAAAGAACTGAGGACAGTATCAGAGACCTCTGGGACAACACTGAACGCACCAACATTCAAATTATAGGGGTCCCAGAAGAAGAAGAGAAAAAGAAAGGGACTGAGAAAATATTTGAAGAGATTATAGTTGAAAACTTCCCTAATATGGGAAAGGAAACACTTAAGTCCAGGAAGCACAGAGAGTCCCATACAGGATAAATCCAAGGAGAAGCACACCAAGACACATATTAATCAAACTATCAAAAATTAAATACAAAAAAAATATATTAAAAGCAGCAAGGGAAAAACAACATATAACACACAAGGGAATCCCCATAAGGTTAAAAGTTGATCTCTCAGCAGAAACTCTGCAAGCCAGAAGGGAGTGGCAGGACAAATTTAAAGTGATGAAGGAGAAAAACCTACAACCAAGATTACTCTACCCAGCAAGGATCTCACTCAGATTTCATGGAGAAATTAAAACCTTTACAGAAAAGCAAAAGCTAAGAGCATTCAGCACCACCAAATCAGCTTTACAACAAATGCTAAAGGAACTTCTCTAGGCAGGACACACAAGAGAAGGAAAAGACCTACAATAACAAACGCAAAAGAATTAAGAAAATGGGAATAGGAACATACATATCGATAATTACCTTAAATGTAAGTGGATTAAATGCTCCAACCAAAAGACACAGACTGGCTGAATGGATACAAAAACAAGACCTGTATATATGCTGTCTAGTAGAGACCCACTACAGACCTAGGGACACATACAGACTGAAAGTGAGGGGATGGAAAAAGATATTCCATGCAAATGGAAATCAAAAGAAAGCTGGAGTAGCAATTCTCATATCAGACAAAATAGACTTTAAAATACAGACTATTACAAGAGACAAAGAAGGACACTACATAATGATCAAGGGATCGATCCAAGAAGAACATATAACAATTGTAAATATTTATGCACCCAACATAGGAGCACTTCAATACATAAGGCAAATACTAACAGCCATAAAAGGGGAAATCGACAGTAACACAATCATAGTAGCAGACTTTAACACCCCAGTTTCACCAATGGACAGATCATCCAAAAAAGAAAATAAATAAGGAAACACAAGCTTTAAATGATACATTAAACAAGATGGACTTAATTGATATTTATAGGACACACCATCCAAAAACAACAGAATACACATTCTCCTCAAGTGCTCATGGAACATTCTCCAGGATAGATCATATCTTGGGTCACAAATCAAGCCTTGGTAAATTTAACAAAATTGAAATCGTATCAAGTATCTTTTCCGACCACAACGCTATGAGACTAGATATCAATTACAGGAAAAAATCTGTAAAAAATACAAGCACATGGAGGCTAAACAATACACTACTTAATAACCAAGTGATCACTGAAGAAATCAAAGAGGAAATCAAAAAATACCTAGAAACAAATGACAATGAAAACACAATGACCCAAAACCTATAGGATGCAGCAAAAGCAGTTCTAAGAGGGAAGTTTATAGCAATACAATCCTACCTTAAGAAATGAGAAACATCTCAAATAAACAACCTAACCTTACACCTAAAGCAATTAGAGAAAGAAGAACAAAAAAAACCCCAAGTTACCAGAAGGAAAGAAATCATAAAGATCAGATCAGAAATAAATGAAAAAGAAATGAAGGAAACGATAACAAAGATCAATAAAACTAAAAGCTGCTTCTTTGAGAAGACAAATAAAACTGATAAACCATTAGCCAGACTCATCAAGAAAAAAAGGGAGAAGACTCAAATCAACAGAATTAAAAATGGAAAAAGAAGTAACAACTGACATGGCAGAAATACAAAGGATCATGAGAGATTACTACAAACAAGCAACTCTATGCCAATAAAATAGACAACCTGGAAGAAATGGACAAATTCTTAGAAATGCACAACCTCCGAGACTTGAACCAGGAAGAAACAGAAAATATGAACAGACCAATCACAAGCACTGAAATTGAAACTGTGATTAAAAATCTTCCAACAAACAAAAGCCCAGGACCACATGGCTTCACAGGCGAATTCTATCAAACATTTAGAGAAGAGCTAACACCTATCCTTCTCAAACTCTTCCAAAACATAGCAAAGGGAGGAACACTCCCAAACTCATTCTACGAGGCCACCATCACCCTGATACCAAAACCAGACAAAGATGTCATAAAGAAAGAAAACTACAGGCCAATATCACTGATGAACATAGATGCAAAAATCCTCAACAAAATACTAGCAAACAGAATCCAACAGCACATTAAAAAGATCATACACCATGATCAAGTGGGGTTTCTCCCAGGAATGCAAGGATTCTTCAATATACACAAATCAATCAATGTGATAAACCATATTAACAAATTGAAGGAGAAAAACCATATGATCATCTCAATCGATGCAGAGAAAGCTTTTGACAAAATTCAACACCCATTTATGATTAAAACCCTCCAGAAAGTAGGCATAGAGGGAACTTTCCTCAACATAATAAAGGCCATATATGACAAACCCACAGCCAACATCGTCCTCAATGGTGAAAAACTGAAACCATTTCCACTAAGTTCAGGAACAAGACAAGGCTGCCCACTTTCACCACTATTATTCAACATAGTTTTGGAAGTTTTAGCCACAGCAATCAGAGAAGAAAAAGAAATAAAAGGAATACAAATCAGAAAAGAAGAAGTAAAGCTGTCACTGTTTGCAGATGACATGATACTATACATAGAGAATCCTAAAGATGCTACCAGAAAACTCCTAGAGCTAATCAATGAATTTGGTAAAGTAGCAGGATACAAAATTAATGCACAGAAATCTCTGGGATTCCTATACACTAATGATGAAAAATCTGAAAGTGAAATTAAGAAAACACTCCCATTTACCACTGCAACAAAATGAATAAAATATCTAGGAATAAACCTACCTAAGGAGACAAAAGACCTGCATGCAGAAAATTATAAGACGCTGATTAAAGAAATTAAAGATGATACAAATAGATGGAGAGATATACCATGTTCTTGGATTGGAAGAATCAACATTGCGAAAATGACTCTACTACCCAAAGCAACCTACAGATTCAATGCAATCCCTATCAAACTACCACTGGCATTTTTCACAGAAGAACAAAAAATTTCACAATTTGTATGGAAACACAAAAGACCCCAAATAGCCAAAGCAATCTTGAGAACGAAAAATGGAGCTGGAGGAATTAGGCTCCCTGTAGACTATACTACAAAGCTACAGTAATCAAGACAGTATGGTAGTGGCACAAAAACAGAAATATAGATCAATGGAACAGGATAGAAAGCCCAGAGATAAACCCACGCACATATGGTCACCTTATCTTTGATAAAGGAGGCAAGAATATACAGTGGAGAAAAGACAGCCTCTTCAATAAGTGGTGCTGGGAAAACTGGACAGCTACATGTAAAAGAATGAAATTAGAACACTCCCTAACACCATACACAAAAATAAACTCAAAATGGATTAAAGACCTAAATGTAAGGGCAGACGCTATCAAACTCTTAGAGGAAAACATAGGCAGAACACTCTAGGACATAAATCACAGCAAGATCCTTTTTGACCCACCTCTTAGAGAAATGAAAATAAAAACAAAAATAAACAAATAGGACCTAATGAAATTTAAAAGCTTTTGCACAGCAAAGGAAACCATAAACAAGACCAAAAGACAACCCTCAGAATGGGAGAAAATATTTGCAAATGAAGCAACTGACAAAGGATTAATCTCCAAAATTTACAAGCAGCTCATGCAGCTCAATATCAAAAGAACAATCAACCCAATCCAAAAATGGGCAGAAGACCTAAATAGACATTTCTCAAAAGAAGATACACAGATTGCCTTCAAACACATGGAAGAATGCTCAACATCATCAATCATTAGAGAAATGCAAACCAAAACTACAATGAGATATCATCTCACACCGGTCAGAATGACCATCATCAAAAAATCTACAAACAATAAATGCTGGAGAGGGTGTGGAGAAAAGGGAACCCTCTTGCACTGTTGGTGGGAATGTAAATTGATACAGCCACTATGGAGAACAGTATGGAGGTTCCTTAAAAAACTAAAAATAGAACTACCATATGACCCAGCAATCCCACTACTGGGCATATACCCTGAGAAAACCATAGTTCAAAAAGAGTCATGTACCAAAATGTTCATTGCAGCTCTATTTACTATAGCCAGGACATGGAAGCAACCTAAGTGTCCATCATCGGATGAATGGATAAAGAAGATGTGGCACATATATATAATGGAATATTACCCAGCCATAAAAAGAAATGAAATTGAGTTATTTGTAGTGAGATGGATGGACCTAGAGTCTGTCATACAGAGTGAAGTAAGTCAGAAAGAGAAAAACAAATACCGTATGCTAACACATATATATGGAATCTAAGAAAAAAAAAAAAAAAAGGTCATGACGAACCTAGGGGCAAGACGGGAATAAAGACACAGACCTACTAGAGAATGGACTTGAGGATATGGGGAGGGGGAACGGTAAGCTGTGACAAAGTGAGAGAGTGGCAAGGACATATATACACTACCAAACGTAAAATAGATAGCTAGTGGGAAGCAGCCGCATAGCACAGGGAGATCAGCTCGGTGCTTTGTGACCACCTAGGGGGTGGGATAGGGAGGGTGGGAGGGAGGGAGATGCAAGAGGGAAGAGATATGGGAACACATGTATATGTATAGCTGATTCACTTTGTTATAAAGCAGAAACTAACGCACCATTGTAAAGCAATTATACTCCAATAAAGATGTTAAAAAAAAAAAGAAGTAAATTATTCATTCAAGCAATATATAAAAATAGAAGTGCTTTAGAGGGAAATTTATGGCTATGACACCTATGTTAGAGAGGAAGAAAGATCTCAAATCAATAACTTAAGCTTCCACCTTAAAAAACTACCAAAGAAGAGGAAACAAAACCCAAAGCATGCAACAGGAAGGAAATAAGGATTAGAGCAGAATTCAGTAGAAAAGAGAAATTTTTAAAGTAAAGAAAATCAAAGGCACCAAAAAATAGTCCTTTGAAAATTTCAAGAAAATTGAGAAACTTTAGCTAGATTAGCCAAGAAAAAAAGAAAGAATTACTAAAATCAGGAAGGAAAGAGAAGATAACATAAATTAAGAGGATTACAAGGAAATTCTATGAATTGCATGCCAACCAGTTATGTAACTTAGATGAACCATACAATTTATTAGAAAGACACAAAGAGTACCAAAATGGACTCATGAACAAAAAAAAGAAAGAAAGAAAATCTGAATAGATTTTTAATAAGGGCTTAAATTAGTAATCAAAAATCTTTCCACAGGACTTCCCTGGTGGCCCAGCGGTTTAGAATCCGCCTGCCAATGCAGGGGACACAGGTTCGAGCCCTGGTCCAGGAAGATCCCACATGCCGTGGAGCAACTAAGCCCATGTGCCACAACTACTGAGCCTGCACTCTAGAGCTCACGAGCCACAACTACTGAAGCCTGCACGCCTTGAGCCCGTGCTCCACAACAAAAGAAGCCACCGCAATGAGAAGCTCACGCACCACAACGAAGAGTAGCCCCCACTCGCCACAACTCGAGAAAGCCTGCGCGCAGCAACGAAGACCCAACGCAGCCAAATAAATAAATAAATTTATAAAAAACAAAAAAATCTTCCCACAAAGAAAAGTCTATATCTATTTGGCTTCAAGGTAAATGCTATCAAACACTTAAAGAATAATTAATCAATCCTTCATAAACTCTTCCAGAAAATATAGGAGAAATAAATGCTTTCAGCATTCTATGAGGTAAATATTACCCTGATGCCAAAACCAAAGTCACCACAAGAAAACTACTGACCTATATCCCTTATGAATATGAACAGAAAAATCCTCAACAAAATATCAGCAAACTGAATCTAGACCTTAAGCATCACACCTTACAACCTGGAGATTTCATCTATTGGAAAAGACACCTCCAGAAAAACTCTTTTCAACCTCCCTGGAGAGGCCCCTACCAGGCACTGTTAACCAATATTTTTGCCACCAAACTCCAAGGAATAGATTCTTGAATTCATGTGACATAACACACCTAAAGAAAGCACTGAACCCTGACTGGACCTGCACATCATCTGGTGACCTGAAAGTAAAGATTTCCTGGAATTGAAGCAGATGACATCTGATGAGACAGCTTTCCCAAGATATCCAGAGAAACCCTGTTAGAAGTTTGTCACCAAACCTTTGATGATGACATAACGCTCCAGATGATCTCCAATATCTATGATCTTGATAACATATGGACTTTAGATAAAAAGTACCAGAAAGTTCTCCCTCCTACCTCTCCTTGTTATTCGAGTGTGATCTTAATAAGTTTCTAATCTATGCAATTTCCTTCTGATGTGAGACACTACACCCAAGAAAGGTCCTTCCTGACACTGAGGGACAAAAGGCTGCTGAAACTAGGCAACCTGACATTTAATCAGTGATGCTTTCAGAGAAAAATCTTGTGATCAAAGGGGTAAATGTAAAAAATTAATAAACAGAAACCTCAATTAAATAGAGTTGGGATACCAGAAAGGGAAACCCTGCAATGATAGTAGAGCTCAATAGGAAGAACTTCTTTCCTGGCAAGGACTCATCAGGCAGTGAAAGGCCATGGACTCTGTTTAGCCCTCCAAACTTCCTTTTCACTCCCATAAAAAGGTTCTCCTTCCCTTGCCATGCAGGAACTTGAGCATGGCTCCCCATGGTTGCAGACCCCAAATTGTAATTCTCTGCTGATCCCGGATAAACCCATCTTTGCTGAAGAAATATCTGGTAGTGTATTTGTTTCAGGTCAATGGTAAGTATACTGACAAAATAGATATATTTCTTCAATGGCAAGGAGAAAAAAAGAAAAGGAAAAACATACAGATTAAGAGACATAACAAATAAACAATGATGACTCTCCTCAGAGTGAGTCAGATGCCGTCTGGATACTGATTTGAACAAACTAACTGGAAAAATATGTATGGGGGCTTCCCTGGTGGCGCAGTGGTTAAGAATCCACCTGCCGATGCAGGGACATGGGTTCGAGCCCTGGTCCAGGAAGATCCCACATGTCGCGGAGTGACTAAGCCCGTGCGCCACAACTACTGAACCTGTGCTCTAGAGCCTGCGAGCCACAACTACTGAGCCCATGCTCCGCAACAAGAGAAGCCACCGCGATGAGAAGCCTGTGCACCACAACGAAGAGTAGCCCCTGCTCGCCGCAACTAGAGAAAGCCCGCACGCAGCAACAAAGACCCAACGCAGCCAAAAATTAAAAAAAAAAAAAAAGTATGGGACAATTGAAGAAATTTGAATAATGGAATATTAGATATTAAATAATTATTGAAAAAACTTTAGACGTAATAAAGGCGTTCTGATTATGAGAGAGAGAGAGAGAGAGAAAAGGAGAGGGAGAGGAGCAGAGACAGAGAGAGAAAGAACAACCTTATCTCTTACAGGTTCATACTGAAATATTTACAGATGAAATCATATGAAGTCTGGAATTTGTTTTTAAATAATCCCACAAGGTAGGTAGATGGGATGGGGGGAAGGAGGTTTACTAGAAATGTAAAGTATATAGGAAATAAGAGTGGCCTTATGTAGACAATTGGTAAGGTTCAGAGATAAATATACGGGAATTCTTCTCAGTATTCTCTATACTTCTGTGAATGTGTAAACATTTTTACAATAACTAGTTTAAAAACAAACAAACAAACAAAAAAGACGAGCCAGTCACCTTCTTGATCTCTGACATATTTCCAAAAAGTTGAAATACATGCAGGGCAAAGGCAGGACTGCAAAAAAAATTAGTTAACCTAACAGTACAGTTAGAAGCTCTGATTATTAATGTGTAAAATAACTTGGAGTATTTTTTTAATTATATACATTTTTAAAGATAAAATTTGATTTGAAAAAATATGCATATCTAAATAAAACATGTGTTAAACATGAACTATCTCTCAGCTGTAAAAATCTCTGGACTCAATGATAGGAAAGCTTCCTTTTAACTATTTACAGTCTATAATTTTTTTTTTTGATTTACTTAAAACATGAAAATTAGTAAAATTCTTTCCTGATTTTCAGAATAATAAAAATATCAAAGTGTGATTTAATAAAAAGTAGGTATAATATGAAGAATTAGATGGAAATGATTTCTTAAGGCAGCAGTTCTCAGATATTTCGGTTTCAAGACCCCTTTACACCTCAAAATCTTTTGAGAACCCCCAAAATGTCTGTTTATATGAGTTATTTGTGTCAGTATTTACCATAGCAAAAATTAAGACATTTTAAAATATTCACTGTTTACTTCATTTAAAATAATAATAAACCCAATGTATTTAACACAAATATTTTATGGAAATGATATTTTCCAAAGCAAAAAATTTAGTGGAAAGACTATCACTATTTTAAAATCCTTGGCTATTAATTCTATCATTTGTGTTATTTCTGGACCTATTTCTATTGATTGATGTTTTCCCCCTCATTATGGGATGTATTTTCCTACTTCTTTACATGTCAGACTTCTAGAAAAAGGTAGCTTAATTATAAAGGGAAAGCAAGATAATATTATCCTTTCATTCATTCATAAGCAAGTTTCATTCATTCAACTATCATTTTTTAATAAGATATTATTAAATCTTTTTTACAATAAAATGATTTAATCTTATACCTCAAAATGTTTACATTATTAATTTTTAAATAACATAAATAAATATGACAATATAAAAATATAATCCATAAATCTAAGTAATATAATCTTAGAGCCATACAGTAACTATCTTATGTTCATTTCTTATCTCAACATCCACCTAAAAAATGAACTCAGGCCTCTTACTGATATAGAAATGAAGCTAAGGGTAATGAAAAATTTTCCCACACCATAACAAAAAAAAGTATTTGAGTTTCATTTCTTTCTTTCACTTGTAATGTTCCTATATCAAAGAGAGAGGTTTTAAAGCCAACAATAACAATGGCAGTAAGTGTTCTTATTTTAAATGAAACGCAATGGTTATTTTGACTGAACAGAAAAGTAATCTATTTTCCTTAATGTCTATAGCTGTGTGATACCAGCTGATTGTATAATTGGCCTTAATATAAATATATCTTATTAGTTCACTTTTCCATGAGAGCCCTGTTATTGAGGGAAAAGAATTAAATTTTTAAAACTTACTGTCTTAGTGCCATGCTTTAGCGTTATCTCATGCGAGTCAGGGATCTTTTGGACAGGATTCTGAAAAAACAAAATTCCATGACATTGATGAGTAAGATAACATATTTGGGGGAACTACATACCACACCCACAGGAAATTTAATTTTTAAAAATTGCATCACTGACTTTTTAACACAAAACTTTAAAAAATAGGAAGTAAAAAGTGTGAGCGTGGGACTTCCCTGGTGGCGCAGTGGTTAAGAATCCCCCTGCCAATGCAGGGGACACGGGTCCGAGCCCTGGTCCGGGAAGATCCCACATGCCGCAGAGCAACTGAGCCCGTGCGTCACAACTACTGAGCCTGCGCTCTAGAGCCCGCGAGCCACAAGTACTGAGCCCATGTGCCACAACTACTGAAGTCTGCACACCTAGAACCTGTGCTCCGCAACAAGAGAAGCCACTGCAGTGAGAAACCCACGCACCACAACAAAGAGTAGCCCCCGCTCGCCGCAACTAGAGAAAGCCCACGTGCAGCAACGAAGACCCAATGCAACCAAAAATAAATAAATTAAAATAAAATAAAATAAAAAAAATTTTTTAAAGTGTGAGCGTATCTTATTTCTGCACTTCTAGATAGATTACAATTGGTCACTTTGAGCTGATAATAAATTTATCTTAAATCTCTAAAAAGATAAACCTAAGATACTCTTTAGGTTGTATGAAACCATAAGGTCCTCCCCATATGGAAAATTTTTTAAGTCCTCTTTTCACTGGTACTTTGCGCATACCTTAAAGTACTTAATTTATAACAGACAACAAAATTTGCACAGGATAGATACATACCTTTTAACCCATAAAAGATTAAAAAACAAAAAACTGATATTCAAATGGTACAAATAAGGAACAGAGTCATTCACTGATTCATCGATTCAATAAGGCTTTATTAAAGTGAGATTATACCAGATGCTAAGTGGCGTTAGACACAGCCTCTACTCCTCTCTCCTCCCAAGAAGCATATGGTCTAAGAGGGAAACATCAATGACTCTACTTCAATATAATACATACTATGTTAGAAAGGGTATGGACAGAATAACTGAGGGATGAAGAAGATGGATGCATAAATCAGACATAAGAGGTCACACTGATCATTTAAATAAGAAGTTTCATTGTTTAGTCAAGTCTCCATTATCCAAGAGCAGGGTAGTTATACTAAAATTCTACAGCCATTACAAATTCATGTTAGGATTACCTTGCAATCTACTTAATTAAACATGTTCAGGGAATTCCCTGGAGGTCCAGTGGTTAGGACTCTGCACTTTCACTGCCAAGGGCCCAAGTTCAACCCCTGGTTGGGGAACTAAGATCCCACAAGCCATGTAACACAAGCCACGTGGCATGCCCAAAACAAATAAACAAACAAACAAAAAGTGCAATCTACAGACTTTGGTCCCTAATTTCCCTCCTTCTTTAGGATCCTTGATGAACCAATCGATCACCAGCTCTTTCTATTTTATCTTAAATCTTTCCCCTACCATGGCTCTTTCTCCTCAGAATATGAACAATTTAAGTACGTCCCATATTGGGACTTCCCTAGTGGCGCAGTCGTTACGAATCTGCCTGTCAGTGCAGGGGACACGGGTTCGATCCCTGGTCTGGGAAGATCCCACATGCTGTGGAGCAACTAAGCCCCTGTGAGCCACAACTACTGAGCCTGCGCTCTAGAGCCCATGGGCCACAACTTCTGAGCCCGCATGCCACAGCTACTGAAGCCCGCGTGCCTAGAGCCCGTGCTCCACAAGAGAAGCCACTGCAATGAGAAGCCCGTGCACCGCAACAAAGAGTAGCCCCCACTCGCCGCAACTAGAGAAAGCCGGTGCGCAGCAACGAAGACCCAACACAGCCAAAAATAAATAAATAAATTTATATAAAAAAAAAGTGCATCCCATATTAAAACACACACACACACACCCCAATTTCGCCTAGGTTTACTGTTGTATCACTATCTTTTCCTTTACAATCAAGCTTCCTCACACTACAGTTTTCACTCATCGTCTCTACTTTCTTTCACCCCTCTACCTCTACCACTTTGGCACTTGTCATTTAATTCCCAATACCTAGCACAGTTCTTGGTACTTAAAGGACTCTTAGTAAATATTTCTTGAATGAATAAGTAAGTCACTATAAATGCCCCAGGACACTTTTCAGAACTTAATCTGCACGTCTGACCTTTCAACAGCATGATAACTACTTAACTATTTCCTCCAACTTGAAACTATTCTTTCTTGGGAGGAAACAGCCTTGACAAAAAGCCAGAAAATCTAGGGTTTTAAAATCAAGCTCTGATACTCATTAACCTTGTCATAACCTCAGGAGAGTAATGACTCTCAGTTTCCTCATTTGCAAACAGGATAATAGCACCTGCCCCTTAGGTTACTGTGAGGTAAGTGGTTTAAAGCTCATAATACAGAGTTCGGCACAAAGTAGGTACCCAATAAATGACAGCCACCATTTATTCTAAGGCTTACCTCCTGTCTCTCTTGTCATATTATCTTAGTCTATTTCCAGGCTTCTCTTCCTTTTCACTTGGCTAATTCCTACTCACCCTTTAAGACTCAATTCAGATGTGACCTGCTCCTGGAAGCATTTCTCAACATTTCAAACTCTGGGTTAAATGACCCTTCCATGCACTCCCATGACACCCTCTCCTTGTCTCTATCACAGAACCTATCATAATACATTGTAATTTTTGACCGGTCTCCCTCCACAACACTCCGTAACCAAACTCAAGAGATGCTTCTCAAAGACCGTGTATATATATCGTCTCTGGGTCCCCAATCCACAAAACACCTGGTGTATGGCAGACACAAGAGGTTTTGGAGTGTATTAATGGCCCTTACAATGTCTACCTCGTAAATCACATTAGATAATTTTTAATTTACCTCAAACATTAATGTTTATGTCCATAAAGAAGAACAGGTAGGTGCTATCCATCAGGTGAGCCTGGTGAGTGAGAGTCATATTTTCCAAAAGTGAAAGCCTTTGAAGACCAAATGATTCTATCCCAGACTAAAAGCACATGTAAAGTTGCAAGTATAGAGAAATAAAGGCAATTTTGTTTTAAACTATTTGCATCTGAGAAGTGGCTATAGTTCATTACCACCACAGATCAGTACAGAAGGAGATCGGGAAGCAAGAGGCACTGAACAAAAACACTCACCTCATAGTAACCCAAGGAACTGCTGGAGAGTTTGCAGTTTATTTCAAGACAAAGACATTACAGTACGGTTTACTATGTTTTGGAAAGTCCTGCACACACCAATATCGGAGATACCAATATTCCAACACAAATTCCAAAATAATTTAAAAGTTGAACAAATGAATTCTGGACTACCCTTACATTAAATTATGTAAACCACTGCTCCCTTTGCAGTTGACAATATTTTTAAGTAATAAAAACTCATGTAAAGGTGATAAGTACTCCTGAAAGAAACAGGAGAACAGTTCAAACGTTTTACTTAAAGAAGAATCTATTATAGTATCATTTCATAACCAATTCCTTTTCATCACTCAGGAAAGAGAAACACTGTCACCAGAAGGAAGGATGAAAATTATTTCACTGAATTCAATGCAGAACGTGCCTATATACAGACAATTTCTGACATTTAAAGAAAAAACTTACAAGAATACAGAACAACTCAGTATTTACATTAGGAATGAATTAAATGTTTAAATAAGTATTGTTTACATTTAAAATCAAAGTTTTACTGGAAATCATGTAGGGCGTAACTCATAAAAAGCCCATGTAATTGGCACAACTAAATCATCTAAAATAGTAGCAATCCATCTTTTGGTAGCATATCACTTGATGGTGACTGTTCTTTTTCCAGAACTTTTACTAATGACTTTTTGAAATATGGCTTAGTGTGAAATTTGCTGTAACAGTAAAATATTTTCAAGATTTCCCTGCCAGGGGACATCATAAACTACAAGACTTCAATGAAGTCATTTATTACCAAAATTCATAACAACAGCTACAGTCTTAATGGAAGAGGGGAAAAGATACCAGTTTTTGTTTTGTTTTGGTTTTAAATGCCAACCAAAGGATTATTTCCCAGGCTCTTTTGTTTACCCCAGTAAGAACAATGATAGCAAACATATCTAGAATAACATGAGCAATTCCATCTGATGTACTATACATACATCCTTGTAGTGTTTTTCAAAAGACTTGCAAATCATTTACAACCTTTCTGGGGTAATTTGTCGTAAATTTTAAAAGTTATATATGTATAGTAGTATGAGTCAAAATAAAAAGTCTACTCAGTAATAAAGATCTACTGCAAAGTGGCTAACAGTTGGGACAGAGAATGGGGATTTCCAACCAGGAGTTTGAAAATGAGTGCCACTTTCTCCCAGAAACCACTTTGGAAATAGTTACCAGTGCAGAACCATAAGCAACCAGAATTAGAGTCCATTCTGGTGTAACTCTTAAAATTAATTCATTTATTCACTCACTCACTAATCACACATTCACTTAACAACATTTATTGAGTATTTAATTATATACTACATACCACATACCAGGAACTAAGTTAAAGATAAAAAGACCAATAACAAAAACTCTGCTCATGAAGAACTATCAGTCCAGCAAAGCAAAACAGACAGGTAAACAAACAGGCAAACTAAAATGTTTCAGATGCTATGACAGAAGGATACACAGGGTTCAGCGCTCAATTCCACTGTGCCTGGGGAAGGAGACAGTGATTAGAAAAGGCTTCATACAAGAGATGTTTGAGATGCTTTTGGAAAAACAGAAGTTCCCTAGATGAATGTGGAGGGCATCTAGGCGAGAATAAGATGAACCTTGACACTTTCTGAGCAGCAAATATTTTTGCCTGGCTAGAGTTTAAATTGCTGGGCAGGAAAAAGGAGAAGGATGTGTGGTGTGGGAGGGGGGGAGGGGTTGTATTTTTTTTTAATGTTAACCCAGAGAGTTCGTTATGAGCCAGATTGTATACAATGCCAAGAATCTGAAATTTAAGCTCTGAGCCATGTAGAGTAATTTGATAAGACTTGAGATTTCAAAAAAATCACCGAGGCATCAAAAGACACAATTAACACGGTGACAAGGCAACCTACACAACGGGAGAAAATATCTGCAAATCATATATCTGATACAGTGTTAATATCCAGAATATATTTAAAATTCCTATGACTCAACAACTACAACGAAAAAAACCCAATTCAAAATTTGGCAAAGAACTTCAATAGTTATTTCTCCAAAGAAGTTATACAGATGACCAACAAGCATATGAAACGATACTCAACATCACTAATCCTTAGGGAAATGCAAATCAAAACCACAATGAGAGGGCTTCCCTTGTGGAGCAGTGGTTAAGAATCCAACTGCCAATGCAGGGGACATGGGTTCGAGTCCTGGTCCGGGAAGATCCCACATGCGTGGAGCAACCAAGCCCATGTGCCACAACTACTGAGCCTGCACTCTAGAGCCCTTGAGCCACTACTACTGAGCCCACGTGCCACAACTACTGAGCCCGTGCGCCACAACTACTGAAGCCCGTGCGTCTGTGCTCCACAACAAGAAGCCACTGCAATGAGAAGCCCACGCACCGCAACAAAGAATACCCCCGCTCGCCACAACTAGAGAAAGCCTGCGTGCAGCAACGAAGACCCAACGCAGCCAAAAATAAATAAATAAATTTATTAAAAAAAAAAACCCACAATGAGATACCACTTCACACCCAATGCAAAAGCTAATATTTAAGGGAAAAAAAGAAAAACAAAATAAGTGTTAGCAAAGACGAACAGAAACTGGAACACATACATTGGTGGAGGGAAATGGTGCAGCTGCTAGGTAAAACAGTATGGTAGTTCTTAAAAAAACTTAAACAAGAATTACCTCATGATTCAGCAATTCCATTGGCATATATACCCAAAAGAATTGAAAAGCAGTGTCTCAAAGAGATGTTTGTACACTCATGTTCAAAGCAGCTTTATTCACAATAGTCAAAAGGTGGGAGCAACTCAAGTGTCCATCCATGGATGAAGGAACAGTGGTATAAATATACAGTGGAATATTATTCAGTCTTAAAGAGGAAGGAAATTCTGACACATGCTACAACAGGGATGAACCTGGAGAACATTATGCTAAGTGAAATAAGCCACTCACATAAAGAGTAATACTGTATAATTGCACTCATCTGAGGTATACAGAGTAGTCAAATTCATAGAGACAGAGCTCACAGTGGTTGCCAGAGTTGGGGGGAGAGATGGAAATGGAAAGTTGTCGTTTAATGGGTATAGAGTTTCTGTTTTGCAAAAATGAAAAAGTTCTGGAGACTGGCTGCACAACAATGTAACACTACAGAGCTGTACATTTTTAAATGATTAAGACTGGGACTTCCCTGGTGGCTCAGTGGTTAAGAATCTGCCTGCCAATGCAGGGGACACGGGTTCAATCCCTGGTCCGGGAAGATCCCACATGTCGTGGAGCAACTAAGCCTGTGCACCACAACTACTGAGCCTGCACTCTAGAGCCCGCGAGCCACAACTCCTGAGCCCACACACCACACCTACTGAAGCCTGCGCACCTAAAGTCCATGCTCTGCAGCAAGAGAAGCCACCGCAGTGAGATGCCCGCTTGCTGCAACTAGAGAAAGCCCGAGTGCAGCAACGAAGACCCAACACAGCCAAAAATAAGCTAATTAATTAATTAATTTTTAAAAATAAGATAAATTTTAAAAAATGATTAAGACTGTAAATTTTACATTATGTGTATTTTGCCAAAACTAAAAAAAATTTTAATAGATACAACACACATAAGCAAACAAAAAAAGATTAAAAGATGCATACTCTTATGTGTGAATACTTCTCAATACTCTAATAAATGTTAGGTAAGCATCATAATAAATCATTTATCAAATGTCTAAAATCTTCCTCCAGAAATGTAAAGTTACATGTCTAAAATATTGCAGGAAGGAAAGACAATTTCCTAGCTAAATCTCACAGCTGGTTCCAATCCTTCAATTAGCAGTATTCCCAAACCACTTCTAAATTTCCTTCAAACCATTTATGCCCTACTGCAAGCTGAAATCTTAGAGAACATCTCTTAGTAACATGACTTAAGAGCACATTGTTAGATAATTTTTATACCTGTGTGAGGGCCGAGAAACTCAAAAAGGATAGTTCATTCTTATATTTTATCAGAAATCACTTTTTTAAAAAAACACGACATTAGCAATAAACACAAAGATGACAATTTTCTATGTTTATTTACCATAAAACAATGGCAGGTAATTAGCCAACAGGATTTATATCAAATGACATTTATTTTCAAAGCTACCATGAACATATGCCCTGTCATTTCCTAACACCCTAAAATTTTATGAATATGTCAGCTTTTATTCTTATTTGCTCTCTAAGTCCAAAGACTTGAAATCTAGACATGACTCTGACATTGACTGCCACTTGTAATCTTCACTCAGCCATCTAACTGTATAGAACCTCAGCTTTTCCACTTGTAAAAGTGAAAAAGTTGGACCAGGTAATTCATGACATTCTATGATGACATGGTCTACCTTAAACTCACATCTGGAACTAGGAACACTACCCTATGTCCTTCCCTGACTTCCATCTTCTTTACTTTACTCCACACTGCTCACTACTAGGATATTACTCTTCCTACTGCATTTCTGAGAACCTTCAATGTTTGTCCACCACCTTTAGTCCCAATTGTAACTTCTCAGAGCATCAACACATATTGTTTTAGAAATTTTCATTTGTAGAATGTTATTCCAGGTTACGTTTAGAAAACTTAATGTTTTTAAGAAGTTTCTCGTCAAAGGGTACAAACTTTCAGTTATAAGATAAATAAGTTCTGAGGATCAAATGTACAGCATGGTGACTACAGTTAATAACACTGTGCTGTATACTTGAAATTTGCTAAAAGAATAGATCTTAAGTGTTCTTGCCATACCAAAAAAAAGAAAAAGGTGACTATGTGAGGCGACGGATGTGTTAATTAAGTTGATTGTGGTAATCATTATACATATACATATATCAAACCATCACATTATACATGTTAAGTATCAATACATACAATTTTTGTCAGTTATACCTCGATAAAGCTAGGAAATAAATATCATTAAAAAAAAACAACAGGGCTTCCCTGGTAGCACAGTGGTTGAGAATCCGCCTGCCAATGCAGGGGACACGGGTTCGCGCCCTGGTCTGGGAGGATCCCACATGCCGCGGAGCAACTGGGCCCGTGAGCCACAACTACTGAGCCTGCGCGTCTGGAGCCTGTGCTCCGCAACGGGAGAGGCCGCGACAGTGAGAGGCCCGCGCACCGCGATGAGGAGTGGCCCCCGCTCGCCGCAACTAGAGAAAGCCCTCGCACAGAAACGAAAACCCAACACAGCCAAAAATTAATTAATTAATTAATTAATTAATTTTTTAAAAAAAGAGAACTAGATTCACTTTAAAAAAAAAACAACAAAAAAGTTTCATACATAATCAAGAAGCAGATCATTTCTTAAAAGATATTAATCTCTAAAGAGCCTATCAATATTCCTATCATTTGCAGTGATGTTTATTTTTCAATGATTACTTATCAATGTATGCATTAGGATCCCACCCTTACCCACATAATTAACCACTCCAGGCAGGAATAGAAGAACAGAGGTTGAGCTTGCCAGAATTAAGAAGGAACAACCTGGCTTTCTAAGACCCCTATACTGAAACTCTCCTCTCCCACTTCTTTACCCCTACCCAAAGGAGAAGGCTTTCCTTTACAACTATAAAGGAAGAGGGAAAATTTCACCAGCTCAGACTGGAGTCCCTGAGTTTTACCATTTGTCCTGTTCCTTAAAAAGGCCCACCTCCACCATGTCAGTGGCAACAATGTACACACCATTCTCACATCTTCACAACTTGAACTAATTATCCCCTCCAAACTTCAAGCCCTTAGCCTCTTATCTACAAAGAATAAGAAATTGTTACAATGATTCTTTTGGGAAGCAAAGCACTTTTATAAGTGGAGTGAAGATTAATACAAACCTCAGTCTGAGAGTGCCACGGTTCTCATAGAAGCCTCTCTAATGCCTTGCTACTCAAAGTACAGTCCACAGAGCAGCACCAGGGGCAGCACCCAGGAACTTGTTAAAATTCAGAATGCTGGACCTCTCCCAGACCTACTAAACCAGAATCTGCTTTTTAATAAGGTCCCCAGGAGATTTATGTGCACATTAAAGCATAAGAAGCAGGGAGTTCCCTGGTGGCCTAGTGGTGAGGATTCCAGGCCTTCAACACCCTGACCTGGTCAGGGAACTAAGATCCTGCAAGCTGCGTGGCACGGCCAAAATAATAATAATAATAAAGTATGAGAAGCAAAAGTTTTCTGAGATTACCACTTTACTGCAACACAAGTTCACCAGTCCTATTACAGCTTGATAGTATATTGCCTGAGCTACATTTTATACCTTAAGATAATTTCTATAACCTAAAAAAAGATATTCAACTGGAAAATCTTTTTTTTCCATTTGTTAATTTTTTATTACCCCGGAATAGGAAGACTAACATGTAACATGTTTATTTTATTTTATTTTATTGAAGTATAGTTGATTTACAATATTGTGTTAGTTTCAGGTATACAGCATAGTGATTCAGTATTTCTGCAGACTATACTCCATTATAGGTTATTACAATAGGTATAATTCTCTGTGCTATATAGTATATACTTGTTGCTTATCTATTTTATATATAGTAGTTTGTATTTGTTAACCCCATACCCCTTATTTGTCCCTCCCCCTTTCCCTCTGCTCTTTGGTACCACAAGTTTGTTTTCTGTATCTATGAGTCTGTTTCTCTTTTGCATATACATTCATTTGTATTATTTTTTAGATTCCATATGTAAGTGATATCATATAGTATTTGCCTCTTTCATTGGAAAATCTTGGAAGTCATATTTAACTTTCAATTTAGCAAAAATCTTACTCTATAATTCAATTTTCCAAACTGCCAGGCAACATGGGATTTTTTTTCCCAATTCATACAACCATTCATTCAACAGGTACTTAATAAAACTCATATTGTTTTAAAGAGTCAAGGCAAGAGCAGGACAAGAATCTGGATTCTGTTACTTACTAGTGGTAAGAATGAAAAAATCTCTTCTTCATAGAGCCTCTATTTCCTTAACCATCTACTGTATATAAATAATAATAGTAACAGCTAGCATATACGTGCATACTATGGGCCAAGCACTGCTCAAGGCACCACATATATACTAAGTAATTTAATCCTCACAACAACTCTCTGATGGGTCCTATTATCACCCCATTTTAAAGATGAGGACACCGAGGCAAAGAGAGGTTAAGTAATTTGTCCACGGTCACATAACTGGTAAGTGACTGAGAGGGAATTTGAACTTAGAAGTCTGGCCCCAAAGTCTGTGCACATAATCATTACAACATAACGTCTCCTGTATAGTAACACTTACCCTGTTAGCTTCGCAGAGTTGCCGTGATGACCAAATGAGTTAATGTGCCAAAGCACTTTATAACTACAACCCCATTATAAGTAAGACATTATTACGAGCCTATGGCTATAAAGGTTTTATCCTGAAAGTACACATTTGAGAAATTGTTTGAGACCAGGTATAAAATGCCTTGAGATAGAAAAGTTTCACCAACTTTCAGAATCTTAGATATGCAGTGCAGAATTAGTTCAACATAGGTTATACACTGTAGTATTTTGAGTTATGTTTAAGATTTCATAACTGTTTTTTATAAAAATTGAGTTATTACTTGGGCAATCTTCTGATATTCAGTTAAAGATGCACAGACTGTACTAATTTTGACTATAAAAAATGTCAAGGTATCAGTCAAATTAGTGAGAATTTATTTGGAAAAATAAAAGAAGCTTGAGACATAATAAATTTTTATCAAATTCACCTGGTACTGAGAAAAAATGTATTTTAATCCTTCTCCCTTACTATAGCTCTCTTGAAAACTAACACTGCAGAATAGATACCATATATTATTTAATGTAACTCTGCATACATGCAAAAGCATGTATATGCTTCACAACTGTAAAAGGTATAGTGAAAATTAAAGGCATCTCCAAAGTCAATCTGTATAGATTCTCTTGTATTCATTCTACAGTCCTAGCTCTAGCAATTCTACACCCTATTCATCCCACCAAATATGGAACAGACAAATTATTAACACTCCATCATACTTTCCATAATGTCTAAAGCCACCACCACTACAACAAAATATTTTAAATTGCTCTTGGGCATTTCTTGCTAGAGAACAAAAGCAGATTATTTACTTGCCATCTCCTCACTAGTCTGTAAAATCCTTGAGGACAGACACTAAGTCTTATTTAATTTGCATCTTCAGTACTTAGCACAGTGTCTGACATACAGTACATGCTCAAATATATTCATTCTTAACTAAAGATATAAATTACCTAGTAATGATAGTTTGTTTTTAAAAGAAAATAAACATGAAATCCATGAGAAAAAAAAAATACACAAGCAGAGTTTATCCATCCTTTCTAAAATATGGGGACGTATTTATTAACTATTTATATTTTATATCTACTCTTAAAAATTTTTTTCTGTATCTTCAAGATAAAACATTCAAGGCCACAGACAGACTTACTGTAAGCTGTACCTAATAAAGCCTAAGTGCCAGGTACTATATGCTAAACACCAGGAAACCCAAAATAAGGAAGACACAGGCACTGTCTTCATGGAGCTCAGAAACTACAGAAGGTGCACACTTGTAAACAAATAACTATCAAAACAATGATCATTTTATCATAGTTGTGACAAGTACAATAATAGGAGAGTGTCCTACGTCAAATCATACACAAAAATTAATTCAAAATATACCAAAGACCTAAATGTAAGAACTAAAACTATAAAACTCGCAGGAAAAAAAAAACAACACATAGGAGTAAATGTTCACAACCTTAGGTTAGGCTACTTAGATATGACACCAAAAGCACAAGCAACAATAGAAAAACCAGAAAAACTGGACTCCACCAAAATTTTAAATTATTACACTTCAAAGTACACCATCAAAGAAGGTGACAGGACAACCCACAGAATGAAAGAAAATATTCGCAAATCAGGTATCTAAGAAGGAATTTGTGTCCAGAATACATAAAGAACGCTTATAACTCAATAATAAATAAACAAATAACCCAACTGAAACAGGCAGAAGAGCTGAAGAGACATTTCTCCAAATAAGACATACAAATGGCCCATAAGCACATGAAACAATGTTCAACATCATTATTCTTTAGGGAAATACAAATCAAAACCACAATGAGATACCACATCACATCCACCAAGATGGCTATAATCAAAAAGACAAACAATAAAATGTGTTGGTGAGGATGTGGAGAAATTGAACCCTCACAGACTACTAATGGGACTGTAAAATGGTGCAACTACTTTGGAAAACAGTTTGGCAGTTCCTCAAAATGTTAAACATAGAGTTATCATATGACCTAGCAATTCTACTCCTACATATACACCCCAAAAAACCCAAAAACATACATCCATACAAATAATTCTAGACAAATATTCATAGTAACATTATTCATAATCGCCAAAAAATGTAAACACCCAATGCCCATCAACTAGTGAATACATTTTTTTAAATGTAGTATGTCCATATAATAGAATATTATTTGGCAATAAAAAGTAATGAAGTAGTGATACATGCTACAACATGGATGAACCTTGAAAACATTATGCTAAGTGAAAGAAATCAGTCACAAAACACTACTTACTGTATTATTCCATTGATATGAAATGTCCAGAATAGGCAAATCCATACAGACAGAAAGTAGATTAGTGGTTGCCAAGATTTGGAGGAAGGCTAGCAGAGGGAGAATAGGGAATGAAAGTAAAAGGCTACAAGGTTGCTTTTCGGAAGGATTTAAATGTTTTAAAATTAGATAGCGGTGATGGTTGCACAACTAACTCTACGGTTATACTAAAAGCCACTGAATTGCATATCTGAAAATTATGAATTTGAGGGTATTAATTATATCTCAGTAAAGCTGTTATAAAAATTTTAAAATAACAGAGGAATATAACTAATACACAAGTAGCATAAGGAAGAAGGTACTCAACTCTCCCTTTGTCAGTGAACGCTTTTAAAAGGAGAAAATACACTCCTTTCACAATGAGAAAAATTGGATCCTGCAAAATGAAAAGGTTCTTCATTGATGGAGACAGGTCTATCACAATGTAACCCACAGGGGCACTACTTACATAGACTACCAAGAGAATGGAGTGGTACTAAGTATTGACCAGGGTCCACACAGAAGGAAAAGCATGTGGGAATGCATTAAAGAGTAGTCATATTCAAAGACTGCTAATAGCTTGTATGGTTGGGGCATGAGACAAGTGTAGGAGAGACAACTGATGACCTTGAGAAGGAGAATAGGTCACAACCAGCGGTAAAGGAAGGCATATTGGTTAAACACATGTATTCTGGAGTAGACTTCCCTAGATTTGAAACCTGGCTCCACCATTTACTGTGGCTTTGGGGAAGTTAGTGCCTCTGAGTATCAGTTTCCTCATCTTCAAAAGAGGATAATAGAAGTAGGAGGATTAAATGAGTTATTTCACTTTAAGTGCTTAGAACTTTGCTGTACAAAGGAAGTATCCACTTACTGTCAGCACTATTGCTGGGCTCTAGATTTGAGCATACGCTTATTTCTTTATCATAAATCAAACAAAAGGGGACTGCAGATACTGAACTGTGGCTTAACACTGAATTCCTGGTTTGTTAGAGCATCACTTTTTTTTTTTTTTTTTGGCGACACTGTGTGGCATTTGGAACTACCTGGACCGGGGATCGAACCCGTGCCCCTTGCAGTGGAAGTGCAGAGTCTTAACCACTGGACCACCAGGGAAGTCCCGAGCAACACTTTTTATGAGAGTAAAAATCAACACTATGCCATTAACTCCTTCATTTAATCAAAAAAAAAAAAATTTAAACACCATTTGTAGTGTTCAAGGTTCTGCAGCACGCAGAGGTGAACAAAGACTCCGATTCCAACCCAGACGAGTAGAGAAATGGCAAAATTACTATCCAACAGCTGCCTGGTAGGCTATCTGAATCAACTTGGTGGTCTTGGTCTTATTTCAAATTCACAGTTGGCTGCACTTCCAGCACTCAGCAAACAGTATGAACAAAATGTCCCTCCAAATAAGAATCAAGGTCTATAGAAGAATTTTTTTTTTTAAGTAAGCTCTGTTGGTTCTGCTTTAATATTTACTTATATGCTATTTTATCAATTTGGCACTTAAAAATATAAAATGTATTCAAATGCAAACTTTATAATCTTGGTAACAGGAAAGTACAATTCTACTAAAAGACATATCAATACCGGTAAATATTAATGATTTTGTAAAGATTCTTTAAAAGCACTTTTTTGAATTAAAGCACTAAGAAATCTTTTTCAAAATTGACATATGCAAATTTTCCACTTTTACCCATGTAAATAGAAGGGGTGAAAGATCAACGGAGATGTTTCACTTTCAAACACTGTGTTTATACCTACTAACCTGAAAAACTGATGTCTGTTTTTACAGCTTCTTTAACATCTAGAGGAGTGCAAAAATTAATTACATGACCTTTGTTCTTAAGAATACTTACTAGTTGGGAGACAGAAGAAAACAAAATGAGATCAATAAATAAAGTAACTCAAAGTAAAACTCTAAAGTAATAAACTGAGAGTAAAAAATGGCAGGGGGGGGAATTTAATTACACTGCATGCAATTTCTTTTTTAAATTTTAAGGTAAATGGATAAAGAAGATGTGGCACATATATACAATGGAATATTACTCAGCCATAAAAAGAAAGGAAATTGAGTTATTTGTAGTGAGGTGGATGGACCTACAGTCTGTCATACAGAGTGAAGTCAGAAAGAGAAAAACAAATACCGTAGGCTAACACATGTATATGGAATCTAAAAAAAAAAATGGTTCTGATGAACCTAGGGGCAGGACAGGAATAAAGACACAGACATAGAGAATGGACTTGAGGGCACGGGGAAGGAGAAGGGTAAGCTGGGACGAAGTGAGAGAGCAGCACTGACATATATACACTACCAAATGTAAAATAGATAGCTAGTGGGAAGCAGCTGCATGGCACAGGGAGATCAGCTCGGGGCTTTGCGACCACCTAGAGGGGTGTGATAAGGAGGGTGGGAGGGAGACGCAAGAGGGAGGGGATATGGGGATATATGTATGCATATAGCTTATTCACTTTGTTATACAGCAGAAACTAACACAACACTGTAAAGCAGTTATACTTCAATAAAGATGTCAAAAAAAAAAAAATTTAAGGTAAAATGAAACACATGAAACAGAGCCAAGAGGTGAAGCATATGTAGGAAGACATAAGAAACTGGAAAAAAAGAGAAATGAAAGCAAAAGATAAAAAAGAGGAGGATTACACATAGATAAATAACAAGTGAAGGACTTTGGCAGGGCCAATTACAACAGTATTAATAGAACTATGAAGTGTAAATAATGCAACCCGCTGAACGTAAGATCAAAAATACAAAGTGTGAAAAAAAACTGTGGTGTTACAAGCACAGGGAGTCTGGGGGAATAAAAGAAGAAGAGGATTTCGTTACTTCATATAAAGTACTGATGATAGTAAAAAATCCTTGGGTAAAGGGGAAAAGAAGTTCTGAGAAAGAAGATGTCCAAGGGATTGTTTGCAGAAATGAACAAGGGTTCTGTGAATCCAGAAGATAAGTATATGGTTGTAATAAATAATAAAGGATACAAGGGAGAACATAATAACTTTTTTTCATGATTACAAGATAAGCAGTCAACTGAAAAGGAGACCTAAATTTTCATTAAAAAGGGGCATTAAGGGCTTCCCTGGTGGCGCAGTGGTTGAGAATCTGCCTGCCGGTGCAGGGGACACGGGTTCGAGCCCTGGTCTGGGAGGATCCCACATGCCGCAGAGTAACTAGGCCCGTGAGCCACAACTACTGAGCCTGCGCGTCTGGAGCCTGTGCTCCGCCACAAGAGAGGCCGCGATAGTGAGAGGCCCGCGCACCACGATGAGGAGTGGCCCCCACTTGCCACGACTGGAGAGAGCCCTCGCACAGAAACGAGGACCCAACACAGCCAAAAATAAAAAAAATAATAATAAATAAAAAGGGGCATTAAAAGGTTTGACTAAAATATCTTAAAATGAAATTTAAATTTTTAAATAGTTTATTTAATCTTTAACAAAAATTAAGTCGTAACTACATCAAATCTCAGAATACACTAAATCTTACAATCCACAAAGAATGAATCAGGTATTACTTTATAAGAAGTAGGGAGCAATTTTTCCAACTAAAATTTAGACAACATAAAATGGCATCACACTGAGTAGCCCCTGCTCGCCGCAACTAGAGAAAGCCCGTGCACAGCAACGAAGACCCAACACAGCCAAACATTAATTAATTAATTAATTAATTTTTTTTAAATGGCATCACAGACTATACAGGATCAACTTTGGCAGGATCATCAAGGGGGCTGTTTTTGCAAAAAAAAATCAAAACCTTCGTGAATTTTCTCCAAGGCTCTTAATCCCATAATATTCAAATCATTTATCATCCTTGTAAATTTTCTCTTTTTCAATTAAGAACCGGTCTGGGACTTCCCTAGTGGCACAGCGGTTAAGAATCGCCTGCCAATGCAGGGGACACGGGTTCAAACCCTGGTCCGGGAAGATCTCACATGCTGCGGAGCAACTAGGCACGTGCACCACAACTACTGAGCCTGTGCTCTAGAGCTTGCGAGCCCACAACTACTGAGCCCATGTGCCACAACTACTGAAGCCCGCATGCCTAGAGCCCGTGCTCCACAACAAGAGAAGGCACCACAACGAGAAGCCCATGCACCGCAACGAAGAATAACCCCCACTCACCACAAACAAAGCCGGCACACAGCAACGATGACCCAATGCGCCAAAAATGAATAAATTAATTAAATAAATTTAAAAAAATAAAAGAACTGGTCTAACTTAACTAGATCCTCATTTGAAAACGGCTTTGAGTGAGGGACATCCTTAACATCACTTCCATAGACTTAAAGAAATTTTACATCTGCAAGATTTGCAATTCACTATATATCCATTATATTGACAGAAGTTTACCAGAATTTAATGCTGAATACTTAAATATTAAAACAACTTGTAATTTGAGGAGACTACAATCAGTCAGATAAAAAGTACCCTCCTGCCTTCTTCATTGCACTTAACTGTCCTTTGTATTGTCTGCATATTGTCTGCATATTCCCCACTATACACTAATTACTGAAAATAAAGAAAATGGTCCATACTAGCAGTCATTCACATTGCAGGTGCACAAAATAAAAACCCTTGATTAGAGGCAGAAAGGACCCATACTACGGACCATTCTCAGAAGCCACCTGAGAGGATACAAAAGCCCACCTAGAAATGGGAGCTTAAAAAGGTCTGCAGAGTTTTGACAAGGGAACTGTGGTAGGACTAGCCTGGAAGTGTAAGAGTGGAATATTGCTCCTGAGTTTCTAAAGGTTAACTGTGACTATATCAGAAGTTGGCTTTGAGTCCATGAAACGTCCAGGGCAAAGAGAGTAACTATAACCAGAGCCAAAGATGGCCATTCATTCAACAAATATTCCTTGAGTATCTACTATGTGCCACGTACAGGTCAAGCCACTGGGGATACAACAGTAAAAGAGACACTGTTACTGCCCTCAGGAAACTTAAATTACTGTGAGAAGAAAGACAATAAACCAATAAACAAAAATGTCCCATAATGGAGCACCATAAAGCAGTGGGATGGAGGTGGAGTACTTATATAAGGTAGTCAGAGAGGTAACACTTGAACAAAAATCCTAATGAAATGAGGGAGTCATGTGAAGCTCTGAGTGTTATTTCGAGTAGAAGAAAGACAAAATAGAAAGGCTCTATGAGGGAACAAGCATAGCTGTTCAAAGAAAAGCAGAAAAGTCAACATGGGTAGAGAAAAGTGAGTAAGACAGGAGTGGAAGGAGATCAAGTCAGAGAGATCTGCAGAGGCCAAGTCACGCAGGGCCTTAGAGATCAAGGCAAGGAACGAGGATTTCTTAACAATGTGATAGGAAGAAATTGCAGCATTTACTGACAGGAAAGTAACAAAGAAAGCAGGGGCGTGACAAGATCTGATATGTGTTTTTTAAAGTTTGGATTACTCTGGTGATCAGAGAAATAAACCTTCTTCTTTGACCTTACAGACTTAAATTATAAAGAAGCTATCCTTAAAATTCCTGCCATTAAGCCTTATTCTATACAGGAATCTGTTAGTGATTTTAAAAGCTTAAAGATAAAAAAACAAACTTTATATTACTGTCATAATATTCTCAAATCACAATAAAGAATTTTTCTACATTATTCTTCAAAAAAAAAAAAAGGTAATTACTCCAACATTAATCTCAACCTAAACCTCACCTGTTCCAACTTTTAGAAGACATTGTTTATAAGATTCTTTTTTTCCTTCCACTGTAGAAAGGAGACAGTTGAAAAAAATGGATTCACGCCAAAAGCTAAAATGCTTCTATTGCCCCCTGGTGCCCATCTTAAAGAATGAAGACCTTCCCACATTAGTTTGGAAATAGTAATGAACACATTCACTGGATTTTGGAATAGAGCTTCTAGCATCCTCTGCTGACAGAATCTTGCAGGTGTAATTAAATTGCTCTGTTTTAAAGAACACTAATTTTCCTCTGAAGTTAAAATCATTAAGTTTCCTCACATTGTTTTTTAAAAACTTTTTTCTCCAGTCAGCTGCAATTAAATTAAAATTGGTCATTAATCAAATATTGGTAATGATGATGAAAACAACGTTAAAATCCAGCAATTTTGAGTACTCAGTATGTGTCAGTCCATATGTTAAGTGTTTATAGGCATCATCTCATTCCTCACATAGATCAACTCCTGAGAATAAAAGAGAGTTTTTGTCCACTTTTAATTCTTCAACCTTTGCCTATGCATGAGGGAAAGAGACTGACTGATACAGGTGGTTGGCAATGACCAAGGCCAAGAGATGAGAAGCCTCAGACCAGAAGTCAGGGAAGCACAGTGGTGACCCAAATTGGACTCTCCACCACGGAACGTGCCAACCAGGGAGTCAGAGAAAGCTCATGGAAAACAGGTGCTCACAGCTAAAAAGTCACCGCTACATCTAGCCTTTAGTTAGTCATAAAAATGCAACTTTCAATTCTCTGTAGGAACTGGAAATGGGACAGCAAGGATAATGAAAATCCTCAATAATCCCAGAGTTTCCATTTGATTACGTTACAACCTTCTTTACCTTTAAAATAAAAATCAGAATTATGTACATATAATAGATATGGTTTAAAAAGCATTTTTCACCTCTTTCCTGACTCTATCCTCTTGAATTTTTGTTCACTTATTCAGTTCAAAGCAAAATAATAATATAAGTTCAAATACTCACTAAATACTTCTAATTACTTAACAGTTGGTATAGTTTGGCAAAGTTCAATTACGGTTTGCATACCATTTTCATTTGCATTCTATTTGAAAGAACAATTTTATTACCACTGTAGATGAGTAAAATGGAACAAAGGAAAAATGAGTGAAAAGCAAGCTTGTCATCGAAAAAAATTATAACAAACAACATTAACACTTCCAATCCAGTGACTTCAGCAGCAACACTAAAACAACTACTAACCAGCAACTAAAGTAAAATGCATATTAAAAAAATTAACCACAACCAGGAGCTATCCACATAGTTCTTAACGTAAAACAATCAGTATTGCTCTCTGGTAATTTTCCTTCCAATTCTAGTGCTATCAAGAGCTCATTTTTTAAAAGTTTGTGACTAGAAGAGGGCACAAAGAACTATTTGGGTGACAGGAATGTCCTGTATCTTGTTTAGGATGGTGGCTACACCTGGTGTATACAAAACTGTCAAAATTGTCCAAACTGAAACCTTAAGATCTGTGCACATTACTATATATAATTATACCTCAATCAAAACAATCACATTTTAAGCTTTGTGGGACTGTTTTAAGAAGAGAAAACTACAACTTTTTTTTTGCCTCATTTAAAAGGTAGGTTCATAAGCAATTACAATCTATACGATTAAATTAACTAATCTCATTCAACTGTAGGGCAGTTCTTACAATTATTCAACTATTATGTAACTAAATTTTAAGCTTAGGACAAGGCATATATAATGGCTCTTACAAAGCAGGTGTCTTTTTGCATTTTCATGCTCACATTTTTTCTGTTCAGTCCTCTATCCCAACTTCCATTTTCCATGTAAAAACTAGGGATTTATATGTCAAAAATAGAAAACACTCTCAAATGTCATAAAATGAGGTTTTCAATTATAAAAACCAAACACATTCAATTCCAACTGACAAATATTTACTCTATGTACTACATTAAAGGCACTACACCAGAGGTTGCAAGTTTTTAAAAACTACTGTACTATTTATATACAAATCCCTGTACCTAAGGTCATCACAAAGGATTGCAAAGGAGAGGCACAGTAGTTAACACAAGAATACAAGTAATGATTTCACAAGAAAAATAGCTTAAGTTTGTTATACAAGGGAGAAAACAGGCCTGGGAAGTAGCACGTGCAGCTGGCATCTGGAGAGGCTGTTTGAAGGAAATCACGTTTGAAATGGTCTCCAAAGGCTAGACAGAATTTTAACAAGCAGAAACTGGAGGAATGGGAAGGAAGCATTACAGTTTGGATCAGTGTCCACTCAAAACTAACAGACTCTTTTGTCAGAGAGAATTAATGGGCAAAGAGGAATTGGTGAGGTCTAATACATTTACAAATCAGGCCTTCTCTATATTATCCTATTCTAATGAGAGATTAGACATGTCCTTAAAAAAAATCTTGAATTACTGATAGAGCCAGTGCTAAATGAGCAATGAATTATGTCAGTTGTGGGAAATAATAAAAGAAAGTGGGGAGGAGGTAAAACTCTTTTTAAAAATAATGACAATCATAAATTCAATTGAGGGAAAATTGCTTATTTTGTTTACAGTTTTAACTCGCTTCACTGAAGAAGCACATTCTCCTAAAGTAAAAGCATTTAAAATGTACTTTCTTTGTTAAGATCTCTTACTGGGAATGCTTTTGTAAAGTTAAAAACAAAAATCCACTCCTATGCCTCCATTTCTTTATGAACGTTTCAAAGATCCTCTATAAAAACGAACTTGACATATATAGTCGAACTTGACTAAAATCTTAGCCAAGACTAGTTTTATGGAATCTCTCCTTAACAAAATGAACCATAAAGATTGCACCTCATTCCAGAAGAAATAAAAACAGTAGAATAACTAAATAGCAAGATGAAACAGACAGGAATTCAAATGAAATTCATACATGCTAATATAGTAACCAAATCCTAGGAGTTTAAAGATTGCATTAGTAAACATAAACTATGTCTTTTGAGACTTTGGAGAAAGGCAGCTAATATGTTCACAATGTGCAAAATGAAATCAAATAAATAGAGTATACATATGTATGTCATATCGATACAATATTAAAGGACTATTCAATATGCCTAAAAAGATTTAAAAAGTAAATAAATAATTTGCCATTACTATAAGTGAAAGTACCAAGCACTGAGTATAAATTCATACACACTACATAGTTGCTAGTTGGCTGCCCCCATCATCCATCCTTTGTAATGGAAGCATTGAATTTTAGCTAGAATCCTGGATCCCTAAAGTAAATATTGTATTTCTCATGTGACAGAAAGATATAAAGTTCAAAATGAGTTGCCTTCTTTATCCCTTCTGCCTTCCTGCTGACAAAACTGCAAAAATAATGGCTACAGCTAGAGCGTCCATGTTGAAGCCCACCCATTGATGACGGAAGAACAAAAAGACAGAAGCAGCTTAGATCTGTAATATCCTGGACCTGCAAACTAGCCCTGGTCTATTTAATTCTTTATTTCATTTATGTAAGACAGGGAAAAAAAAAAAGACTTCTATCTGTTTAAGTCACTGTTATTTTCTGTCACCGGCAGCCAAATCAATAATGTACTGATATATAGGTTCACCACTTAACAAAGGCTCAAAGCTCAATGCCACTGCCTTCCAAGTATGGGAGGCAGCACAGTAATGTTAAAAGCACAGACAGCCTGGGTTTGAACAGCAACTCTACCACTAAATAGTGAGATAAGTGAGTAAATGAATAAATTGGGCAAATTATTTAACCTCTGTGGGAAAAAATTTAATATTTACTGATTATTTACTTCTTTTTTGTACTGAAAAGCTTTATAGTGTTTATATTATATTTATATTCAGATGCATCTCTCACTAAGCTTACTTCTAATTTTTGTTGTTGTTCCTGTTGTAAAACAGGTATCTCTTTTTCAATTTAACCCTTTAAACTAGACACTATTAACCTGGTTTTTTTATAGTTTTTTTTTTTTAAGTCTTTATTGAATTTGTTAGAATATTGCTTCTGTTTTACGTTTTGGTTTTTTGGCCGCAAGGCATGTGGGAATCTTAGCTCCCCAACCAGGGACCGAACCCGCGCCTGCTGCATTGGAAGGTAAAGTCTTAACCACTGGACCGCCAGGGAAGTCTCTTATTAATCTGTTTTGATTAGCCCCTTTTTGTTGTTTGGTAGAGTCATATCAAATACATCAATATTCTCACTTCTTTTAATACTCTTGATTATTTCAGTTTGTTTAATTAGCAAAAATGTCTAGAATAATATAATAATGTGACAGTTACCATCTTTTATTTCTGATTTTAAAGGGAATACCTCTAGTGCTCCTTAATTATGTATAACACTGACTGGTGGTGTGAAGCATGAATGAATCATTTAATATAATATTAAAGTTCCCTTTTAGTTTCATTTTTAAATGTTTTTATTAGGAATCATGTTAGTTTTTTCAATTCTCTTTTTGTTATATATTAAAATAGATGATCATAATGATAAATACCAGGCACCGTTCTAAGGGTTCTATATATATTCATTCACTTATTCAATCGTCCACACAACTCGAGTTAGGTGTTTTGTTAGCCCTATTTTACAGAGGAGGAAAGAAAGGCACAGAGAGGTTAAGTAATGCCCAAAGTCACACAGCTTGAAAGGGAAAGAGCTCCATCTGTCTTCCAAGTCCACTTCCTTAATCACTACTCTATATTGCCTCCCTATATCTATATTTTGTCTCTTTTTATTGCCTGGATTACCATCATAGTGGTCCAGTCAACAGCGGAAGCTGACAGATGACGTACATGGCTACTGATACTGAAGTGATATCAGATTAGACTAAGGTGGTAGTAATGGAGACAGAAATGGAGAGATCTGGTATAAACTTTGAAGACAGAGCTAGTAAGACTAGTTAATGAATTAGAGATTGGATATAGGGTAGGAAGGAAAGAAAGGAATCAATAATGGTGATGAGGTTTTGTGGCTTACCCATAGCAAATATAGAACTTTGTTTCCTGTGTGTTTTATATTAACTTTATTTATGTACCTTGGTTTTCCTTTTTTTCATTCATTCTTCCTAACTTCTGCTTTCTTATAGCATTTCACTTAATTAAATCCTTTTTGGAACAAGGTAAAACACACAAAAAGTAAGTGTACTCACCAGTACTTAAGACATTTTATATTCAATACTGTTCTGTTTGGGTTTTTTTCTATGTCTGTCCTAGATTTTTGAATTAAGATCATAACTGCCTTATAACAGAGGACTGCTGTTTGTACTCCCATCATTTGTTTCTAATGACAGGCACAGTTTATGATCAGTGTGGAAACTGGAAAAGAACAGAAAAGTATAGGGCATAAATAAGCATTATCCTCACTCCCATAATACAGAAGTAAGCAATGGGAGGGATTTTTTTCCATACCGATGCAATATTTAAAGTTTTGAAATCATACTGTCTATACAGTTTTATGCCCTTTCCTATTGCTATTGAAAACTCTTATTAAACATGTCTAATGACTACATAATGCTTTTATATGACTACACAACAATTTACTGGTCCTTCTCCCATTATTAGATATTTCTTTACATTATTTCTAATTGTTTTAATATTTTAAATATGTCAGTTATTTTCAAACTTTTTTAGACATGGAAACTGTCAAGAGAAAGCTCTGAGTAAGCCTAACATAAAACAGAGCTGACCTTGTTGACTGTAGAGGAGGGACCCAACCCTACCACAACTGCCCCCCAACAGCATTCCACGGAACACATTCTGAAAACCACTACTACATGCAGTACTATGATAAACATCTATGTGCATAACGTGTTTTCCAAATTTCCTTAGGCTAGAATCCAAGAAGTGATATTACTAAGTTTAAAGGAAATGAACATTTTTAAGGCTCCTGATATTTAGTAATATAGTCTCAATAACTGACACAGCTATTGGCTCAATTCCTAGAATACCTACCTCTTCACAGCCCTTCACAAAATTTGACAATTATAATTTAATAGGTATAATTCAAGATAGGCATAAAAAGACATAAAAATGAGAGAGATTCAAAAGGCCAGGAACTTACCATCTCTCCCATGTCATCTTCAGAAGCAATTAAACACTAATGCTTTTCAGAGACATCAACCTTCACATATCATAAAAGAAACATTTTTCAAAAAATAAAAATCAAAATAAGTATTACTTCTAAGCTATCTGGGAGAAAGAATATTCTTGTATGTTTTATATGAAAACTTCAAAGTGGCTTCATTAGCACAGAGAAACAGGTCAGCAATTCCATATCCTTGTTTTTAGGAAACATTATTTTGTAAGCAATAGCCCATGTCCTTAGGCATCCATGAGGCATGATACAGATCATAACCTATGAAGGCACCCTAACTGAGTTAACCTATGACCCCAACTGTGACTATTTAAGTGAGCAGTCACAAGTGGTTTGGGAAGAGGTGCATCAGAATAACCTATGAAGCCTTTTGTTACAACACAAGATTGCAGGAGTTGAGGCAGGTTCACCCTAGTCCTACTTAATTGATCTCTGGATTACAGAACCTACAAATACATGTTTTTTAATTGTACCAAAGATGATTCTTATGTTCAGATTAAGAATCACTGGGTTATTAAAAATATTTTTCCATTAATTTCAATAATACTTGCTGAAATATTTAGCCACTCAAGTATGTAAATGTGGCTGCTTTCCTACCAAGTAGAATGTCTCTCTAAAAAGTCACAGTGCTTTGCAAGTTTCTGAGCAACAAAAAAAATCAGATTGTATTCAGGAATCCCCATGAGTCAAGCCCACTTGCTGTGGTAGTTTATTTTCCCTCATCTAGGGAATGAGTACCATTACTTGCAATATGACTTGTGTTATCAATAGTTTAATCTTGCAGCAGTGAGGAAAAGGGACTGAAGATCCTGGAGGCAAAGAGATAAGCTAAGTGACCACAGCAAAAGTTCAAGTGGGAAAGCAAATGCCTGAGTTTGATCTTAAATGCTGAATTTAGAATATTGTGGGAGCTTAAATATGGACATGTTTCATGAGTGGTTAGAAAGCTGAATCTGAAGTTCAAATGAAATGAGGTATGCCTCCAGTTGCTCTGAGTGAATAGGAGTCATGAGTACAGGAAGATGTAAGAAACTCCACCCAGGCCAAATATGAAATGTTAAGGTACACAAGGACATACCCTCAGGGAATGCTTATGGTTGGAGAAATGTAAGGAAATATGAAGTAGTAAAAGAGGCTCTAGCGGAAATGTAAGCACCACCAGAGCAGGGATTTGTCTGCATTATTTTCTGCTGTATCCCTAACACCTGCAAAGTACCTGACTCATAAGATGTGCTCAATAAATATCTGCTGAAAAAACAGTCAAAGAGATAGGCAGCAAGCCAACAGTACAGAGAAATGGCAAGGGAAGAGTTTCAAGGAAGAAGAAGTCAATATTGTCCAATAATGCAGAGGTAGGTACAAAATGAGAACTGAGAAAGGGCCTTTGGATATTTGGATTTTGTCACTGGGGATCTCTATGAAATGGTAAGAGCAGAAACTGACAACAAAGATTTAAGGAGAAACTGTGTAGTGACAAAACAGAGGTGGCAAATATAAATACTGCTTTCGAGACATTAGCTGATAAAGAAAAAGAGGAAATTGGACAGTAGGTTGGAGGGGAAACTGACTTAAAGGAAGATTTCAGTATGTTTGCAAGCTTAGAGCCAAGAGCAAGTAGAAAGAAAAAGGCTAAAACAAAAGGAAACAAAAAATACAAAAGGTTGATGGTGATGAATCCAAGTATGAGCGAAAAAAGGAAAGGAAACCAAGGGCACCTACAGAGTGGTTAAGCCTTAATAAGTAGACGGGGCAATTCTGACATATCCCAAACTGTAAAAATACAACTAGCATTCTGATATATAAAACAATCTCTTATAATTTTGCTTAGCATTACCTCAGACTGATTTCCTGAAGGAACTAAATTAAGTTTCTGAATCAACAAGCAAAGAATTACTAGGCCCTAAGTCCAACCAAACACAAAAACAAAATTCTTTCAAAGGCCAGAAACATTTGAAACTCAGTGTTGAAACACAGGCCCAACACTGTAATGCAAGTAAAATGAATCATGCTACTTTGTCTAGATTCCACAATAACATTCATATTCAAGATAGTAATCAACAGATTTCCTTTGCCTATGATCCCTAATTCTACTACTGTTTGATCTAGAAGGCTGCCAATATCCCACTTACCAAATATAATAAAGTAGAAAAGTTTGTTCTCACTCAGACTTAAAAAACAGACTGATGTTGCCACTCATCTACTATCTAACCACAAAGTCTGAAAATCAAAGGCCTCCATTCAAGGCCAATATAATTTACCTGAATCTAGGAAGGCTACTGCAAAGCCACATTCACAATGTTTCCAAATTTCCAAGCTATCTGCTTCATCTATCACCTCTGCCCTAGTCTTGAAAATGCTGGTTGTGATATATGTTGGAAAGAAAAATAGAAGGAGAAATGGAGAGGAAATAAGGAATCTCCCACTCTTGTTTTCTCTCCAATCTAGTTTCAGAGTTAATCCATTAACAATGCTAACAAGTATTGCATTATCAATTAGTGCATACTTTAAAACTGAAGCTGTTATTGGCACAAATCACCAACAGACTTGTTTTGACCTGCCTGTTATTTAATTAGCATTTTCTGTTTACTATGTTTACAAGAGGAAAGGCACACCATAAAAAGACTTAAAGTTTTACTTCCAAAAAGAACCAGTACATAATCTTATAAAAAACCAGAAAGCAGTTATTCAGTCTCCTGATACACTTTAATTACAGCCATGATAAGATTTCAAATGGACTTCTGAGCCCCACACCCACGCATGTTTTTCCTTCTCTGCATAGCTGCACTTTGGGTTTACTCACCTATCAGTTCCAAGTCAAAGGTCCAATCTTCATTAACCCTCTATTCCAGAAAAGTTGATTTTCCCATCTTCCCAAATCTAATCTTGTACACTGTGCCTTTGTTCCGGCCATTCACTCTTCCTAGATAGGAGGTGGCCTCCACTTACCTCGCCCATCAAAATTTTACCCTCTACAAGGCTCATTCAAATTCCACCTCCTCCACAAAGTACAGGCATCCCCTCTTATCCCTGGTTTTTGCTTTCTGCAGTTTCAGTTACCCTTGGTATGAAAATATTAAATCAAAAGTTCCAGAAACAAATAATTCATAAGTTTTAAATTGTGTGCCTTTCTGAGTAACATGACAGAATCTCAAGCTATCCTGCTCCTTCCTGCCCAACAAGTAAAGCATCCCTTTGTATAGTGTATCCTGCCCAGCAGTCACTTAGTAGTCATCTGTCAAGATATCACAGTGTTTGTGTTCAAGTAATTCTTATTTTACTTAATAACGGCCCCAAAGCGCAAGAGTGATGCTGGCAATTTGAAAATGCCAAAAAGAAGCTACAAAGTGCTTCCTTTAAGTGAAAAGTTGAAAAGTTCTCAACTTGATAAGGAAAAAAATGGTATGCAGAGGTCCCTAGGATCTACAGTAAGAACAAATCTCCTATCTGTGAAATCATGAAGAAGCAAAAAGAAATTCATGCTAGTTTTGCTATCACACCTCAAACTGCAAAAGTTATGACCACAGTGCATGATAAATGCTTAGTTAAGATCGAAAAGGCATTATACCTGTCCAATAATATATTTTGAGAGAGAGGGAAAGACCGCATTCACATTCAGGCATACCTTGTTTTATTGCTCTTTACTGCGTTTTTTACAAATTGAAGGTTTGTGGCAACCCTGCTTGGAGCAAGTCTATTGGCACAATTTTTCCCATGCATTTGCTCACTTCATGTCTCTGGGTCATGTTCTGGTAAATCTCAATATTTCAAACCCTCCACCAGCAAAATGATTACAACTCGCTGAAGGCTCAGATGATGGTTAACATTTTTTAGCGATAACATATTTTTAAATTAAGGTATGTACATTGTTTTCTTTTAGAGATAATGCTATATTGCACACTTAATGGAGTATAGAACAGTGTAAACGTAACTTTTATATGCACTGGGAAGCCAAAAAATTCATGTGACTTGCTTTATTTCAACATTTGCTTCATTGTGGTGGTCTAGAACCCAACCAGCAATACCTCCAAGGTATGCCAGTAACTTTTACTACAGTACATCGTTATAATTGTTCTATTATAAGTTACTATTGTTAATCTCTTACTGTGCCTAATTTATAAATTAAACTTTATCACAGGTATATATGTATAGGAAAAACATAGTGTATATGTAAGGGTTGGTACCATCCACAGTTTCAGGCATCTACTGGGGTCTTGAAACATATCCCCCTGGATAAGGGGGGATTACTGTATTTCTTCTCTGGATCTGATCTCATCAGCCTCATCTTTCCACTTCCCCCTAGTAAGAAAAAACAGCCATGCACTAATCACATGACATTTCACCACACTATCATGTACTTGCACACATTTAGTTCCTCACTATAGCAACTTTTTTTCTCCTCACAACACCCTTCTTACTTCTATTCTCTCTTCCTCGGTACCTTGCCAGCATTGCAAACCTGCATTCATCAGCTCAGACAAAATACCACAGATTGGGTGGCTTAAAGATTAAAAATTTATTTTCTCACAGTTTTGGAGGCTAGAAGTCCATGACCAAGTGCCAGCAAATTTGGTTTCTGTTGCAGACTTTCTTCCTGGCTTATAAACAGCCAGCTTCTTGCTGTTATGTGCAGACCTAGCTCTCTGGCATCTCTCTTCTTATAAGGAGGCTAATCCTATTTGGATCAGGACCCACCCTTATGACCTAACTTAACCTTGATTATTTCCAAAGAGGCTCATCTCCAAATACAGTCACACTGAAGGTTAGGACTTCAACATATGAATTTGGGGGGCACACAAACATTCATAACAAACAAACATAAGTCATTCTCACATATGATAGTTCAACCTAAATATTACCTACTCTGTGAACTACCCAAAATAATTAAACACATCTTTTCCTTGTCCATCACACATTGTGGCCTAGACGTGTGGTTGCTGTTGTTTCTGATTACCCATGTATGCTTGAAAAGAAAATGTTGGATGAAGGTTCTATATATGTTCAATAGATAAAACTTGTGCATTTGTATTGCTAAAATCTATACTCTAATTGCCATCTTAACAATTCCTGAATTGTTTCTGAACAATTTGCCATTATCACTGTAGGTTTGTCCATTTCTCCTTATAATTCTGTCAATTTTTGCTTTGATTATATTGTGTTAAAATGCACACAGGTTAAGGACTATCAAATTTCCCTGGAGAATAAATTGTTTCTTTTACCATTAGCTAATGACACTCATTTTATCTTTACATTAATTTTATAATACTAATCGGTTATCTTTCAGTTAGCATTTTCCTGCTGTAGTCTCTTTTATTCCTTTTTCTTTCAACCTTTCTATGTCATTACATTTTAGATGTATCATTCATAAGTAGAATATGCCTGAATTTTTTAATCCAATCTGAGAATTTTTGTCTTTTAAGTAGCAAGTTTAGTCCATTTACATCTATTGTGAATAATGATATACAGCTGACCTTTGAACAACATGACTTTGAACTGCAGAGGTCCACTTATAAGCAGATTTTTTTTTAATAGTAAATACTATAGTACTACATGATCCACAGTTGGTTGAATCTGAGGATGTGGAGCCTCAGATGTGGAGGAACCGTGTAAATGGAGGGCTGACTGTAAATTATACTCGGATTTTTGACTGCTCAGAGAGTCGGTGCCCCTAATTCCTGCATTGTTCAAGGGTCAACTGTATTTGTATTCATGCTTACCATCTTATTTTGCGATCTCTATTTACCAAGATTTTCATTTACTTCTTTTTTCCCCTTTACTGTCTTTTTTTGGAATGATTGCGCTTTCTTCAATGGCATATCAAGAGCATTTCAGTGGTAGTATTGCAGACCAATACAGGGGTACATTTTCTTTAGAGAATTTAAAAACAAAAATAAAATCAACTAAAGATGAGACTACTTTTTATTATCAGCAGGTGCTGGCAATTCTAAAATTGTCAGTTTAGAAATTTTTTTTTTTTTTTGCTATGATTAGTGCTGAGTTTTGATAACACATACGTAAGCTTCAAATTAGCATATTTTTATTACTTATCTTTTAATAACCATTGCATTCTACACGAAGTTAGTTTGGCGCACTCCCAGTTATACTATCTGCACCACATACATGCACAAATATACTCAGCTACACACATGTTCAGGTAATATTTTTAATGGTTCAGAATCATTCAAGCTTACTTCAAGGGTGGTTTCATATCTCCAATCCCTGGTGTACTTCATGTTGTGCATTTAAACAGTAAGTTCAAAATAAACAATGATTGTAAAGTCAAAGAAACAAAAAGAGTCTTCCATTCTGCTATAATTTCAATGCCAGGAGAAAAAGACAAAAGATGGTAGACTAGGTCGGCAGAAGAATTCAAAATGGGAATGTTTAAACACCTCAATTGTTTTCATCAAAAACATTCTAAAGCAATGGATCATTTAATGACAACATCTGCCATTATTTAGCCATTTTCTCTGATTTTTCAGAAGAAACTTTAGAAGTTTTTACCAAATATATTAGAAAATGATGGATTTTCTGGAAGAAGAGATTTTAGTGCAAGTGTTTTAAGAACAGAGATGTTTAAAAGCCACTAGGACTGACATCAAAAAAAATGATATGGTCAACACTGCAGTTTCAGGAGTTTATTGTAAAACAAAATTTTTAATGAAACTGCCTGATTTATCCTTATGTTCCTCTTTTCCTAATTTTACATACACATGTGTGCATGAAAAGCTTTCTTTAATAAACTATGAATAGACATAGAATGACAACTTTGGTATACTGTGTAGTAAACACAAATAAGCAAAGAATGCCCATTTTGATGAAGTCACTGACAGATCTGCAAAGGCTGTCAGCTTCTCTTCTGACCATTATTATTTGTTTCAACTCATAATTATGACTGAAAATAATCTGTCACATAGAGAAAGGTGGTATTAAAAAATGATCCATTCTAGGTATCAAAAATACAAAGTACATCAACGGTTTTCTTCATATGTTTTTCCTTTTACTATTTTGGAGGTTACACAATTTCTATTTTTTGGGCATTTACTCTTAAAATTGTAACTTGCAACTTGACTTAAGCTAATCTAAAATTAACTAACATCTCTAGCCTCCATCCAAATAATATGACTTCAAAATGACTGAACTGATTCCACTCTCCTATCTTCCACATTATTGTTCAAAATATTAGATCCGGGCTTCCCTGGTGGCGCAGTGGCTGAGAGTCTGCCTGCCAATGCAGGGGACACGGGTTCGAGCCCTGGTCTGGGAAGATCCCACATGCCGCGGAGCAACTAGGCCCGTGAGCCACAACTACTGAGCCTGCATGTCTGGAGCCCGTGCTCCGCAACAAGAGAGGCCGCGACCGTGAGAGGTCCGCGCACCGCGATGAAGAGTGGCCCCCACTCGCCGAAACTAGAGAAAGCCCTCGCACAGAAACGAAGACCCAACACAGCCAAAAATAAATAAATAAATAAATAAAAATTTTGAAAAAAAAAAAAAAAAAAAAAAAAAAACAAAATATTAGATCCACTTTATTTTTAAATCTTCCCAGATTTATTCATCATCAACATGACACTCAATGCTACATAAACTTAATAAAATGTTTATTAACTTTTTAACACATTGCTTCCTACTGTCCATTTATTATTTTTGAGTTCCACTTCCTTATTCCTGAAATACATTCTTTAGAGTTCTTTCAACAAGGGGCTGTCAGTAGTAAACTCAGATTTTTTTTTTAATTTGATCTCATTCATGAATAACTGTCTAGCAGGGAACTGATCTCTACACTACTCTAAAAGACACTACTCCACTGAATTCTTAAATTACTACTGAAATACTTACTTCCTCCTCTTCTGAATCATCATCATCATCATCATCATCATCTTCCACATCTTCACCAAGAGGTGGAGGTAAAGGACCGAGGATATCTTCCTCCATATGATTAACTGGTTCTTCTGCCATTTTAAGGGGTAAAGGGGGGCCAATTAACTCATCATCAGAAGATTCAGAACTCGTTTCACTTTCACTGCTGCTTGTATCCCTGAAAATACAGAAACAGAAACTCATTGCCTTTGCTGAAACAAAGAACGTACTCTGGAGATAATACTGATTCCTCAGGAAACCCTGACTCTCCTTTTAACAACTGAGTTTTTTAAATGTTTTTAAATTTGTAATTCAAACATTGAATGTGTGACTCAAATATTATTTCACCTAAAGAAAGTAAAAAACTTCTTTTATCTATCTTACCTAAATATAAAGTCAGAGACAAAAGCTCAGAGCAATTACATGTTAGAGGCCCATTAGATAATCCTCATTCATAAAGAGCCAGCAGAACAACTGGAATGTGGAAGAAAAACTACTAGATACTACACCATAAGAAAGAAAACTACTGAGATAACCAATGCTTCTATTCACTATATGTGAATACGATCACTGTCTGCCATAGGAGCAAATAAAGTCAGTCATGTAAGAAAGTTAATATTACTCTCAAAATGTTTCAATATATTTTCTGAAATACAAATTATTTCTCAGTGCTAATCCAAGTTTGCTGAGTTGCTAAAATGTTAAACGTGTTGATAGCTTTCCTGGATTGTAAAGATACCTTACCCTAGGGAGTATCATATTGATTCTCAACTGTTTTTCTACCCAACACACCTGAGGACTATTACACACTCTCATTAAAGTCTTTATCAAACACCTCTATACCTTCCGAAGCCACCACCAGCCACCATCCCTCTACCTCCCACCCCATCCCAAAAGGTTGAGAATTGCATTCCTAATTATATCAATTAATCTATCAAATATTTTCTAGGATTCAAAGTGTCACTGCCTTCTAATGAAGTATCTCTAGAATATAAGCTCAATGAAAGCAAAAATTTGTCTGTTATGTTCATTGCTGTGGCTCTAGCACCTAAATGATGCCTGACATAGGCAGTCGATAACTACTGAAGAAAAAAAAATGGGATTTTTCTTTTTATTTTCATCTAGGTTCAATATTAAAAGGAATACATACTCACATACATGTTATCCTTATACAAAGACAGGAGCTAGCAAACCTCCATAAAGAGAATTTCTCTTTTTTTCAACAGTTAAGCTCAAGGTGCCCCAGCCCCACAGGCCTTCTTCATAACTGAACACCTGAAGCTTGGTTCAGCCTGAGGGTCTTTGCACTTGCAGTTCCCTCTGCTAAAACACTTGTTACACGGTCTCTTTCTCATCATTCAGGTCTCCTCAAATGTCATCTTCTCAAAGAGGCCTTCAGACACACAGTCCTTTCTAAACTTTCAAACACACCCCCATCAGTCACCATTACCTTAATTACCTTACTTTGATGATCTTTATTATGTACATTGCTAAATTATATTGTTTGATTAGTTATTTAGTTGTTTGTAATCTGTTATCCATCCCCTCAAATGTCCCCACAGCAATATGAGCTGAGATCTCATCTGACTTGCTAAATGCTGTATCACCAATTTCTAAAGCAGTGCCTAACCCACAGCAGATGTTCAATAAATACTTGAATGACTGAATAAATTTGTATTAAAGTATTCATGCTCCCAAATTTTCTCTCTTGTGATCATATCACAAATTTCTGACTGTACTGGTTACAAGTCACAGACTTCCTTAATGCAAAATTAAGGCCACAGAGAGTTCTAAACTGAAATGTTAATCCTTAGCACCCATGCTTTAACCCAGTTAACTAGTTCAAAAATAATCATTGAACTGGGAACTAAACAGAACCATATAGATTTCATGGCTGATTATGCAGGCCTAATACCCACATGAAACTTGACAGAATGTATCAGCTTCTAATTCTGCTTCTAGCTTTTTGCTGCTAATGTGCACAAGCCAAAAAAAATGAACCATTTTTAACATATTTTCAATATCCTGAAAAACAAAGTCCATGAAATTATGTCCAAAAATGTCCCTGACTGAAAACAGAATACATTCCATGTTTAAAATATGCCTTGGGCTTCCCTGGTGGCGCAGTGTTTAAGAATCCGCCGGCCAATGCAGGGGACACGGGTTCGAGCCCTGGTCTGGGAAGATCCCACATGCCGCGGAGCAACTAAGCCCATGAGCCACAACTACTGAGCCTGCGCGTCTGGAGCCTGTGCTCCGCAACGGGAGAGGCCGCGACAGTGAGAGGCCTGCGCACCGCGATGAAGAGTGGCCCCCGCTCGCCACAACTGGAGAAAGCCCTCGCACAGAAATGAAGACCCAACACAGCCAAAAATAAATTAATTAATTAATTTTTTAAAAAAATATGCCTTGATTCAATGTGGTACCCAAATATGAACCAGAGCCTGAGAAACTATATGTACTCGATGAGAAAACAGCTGAGTCAATCCTAACGTTTTCCTCAGCTGACTTTTTTTTCCAGCTGACTTTTTAAGTGAGATTTTAGCTAAGCATTAAATAAGATGTATGGTTGTACAATTTCATTAAATTCATAGGCAAAATTCATTGTTTCTGGTACTACTTTCTTAAAAGGAAGTGCAAATGTCTAAATGAGTCCTACCTTATAAATCTGGACTATATCAGTATTTCTCTACTATCCTACAGCTATTTTTCATAGGATAAATGACGTATTTCTTCTCAGTACTTGATTTCCGAATGATAACTTACACCCATATAATATTTCTTTAAGCCAATAAGAAGGGTAGTTTTAGATTACTGTCTTTCTCTAACCCAAATTTTAACAGCGTTGTAGACGTTTTTTAAATTATCTGTATGCATTGTGAAACAGACTCTCAACATGCTACAAAGGAGAAAAACTAACATGAAACATATTTAAAATATATAGGACCAAATGAAATACAGCCAAGAGAGCAGAAGACCAATTCCAGAACTGAATTCAAATTATCATAATAAATAACATATATAATAAGTGTGCATTTTAAAAAAAAACAGTGAAGAAAATGATCACCATATAATGAATGCTGAACATTCATAAAATAAAATAGAAAACTACTCTGGAATCACACCTTACGTTACACATTAGAATCACCAAGATGGGACTTCCCTGTGGCGTAGTGGTTAAGAATCTGCCTGCCAACGCAGGGGACACAGGTTCAAGCCCTGGTCCGGGAAGATCCCACAAGCCGTGGAGCAACTAAGCCCGTGCGCCACAACTACTGAGCCTGCGCTCTAGAGCCCACAAGCCACAACTACTGAAGCCCACGTGCCACAACTACTGAAGCCCGCCCGCCTACAGCCCGTGCTCCACAACAAGAGAAGCCACCGCAATAAGAAGCCCATGCACTGCAACGAAGAGTAGTCCTCACTCGCCACAACTAGAGAAAGCCCGCGCGCAGCAACAAAGACCCAATGCAGCCAAAAATAAATAAATAAATTTATTAAAAAAAAAAAAAAAAGAATCACCAAGATGGGTCAAAAATCAAACCAAAACAAAAACAAAAACAAAAAAATTGGACCCCTACCTCACATCATATACATAATGAACTCAAAATGGATAAATAACCAAAAATGTAAGAGCCAAAGCTATGTTTTTTAGAAGAAAGCAGGAGAAATCTTCATGACCTATAATTTGGCAATGACTTCTTAGATATGACATGAAAAACATGATCAACAAAAAGAAAAAATAGGTAAGTTGGACTTCACCAAAATTAAAAGCTTTCATACATCAAAGGATATTATTAAGAAAGTAAAAAACAATCTAAAGAATGAATAAAATATTTGCAAATCACACATCTGATGAGTTAATAATCAGAATGTATAAAGAATTCCTACAACTTAACAACAGAAATACAAACAACACAATTTTTAAATGGGCAAAGGACTTGAATATGCATTTCTCAAAAGAAGATATACAAATGATCAATAAGCATATCAAAAAATGCTCAACATCATTAGACATTAGGGAAATGAAAATAAAAACTACAAGGAGGGACTTCCTTGGTGGTCCAGTGGTTAAGAATCTGTCTTCCAATGCAGGGGACGTGGGTTCAATCCCTGGTCGGAGAACTAGGATCCCACATGCGGCGGGACAACTAAGCCCACGCACCACACCTAGAGAGCCCGCGTGCCCCAACTACAGAGCCCATGTGCTCTGGAGCCCGCATGCCACAACTAGAGAGAAGCCCGCATGCTGCAATGAAAGGTCCCGCTAGCGGCAACCAAGAACTGACACAGCCAAAAATAAATAAATATATTGGAAAAAAAAAAAAAAACTACAAGGAGATACCACTTCCCACCTACCAGGATGACTATAATAAAAACAAAACAAAAGGGAAAGTAACAAGTGATGGCAAGAACGTGGAGAAATTGGAACCCTCACACATTGCTGGTGGGAATGTAAAATGGCACAGCCACGGTGGAAAACAGCTTGGCAGTTTTTCAAAAAGTTAAACATAAAATTACCATACGACCCAGAAATTTCACTCGTAGGCGTATACCCAAAAGAATTAAAATCAAAGCCTCAGATACTTGTATGCCAATGTTCACTGCACTCACAATACCCAAAAGATGGAAACCCAAGTGTTCATCAATGAAAGATGGGGAATTACTGCTTAATGGCTAAAGTTTCTGTTTAGAGTGATAAAATTTTTGGAAATAGATAGTGATGATGGCTGTACAACATTATAAACATTACTAATGCCTCTAAATTGTATAAATTGTTTAAAATGGAAATTCTTATGTTAAAAAAATTTTTGCCCCAATTCAAAAAATCAAGACACCATAGTAAAAGAAAACCTTTAGAAATACAGAGGTAAATTGAAGAAAAAAATGCTAAAAAAAAATTTTAATCGTTTCCTCTGGGAAGCAAGAATCATGAGCAGGGAGAAATGAGACTTTATAATGTTTGATTTTGTAATGTGTATACCTTACTTCGATAAAAATTTAAAAGATCAGTGGTTGCTAAGGGTTTGTGGGGAGGGAGGGATGAAGAGGTGGAACACAGAGGATGGTGAAGGCAGTGAAACTACTCTGATTGATACCACAGTGGTGGATACACGTCATTACAAATTTGTGCAAACTGACAGAATGTACAACATCAAAGAGTGAACCCTCGTGTAAACTCTGGATTCTGAGTGATGAAGATGTGTCAGTGTAGGTTCACCAACTGTAACAAATATACCACTCTGGTGGGGGCTGTTGATAATGGAGGAGGCTATGCATGTACTGGGCCAGGTGATATATGGAAAACTCTCTGTACCTTCGGCTCAATTTTGTTGTGAACCTAAAACTGCTCTAAAAAAAATTCTACTGAATTTTTTTTAATTAAAAATAAAGGGGCTGGGGAAATTGATTATTCATATGGAGCAAAAAATAAAAATGAATAACATCTTTACATTACCCACAAAAAGTTAATCCTATGTTGATTTAAGACCTAAATATGGAAAACAAAACTTAAAAACTTTAGATAAAAATATAGAAAGTTATCTTTATGACCTCAGAGTAAGGACTCATTTCTTAAACAAAACACAAAAGCACACATCACAAAAGAAAAGGTTAAAATAAGAATATATTAACATTTGAAACTTATTTTTAAAAAAATACCACTGAAAAACAAAAAAATAGTAATAGTAAACCACCAATTAAGGGGAGAACACAAGGAACCCGACAGAAAATCTTGCAGAAGACATAGTTCTTACTATATCTTCAGAAGAAAAAATATATGACCAGTAAACTTTTGAAATGATGATGTACAACCACACTGGTAATCATCAAAATGCAAATGAACACTATAAGGATACCACCTCACAACAATCAGATTGGCAAAAATAAAAATGTCTAACAATAACAAGTGTTGATGAGGATGTGGAGCAACGGGAACTCTTACACTCTGCTGGTGGGAAAGTAGGTGGGTACAAACTCTTTAGAAAACAACTGAGCCAAATCTAAAGATAAATGTGTACTTACTCAAAGACCTAGCAAGTCCACTACTAGGTATATACTCTAAAGAAACTTTTGTACAGTAAAACAGAGGATAGCTATAAGGAGACCTCTAAAAGCATATTTTATAATAGTATAGAAAAACAGCAACCTAAATTGACTAGACAATGGATAAACTGTAGTATATTTCTAAGTGCACTTAGAAAACTAAAATGCACTGAAAATGAAATAAACTATAGATTCACTTGTCAACATGAATGTGAAAAACCTCTTGTTGAATAAAAAAAGCAAACTGGGGGCTTCCCTGGTGGTGCAGTGGTTGGGAGTCTGCCTGCCGGTGCGGGGCACACGGGTTCGAGCCCCGGTCTGGGAAGATCCCACATGCCGCGGAGCAACTGGGCCCGTGAGCCACAACTACTGAGCCTGCGCGTCTGGAGCCTGTGCTCCGCAACAGGAGAGGCCGCGATGGTGAGAGGCCCGCGCACCGCGATGAAGAGTGGCCCCCGCTCGCCGCAACTACAGAAAGCCCTCGCGCACAAACGAAGACCCAACACAGCCAAAAATAAATAAATAAATAAATAAATATTTTTTTAAAAAAAAAAAGCAAACTGAAAAAATACATTCATTACAGCATTAATGACATCCATATAAAATAAGAAATCATACAAAACAACATGTATTTAGGAATACACTCATATATAATAAAATTATTAAAAACAGGAAGGAAAGATAAATACAGGGAAGGTTTCCCTTGTGGAGCAAAGGAGTAGGGAGTGGATTTCAAAGCACTGATAAAGCTCTACACACTGTCTCACATGCTGGGTGTTTGTTTCATTGTTCTCTTTACTTTAAATGAAGGATATCTAAAGTTTTATATGTATGACAAACTTCGTAACAAAAATTTTTTGTCTAATTAAGGGGAAAAACATCCCTAACCTTACAGTGTCCACAATCATATAAAAGAACACACTACAGAAACAGTACATGATAAGTGTACAACATGCTAAGTGCCACACTAGACACTAGGGAGAAAGATTTTAAAATATGCAAAACAATATTATTTAAGTCTTAGGGAAACAGAGATACACAATAAAATTATAAAGAGATACATGGAAAAAATTCAAATTTAGAAGGTTGGCTACTTCTGACAAGAAGGGAAGGGGATGCAAATGAAGATAGTTCTCAGAAGTGTTCACTCCTAATAGCAAAAGTTTACTTCTTGTCTAGTGGGTATTGTACTTTATCACCATTTTGAAAGTCTTAAATACTTCATAATAATTTCTCATTTAAACTCTTAAGGTAATTTTTATTAAATCTAGAAAAAAGAAAATAGCACAACAATCTCTTATGTGTATGTAAAGAAAACTGATTGCCTAAGAGATATATCTTAAATACATTAAAACATTATCAAACAGATGGGAAAATGTACGATGAAATGTGATATAACATTTTTTAAAGCATGAGAATGAGAAAAAATATCAAATCTAAAAAGTTTATTTACATATAAAATATGAGGTCAAAATTCAAATAAATGGAGAAGTAATCAGATTTATTCAAAAGGAGATATATCAAAATCACAAGAAAAAATGCATAACTTCAAGGCAATTAGAATATGCAAAAATTAAACTTTAAGATGCTTCACTGAGGAAAATTTAACATTTTTCTCTGCCTGTATAATTTACTGTTACTTTTTTCCTAATATATGAGAGAGAATTATTTTTAAGATACCTTAAGCATTTTGAAAGCCACTGGCAAAAGGGTCTTTAAAAGTCCTTAACGACTGTGAATTTTCCTATTTTTTATTAAAAATGTGTTTTACAAAACTTCAATAGAGAATTACCTTTAATTATGGGTTTCTTCCCCCAACGGAAAAGGACACCATGTCCCTTCTCAGGACCAATAAAGACTGCTTCATATAGTGCCAATGCATAGTACTTGTGGTGATCAGCAAAAGAAGTTACCACTTCCTTTATATCTCTGGGAAAACTAAAATCTGATAGTATTTATTTGCTGATCTCTGGTTAGAACTGAAGGTCTTTAAAAAGAAAAAATGAGCTCCTTAGAACAAAATCACTATCTTTATCCTCTTTCTTTTCTTTCTAACAGAAAATTACACAGTTTCACTAGCTAATGTAAACTTAAACACCTAAATGGGAGTGAAAGAAGTTATCTAATCATAGCTATAAAGAATTCCTAGCCTGTTATGTCCTTATGAATAGGGACCTGTCTTTTTTCTTTTTTCAAAACATTATTTATTTATTTTTATTTTTGGCTGTGTTGTGTCTTCGTTGCTGCATGCGGGCTTTCTCTAGTTGCGGCGAGCGGGGGCTACTCTTCGTTCTGGTGCGCAGGCTTCTCACTGCAGTGGCTTCTCTTGTTGCGGAGCATGGGCTCTAGGCGCACGGGCTTCAGTAGTTGCAGCACGCGGGCTAAGCAGTTGCAGTGCACGGGCTCTAGGGCACACATGCTTCAGTAGCTGTGGCTCATGGGCTCTAGAGCACAGGCTCAGTAGTTGTGGCACACGAGCTTAGTTGCTCCGCAGCACGTGGGATCTTCCCGGACCAGTAGTTGTGGCGCACGAGCTTAGTTGCTCCGCAGCACGTGGGATCTTCCCGGACCAGGGATCGAACCCGTCTCCCCTGCATTTGCAGGCGGATTCTCAACCACTGCGCCAACAGGGAAGTCCTAGGAACCTATCTTAACTGTCTTTACTTCTTAGAATATAGAATAGAACTCTGCCTTGCCCATAGATGAACTTAAAATATTTTCTTAAAAACAATTCATAGGCAAAAGGTCAGTCACCAATGTTTTGTTTGCATACATTACCAATTCAGTCATTGATTTCAATGGCCTTGTAAAAGTTACTTGATTTCTATATGTTTCCATTTGTTTCCTTAATATGAAAAATGTTAGAGGCACTAATTTACTAATGTTTTGAATAGTGGAAGCAAAAGTTGCAATACATTTAAGATAACTAACTAAACACTCAGTTATAGCCAGATGGTTCCAACATTTCCCATAACATGAGGCTCGTTCCCAGCACAAAATCACTGTTCCCTAAACTGGAGTTGTGGAATGAGACAATCACAGAACAATAAATTGAGTGAAAAACTTTCGAGGAGCCATGGCAAAAATAGCAATGGTGTTCCAAGTGTCTAAGAAGAAAAAGCACTTAGGGAAGAGAGGAATTTTTTCTTCCTGGTGCTAAATTCAAGAAATAACTTATTGGATGCACACTAATATAGTAGAAAATATCTTGGACTACAACTTGTAGTGAATAAAGATGGTCTTTTTTTTTAAATTTATTTATTTTGGGCTGCGTTGGGTCTTTGTTGCTGCGTGTGGGCTTTCTCTAGTTGCGGCGAGCGGGGGCTACTCTTCGTTGCAGTGCACGGGCTTCTCATTGCAGTGGCTTCTCTTGTTGTGGAGCACGGGCTCTAGGCACGCGGGCTTCCGTAGTTGTGGCTTGCGGGCTCCCGTAGTTGTGGCTTGCGGGCTTTAGAGCACAGGCTCAGTAGTTGTGGCGCACAGGCTTAGTTTCTCCGTGGCATGTGGGATCTTCCCAGACCAGGGCTCGAACCCATGTCCCTGCATTGGCAGGCGGATTCCTAACCACTGCGCCACCAGAGAAGTCCCTAAAGATGTTCTTAAAATGGCTATTTTTTTAAAAAGGACTTCAAATTTTATTTAGCCACAGTGAAGTTATTTCATAGTAACATGATTCAATGCTTAAGCAGAAATAGCTTAAAGACTCCTATAATAGAGATAGAAAATCTACATAAAACATATCTGATATTAATATAGTCTCAGTTAAGCTTCTGACAGGCTTATTCATCTGCCATGGATTATTCATTCGAGGCCTTCTGAAACAGGGATAAGTAAACTTCCATTCTTTGATCAACAAAATACTGTAATAAAGTTGTATTATTTTATTTTTCTTGATGATCATCTCTATCTTTATATTTGATACAGATGGTCCCCACTTAAAATTTAGACTTAACGATTTTTCAACTCTACAATGATGTGAAAGCAATACGCATTCAGTAGAAACCATACACTGGATTTTGAATTTTGACCTTTTCCAGGACTGGCGATAAGCAGTACCAAACTCATGATGCTGCGCAGTGGCAGCAAGCCACAGCTCCCAGTCAGCCACGCAATCATCAGGGTAAACAATCAGTACACCTACAACCATTCTGTACCTATACAACCATTCTGTTTTTCACTTTAGTATAGTATTTAATAAATTACATGAGATAGCCAATACTTTATTATAAAATAGGCTTTGTGTTCTATGGTTTTGCCCAGATGTAGGCTAATATAAGTGTTCCAAGCACGTTTAAGCTAGACTAGGCTAAGCTTTGATGTTCAGTAGGTTAGGTGTATTAAATGCATTTTCAACTTAAAATATTTGCAATTTATGATGGGTTTATCTGGACATAACCCCATCATAAGTCAAGAAGATCTGTAATTATAATCTCAACAGTAGTTCTGTAATTTTAATCACTAATGACAAAAGTAATGCTGGGTTTTGTTATATCAATAAAATTTATTCTCAATACCAATACTGCACGTTCTTTATCTTTGGACTTTAAAGTTAGTATTGCAGAAAAAACAGAATCAACAAAACTACTGAAATTTTTACAATTTTCAATTAATGGAATCATTTGTTTGTCAAAACCTTAGCAATAAGATAAATTTCCAAAAACACAACAGTAGGTTTTTGACATCTTAAATCATCCCAAAAGTAAGAAACTAAAGGTAAATATTAAATGTTCCTCTTAGGAAAAAGGGGTTTTTTTTCCTATCATATTGAAACCCAAGGACATTGTGAGACTGACAACTGATATAAAACCATAGACAATGCTAAACTGAATTTTTTGACTAATATAAAGAAAGGACACTCTATAGCAGGGGTTGGCAAACTTTGGCCCAGTGTTTGTTTTTTAAAGATTTACTGAACACAGATAAGCCCATTCATTTACATGTCGTCTATGGCAGAATTGAGTAGTTGAGAAAGAGACCACATGGACCCCAATTCCTAAAATATTTACTATCTGTCCTTGACAGAAAAAGTTTGCTGACCCCTGCTCTTTACTAATATATGCAAAGATGCTCATATGCTTCAGAGACTAAATAGATGTTAAGGCTGCACTGTTATGAAAAGGGAGAACCAGACTTGTAGTCCTATATAGATATCCCCTCCCTCCACAAAGAGAAGCTATAGAAAAGACCAACCAACACTATTATGGAGAGATATTCTGCCCAAGAGCCTAGACTGAGATACCAAAGAATGCACCTTCTGGGTGAACAAAAAATGAAATTACATAGTATAAGTGATATTTTGTGTATTTAGATATTTTACGTTTTTCTACTGCAAAAAGAGGAAATAGTGAAATCCACTGGTGAAATTTGCCATGAATAGTTTATGCAACCAATTTGATGACTTAAAATATATCTAAACAACATTAGAATTCTCATATTATTCCACCCAGATTTGATATCTAAATACCTATTTATATTGTTTAAAGTTCTTAGTAATTAAGTTACATAGTATTAAATTTCAATTTAAAGTAATTTTAATGGCTGCTTTCTCCTATAACTCGATAAACTTTATAATGTGCCTCTATTTATATTCTTTCTTATTATCTATTTCCATAAAGGATCCTACCAAAAAAGGTAGGGGAAAGGGACAAAAGATGTAAATGACAAAATAAACATGAAAAAAATAATAAACTTGTCAACATCTTTCCAACTTTACATAGTTATGCTCTGCAGTCAAAAGGCATAGATTTTAATACTACATCTGGAATACTTTAGAAAAAGTCAATTGATTTACAATGTGACAAATGACTTTTTCCTGGTCCTAGACATACACAATTGCCTGAAATGGGAGAAATTATGCAAGCTTTTAGTATCAGGAACTTGCCTAAATTGTGTTATGAACGCCTACAAAAAGGTAGTTTAATAGCATTCTTTTGAGAAAGACAAGCACCTGGAAGATGATTTAGAGCAATCTCTGGCCACATTTGAGCTTGAGGATGTTGGTTCAAGATCTTCACTTTGCCTTCTTAATTCTTTCTCTCTGTTCATTTCTTCCTCTTTTTCTCTTGCTTCTGAAAAGATTATAAAATTTTTTCAACAGTTAGGCTTCAAAATTTGTTATTATTTAAAACGCTATAAATTAACATAGTTACAAAGATGTAACAGACGTGTTACCAGTAACAGCAAAAAAATTATCCATCTAAATGCCCAACACTGAAAAAATAATTGAAGTTTACTGTGTATCAACATAATATAAAATACAGCCAATAAAAATAGTGATAGAAGAGAAATCCCTGGCAGTCCAGTGGTTAAGACTCAGTGCTTTCACTGCAGTGGCCTGAGTTCAATCCCTGGCCAGGGAACTAAGATCCTACAAGCCACACAGCGCAGCCAAAAAAAAAAAAAAAAAAAAAAATAGTAATGGAAAATGTACAAATCTGAGAAAATATAAACAGATATGCTAAGCAAAATTAGCACGTGAACAGTATATGAACCATGACTGTACTATGTAAAAAGATGTGGCAAGTGACCAGAAGAAAGCATTCAAAGGTAAGATTTTAGGTAATCTCACCTTTTAGTTTTAATGTTTTAAACCAAAAATTCAGTACTTCATTCCTTTCTGAATTTCCCAAACTGGATTTTTGGTCAGAGACTTCCTACCAAAATTATGAGGAAAGTTGAATTACATTTAGTTTCCAGAATTGTTTACCTTGGAAAGAAAAAAAAAATTTATCCGGGCTTCCCTGGTGGTGCAGTGGTTGGGAGTCTGCCTGCCAACGCAGGGGACACGGGTTGGAGCCCCGGTCTGGGAGGATCCCACATGCCGCGGAGCGGCTGGGCCCGTGAGCCACAATTGCTGAGCCTGCGCGTCTGGAGCCTGTGCTCCGCAGCGGGAGAGGCTGCGATAGTGGGTGGCCCGCGCACCGCGATGAAGGGTGGCCCCCGCTTGCCGCAACTAGAGAAGGCCCTCGCACAGGATCGAAGACCCAACACAGCCATAAATAAATGAATAAATAAATAAAATTTAAAAAAAAAAAAAAAAAATTTATCCAAGGAAATCTAATCTTCCTCCTCTGATAATCTCACTCAACAACTGGGGCGGAGGATGGGAAGCACATAGGAAGGAAATTAATTATATGAATAAGGCTTGTTCTCAATTGCCACCATCCTCAATAAACTGAGATAATCTTTAGCATTTATTTCTTAAGTTAATAATGAAGAATAATACACCCAAAGTTAAGCGGTGTCAAAGGGCACTTATTAATTGGAATGTTGTACTCTTTAGGTCTTTTGTTGCTAGGATGTAGAGGATGAGTAACAAGGAGATAGGCAGCAAGTGTCAACACCAGTCTTTTGTTTCAAACATGGAAGATAAAATTCTCCAGGAAGAGGTAAGGCATAGCTCAGATTAATTTTTTTGTGCTCTCCACTGGGCTGGGTTAGGAGTTAACAATTCGGCACTCTGATGCTGGAGGAGGCTGAAAACAATAAGAGAAGGATAATGCCCAAATTTAAGAGTGAGCCTGCTGGGCTCCTACCTTCATCCTGCTTCTCCAGACATTCCCTCCATTCCCTCCAGGGTGAGGGGGGATTGGGGAGTGAAGCAGGGAAGGCCACACTTGGACTGTAGGCTCAGGTCTTAGGGGCAGTTCTGACTCTAATCAGGAAACGATACTAAGGCACACATTACTAGCCACCTACACAACAGCCACTTCTCTCTTTCTCCTTGCTAAGAAAACCACAGTTTTCCCTAGGTAAGAAGCAACACTGTGTTTCAGGAGCTGCTGGGCCCCTCCCTGCCCAGAGGGGTTGAAGTTTGATTCCAAGTCAACCATAGTGCTCTTGCAATGGCTGTTTTTGCAACTGATGTGCCACACTAATACCGGCTAATAACATGTGAGGGGAAGTCAGCAGAAGGTACATTTGAGAAAGGTTTTCTTGCTCCTAAAAAGTGTTACACACAAGTCTCCTTTCAGCCTGTGGAGGTGGTCACCTGCATGTAACAAAATTTAGCTGACAAAATTTTGAGACAAGAGGACAGTCTGCTTAGGACAAGCCAACACTCTAAAGCTGGCAAAGCAGAAAAAAGGGGAAAAAACTTCATGTTCTTCATGTCAGGACTCAGAAGACAGGACAGCCCCATTCCAGAGTTCTTGTCATAGTGCAATACTAAACCTTTCTTATTTAAGCAATTTTTTATTAGGTCTTCTATGACTTCTTTGAAAGTAACCATTAGCATCTTAACATCAACCCTAATTTAACAAAAATAATAGCAACTAATACATGGAGCTTACTATGCTATGTACTAGGTATTGTTTTAAGCATTTCCTGTAAATTACTCTTTTAACGCAAACGTAGAGAATGGACTCGAGGACATGAGGGGAAAGGGTAAGCTGGGACGAAGTGAGAGAGTAGCATGGACTTATATATACTACCAAATGTAAAATAGATAGCTAGTGGGAAGCAGCCGCATAGTACAGGGAGATCAGCTCGGTGCTTTGTGACCACCTAGAGGAGTGGGATAGGGAGGGTGGGAGGGAGACTCAAGAGGGAGAAGATATGGGGATATATGTATATGTATAGCTGATTCACTTTGTTATAAAGCAGAAACTAACACACCATTGTAAAGCAATTATACTCCAATAAAGATGTTAAAAAAAAAAAATTAACTCCTTTAATCTTCATAACAATCCCTGAAGTAGAAACTTTTTTTCTTCAGCTTTATTGGAGAATAATTGACAAATAAAACTGTGAGATATGTAAAGTGCACAATGTGATGATTTGGTACAAAAATACATTGTGATAGAATTCTCCCCATGGAGTCAATGAACACAACCATCACCCCACATATTGACCTTTTTTTGGGGGGGGGAGTAATAACATTTAAGTTCTACTATCCTAGCAAATTTCAATTATACAATACAGTTGAAGTAGATATTACTATCCCCACTTTATAGTTGATGAATCCAAGGCAGAGAATTAACAGAGCTATTAAGCCTCAAAGCAGTGAACTGAGGCTCCACAACTGCAACTTTCCTTGATGTGACCAGACTTTCTAGAGACTGTAAAATTATCCAACGACTACTACCTACCTTATAAAACAGTGAGCCTGCCTCTCTCTCCAAACGGCCATAAAGTGCAGCCCTTTACTGCTTACTTGTCACCAGACTATCTGGAAAGTATGACCCACCCACCTAGAGTTCCTTCCCAGTGGATGAATACTCCAAACTATTTGCCCCATCCTGGTGAAGATCTAACTTTTTAATTTAAAATTTAACTTTTTTTTTTTTAACAATAGTAAGGATTTTCTATTCAGAGAGGCTTCTGCTGTCACCTGCTGCTTCATTAAAGCAAGAAGAAAAAAAAAAAAGAAAAGACATTTTTGAGGAAAAAAATAATTTTTTTCCTCATTGTTGACTGAGGACAAACCAAAATGAAACATAATTCAATAAACTGTAGCTCCCTGACCAAGGGGATCATTTTCATATATTTTTACTGAATGTAGGACCAAGTACACTGTAAACACTGTAAAAATGCTCCATATGTTCCCTTAACAAAAGTGAATTAACCTACCCCCCAACACCTCATTTTTTTCTTCCAAGTAACTCATTTTATTGTTAACTCCCTACTCTCAGATAGTTACCAATTTTGGATAGCCATTTCTGCAAAAGCACCCCAGATGTATGCAACTCTTATTTAGGTTAACAGCAAACTATCCAAGGACTTCCCTGGTGGCACAGTGGTTAAGAATCCGCCTGCCAATGCAGGGGACACAGGTTCGATCCCTGATCCAGGAAGATCCCACATGCTGTGGAGCAACTAAGCCCGTGTGCCACTACTAAGGCTGCACTCTAGAGCCCATGCGCCACAACTACTGAGCCCATGTGCCACAACTACTGAAGCCCGCATGCCTAGAGTCCGTGCTCCGCAACAAGAGAAGCCACGGCAATGAGAAGCCCCCACACTGCAACTAGAGAAAGCCTGTGTGCAGCAACCAAGACCCAATGCAGCCAAAAAATATAATTAATTAATTTGTAAAAAGTAAAAGATTATTAACAACAAAAAACTTTGAAACATTATTCCCTGACATTTTACATGACACATATTTTATTGAAGTTTTACAGTAACTCACCCTTTCTGTTAGAGCATTTAACAACCAAAATTTCACATCCATATACACAGACAATTAAACTTGCCATTAAAAGGGACCAAAGTTCTTATTTTCCTCAAGTCTGATGTCAAAGCCCAGGAAAAGACTCTAATACCAATCATTACATAAAATATGCCCATATCAGAATTTTTTAACTTTTCTTTTAAGAAAAGTAAGTCAAACTTTGGATTCTTGTGTTTAGATCAGGGGTAGAAACAGCAGTCCATATCCAAGACTGTAACACTAAATCAAGAAAGTTCAACTCATTTAATTCATCCACAAATGTCAATAGGAGTACATGGTCTTGAGATAACTTTTCAAAATTTTAAAAATGTTAATAACTCTTTACTGGAATTCCTCTTAGGTGCTAAATGCATACATACTTTACTAAGAAAAATGACAGGAATTAAAAGTGATATTTATAACACTACTGTTTAAAAAGTACTATGCCCAACATCTTAATTCCTTCAAGAATCTTCTAAGAGAGATCTTATTATCACTGCCACCGAACTGATGGGGAAATTAAGGATCTGAAATTTGAAAATCCATCCAATGTCATTCATCTAGTGGAATGTGGGGCTAACCCTTAAACCTGCATCCTCCAACTCCAAATCCCAAACTCTTTACTATTCATCATGCCATTTAAAGACATTCTTCAAAGATGCAGGATTTACTTTTTTAAAGGCAGTATTGCAGTTTTAAATTCAATTCAGTCTTCACAAATATATATTGAGAACCCATCTTGGAAGGCACGGTACTGGGGACTATAAAACTTACGTAGGGGAATAAGACAATCCCTATTCAAAGCATTTTGTATCACACACTGAAAGAGGTAAATACAAGAAAGTTATATTGCAACAGTATAAGCGTTCACTAAAACATTTAAAAATTAAGTGTATAACGCATTCGTGTATATGCTGCAGATAGCATGTCTTTACGTATTGTTTGATGATATTAAATTATTTAATATTTTTAGGTGTAGTAACAGTTTTTTGTTTAAGATTTTTCCAAATCCTTATCTCTTAAAGACATACTAAAATATTTATGGGTGAAATAATGTACCTAGGATTTGTGTCAAAGTAATCTGAGAGGAGAAGTAAATGGAACTAACACTGGCCATGAACTGTTACAGTAGTTAAATCTGTGTGACAGGCATATGGGAGTTCATTACTATGTTACACTGCATGTAGAAATGAAAGTTTTTTTTAAAAAATACATACTATATGTAGATAGCTGTCTTTTCACCACACATACACAACAAAAACTGTTATTCTTCCAAAAACCAAAAACATTTCATGTCAAGTACACTTCCCAAATATGAGATATTACTGCTATATAATTTATCATTTTAAAACCAACAATGACAAGTGCTGGAATAACATTCACTTAAATTTTTCCAGGAGTCCTGTCTCTGGCTTCTAGCCCCTTCTGCTCTATCGGGTTACATCTATCCCTTCTCTAGTGTAAGAATGATCTGAATCAGATCTAAAGAAAGCAGTAGAGGAGTCAGTCTCCTTCTAAGGCCCTGAGGTGGTACCTAGAATTGCTAACCACCTGGTATCAAACCAGACAGTCTGGAAGTTAACACCTTCATTAAATGTCTGATACAACTTATTAATGCAGAGATTCAACAGCAGCAGCCACATTCACTGTATGTCTCAATTTTCTATACTGTCTGGGTCAACGGTCAGTGATGTACACAGCTCTGAGAGCCACCTCTCGCCCAGCCTTCCAAATACTGGTTCCGCTGTAAGCAGGAAAGAAAAAAATGAAATGAGAATCAGATAGAGGGGGGGAGAAGAGGTAATAAAGAAACCACTACTCTGATTCTTATAAATTAATTTTGAATCCTTGTTTGTTCATAGTTCACACTTCTAAAAGATTTTAGCTCTCAGACCTCCTTATCCTGTTTAGATGCAACTTTAATCGTGTTTAAAAAAACAAAGACAAAAAAGCATCTGCTTCCAAAGGAACCAGCACATATGGTCTCTTAACAATTTTGAAATTTTTTTCAGTCTTATAATTTTATAACTGGTAGGACACTGGTGTAAGCTGGATACAGTATTTAATCCTATAAAAGAGCAAGTAACTGAACTTCTTACCCAGTGTTTTCCGACTTCTTTCCACTGCTGTTCTTCGAGTTTGTTCAAACATTGCTTCCAAATCAAATGTGCGAGCTTTTTTCCCTAAAACAGAAATAAGTAGCAGACTATGATTTTCCTGAACTAAGTTGGCCAAACTTTAGGTACTCAATAAATACTTACTGACTGACCAATAACCACTTAAGTCTATCTAATTTATAGCAGGGCTACAAAACAACCATAAAATATCAATGAAGAAAGAGTTTACTTCTCAGGGAATTTTTAATTACAATCTTATCGCTAAATAACATTAACCAGCCAACTTTCCCATCCTCCTGTAATTCATCTAGACCCTACTCCCTGAAACTACAACACTGGTGTGCTACGCAGAATAGAGAATGTTCATATCCTAATCCCTGAAACCTGTAAATATATTACATTACAGGGTAAAAGGGACTCTGCAGATTAATTAAGGTTATGGACTTAAAAACTGGGAGATTATCCTGGCCAGCCCAATCTAATCATAGGAGCCCTTACAAGCAAAGATGCAGAATAGATATAGCAAAAGTCAGAGAGACCTGAAACTTGAGAAGGGCTGCAGTTCCTTTGAAGATGAAGGGGGCAAGAAGACAAGTAATGTAGGTATATAAAAGAGCTAAGAAACTCCCACCAGACAGCCAGTAAGGAAATAAGGAAACCACAAGGAACTGACATTCTGACAACCTGAATCTGCTTGGAAGCAATGTTGTATTTGCTTTTACTGCCTTTTTTTTTTTTTAATAATAATACCTATTCTGTGTTTGCCAGAATATGGTAAAAATGGCTTTCTTACACACTACTGACTTTGTTATAAACTGAAACCACCTTTCTGAGCAGCATTATGACACTATATATCAAGAAGCTTTAAAAGCTATATGCCCAATTTTTTGTTACTTTTTAATATCTGTATTTTTTATCAAAGTAGTCCCTCTTTTAGAAATCTACCCTATGGAAATATGCATAAAACTCCTTTTACAAAAGGAGATAAAAGAGTTATTTATAAAAATGTTTATTTTAGTATTACTGATAAAAGTTAGAAACTATGTGGGGTAAAGTTAAAAATTTTACAAATTGTAGCACTTCTATCTACTATTCAACCATTAAAAATCATGTTTTGGAAAACCATTTTATAATATGGGAAAATCCTCAAAATATTAAGAATTAAAACAAATTCTATATAATTAAGAATAATATAAAAGTGTACATATATACGATCTTACAACAGGAAAAACTGGAAAACAAACTAACTTTTAAGTCTTGATTTCTAGATCATGAGATTATGAATGATGTTACTTTCTTCCTTCTTATTTATTGGGTTCTTTATATTTTCCTGCTATTCACATGTGTTCCTTTTTTTTTTTTTTTTTTAATTTATTTATTTTTTTTTTTCACATGTGTTCCTTTTGAAATGAGGGAGAAAGCTATTTAAAAGAACTGAAACAAAAATAAGTACCAAAATACTACAGAAGTGTACAGTACTTTTGTAGACATGACCACCTAGGAGATAGTAAATATGTTTTGTGGCTCAAGACGTTACCAGAATAAATGAATGTATGAATGAACAAACGAGAGACTGAAATGAAGATTCTGGAGTAGGAAAACTTGAATCAAAAAAGACTTACTAACCTACAAGGACCTACTGTATAGCACAGGGAACTATACTCAATATTCTGTAATAACGTAAAAGGGAAAAGAATATACATATATGTTAGTATATATAACTGAATCACTGTGCTGTATACCTAAAACTAACATGACATTATAAATCAACTATAATTTAATAAAATAAAAGATTTATTATTATAACATCACCTAATGGCCCATTTGTTGCCAAAAGGGCCATCTTATTACAGACCAGAGTCAGTGGTTAGCGCTCAGTCTCAGGACGCAAAGAGACAACTCCCTCCATCAACCAACACCCTCCACCGCGTGGGTCACAAAGCAATCTTTCTTTCTCACTAGCCTTCTCATAAGTGTCACCTGAGCTGGTCCCAAGAGCTAGGCAGGAGTTAGAAAACGGAGACGGAAGACTGTGTCTAAAAATTGCAAGATAAACACACTAGAGCTAAAGTAATTAGGACTTGGCACTGCGGAAGGGGCGGAACACAGGTGACAGCTCGGGCCCCCCTCCCAACCTGCGGCTCTTAAAATCTCTGCAAAATGAAACGGGACCATGCCTAGAGCAGTCACTCACCGAACCCCGTGAAGCCCATGGTGACCGCCAGCTGCGGGTCCGGTCCTGATGCGTCTGAACCTGTCACTGAGAAAAGAGAAAAGGCCCTGTTAGTGCGGCGCCGACAGCGCCGCCGGCCCTGCCCGACCCACCCCGCCGCCGCTCGCCCCACTGAACCCACCGCCGCTGGGTCCGGGGCGCTCCATGGTCGGTCACACGCCCCAGAAACAGCAACACCCGCAGCCCCAACAGCTGCTAAAAACTAGAGGCAAACCAGGCAGGAAGTATCGCCTCCGAGCGTCAGCCTCGCCGCCAAGGCCAAGAGCGGCGCCTTCCGCGGAGGGACAGTGGCCTCCTAAGCAGCGCCGCCCTAGCGGGCTGGCGGAGTATAAGCGCCACAGAAGCTGGCTTCGAATTGAACCCACGGGAAGGGGAATATTAGCTGGAGTTTCTGTAACACTTTTTACTTTGTAAGACGCATTTATCGGGGCTTCCCTGGTGGCGCAGCGGTTAAGAATCCGCCTGTCAACTCGGGACATCGGTTCGAGCCCTGGTCCGGGAAGATCCCACACGCCGCACAGCAACCAAGCCCGTGCGCCACAACTACTGAGCCTGCTCTGTAGAGCCCACGAGCCACAACTACTGAGCCCACAAGAGAAGCCACTGCAATGAGAAGCCCACGCACCGCAACAGAGTGGACCCCACTCGCTGCAACCAGAGAAAAGCCCGCACGCAGCAACGAAGACCCAATGCAGCCGAAAAAAAAAAAAAACAGACGCGTTTACTGCCAAGGTGACACTTAATCCTCAGAATTCTAAAGATGGTTTCAAATTCCACATCACAAATAACCATTAAGAAACTACCATTTGGTAAGTTTTGGTATGCTGTCAGAGAATATTCACAAGTGTCTAAAAAGGTTATTAAAATACTCCCTTTTCCAGCTACATAACTCTGTGAGGCCCCCTTTTCTTCGTGTACTTCAACTAAACAAGTAACAACAAGAGATATGAAATCTGGTTATCCCTTATTTAGCCAAACATTTAAGAGATTTGCAAAAATGTAAAATAACAGCATTCTTCTCACTAATGGTTTAGTTTTAGAAACTATGGCGATTTTTCATAAAATATGTGTTATTTATATTAACGAGGATTAGGCTTATTCTTTTAAATAAGTTTTTTTTTAATTTCTCATTCTTATGAGATATTAGCAATTATTAACAAAAATAACCCTGTGAAATAAAATTCATATTTTATCGCAAGACAAGAAAAATTCAAACACAAAAACATTTCTCTGCCTTTTGACCTCCTCTCTCCCCTCTACTGTGCATTGTGTATATGCATTTTGCATCAACCAAACCTCTTCCATCAGCGGAAATACCTGCTCAACCATAAAGAGCAACATTCTCCTAGCATCAACAAGACAACTCCCTAAAAGGTAACGTTCCTTCTTGATCTTGAAAGTGGCCAAGATGATGGTTAGATCTGGTTTGTGTAAACTGTCAGTAATACATCATTTAATGTACAGCCCTCTGTTTCGAAAAACTTACATAACTGTGTTTTGACTTTCTAATGAGCGGAACAGTCCTTAGAGCTTTCTGAGATGCTGTTTCGGGTTATAGTCTTCGGCTTGGCACAAATAAAATTTTCCATTTCTTTTTTAGATCGACTGATTAATTTTTTATCAACAATCCACACAAAACCAAACCTCTTTGGACTCCTTAATAATTTTTAAAGGTATCAAAAGTTTTAGAATCTTTATTCTTGAGACGTCTTCAGCAAAATTTTCACGTAAAGGGCTGGATGGTAAATATCTGAGGCTTTGAGTCCATGTGGTCTGTGTACCAACTATTCAACTCAACAGTTGCAGCTGCAGAGCAGCCATTGCAATATGGAAATGAATGGAGGGTCTTGGACTTAGACCCTTGGAAATGCTGTTGCTGTGTGCAGGACTATTAGACCAGTATTGTTAGATATCCAATTTGTAGAGTTGAAAACTCTCTATTGTATTTTTTGTCTCAAATTAAAAACAAACCAACCCTGTGACAGACTGTCAGTTTTCAATCTGTAGTCTACCAAATAAAAGAAAACTGACAACTGGCGACCCCTCTGCCTATTTATCTACCGGTAATACAAATCTAATTTTTCTTGGTATACTTGCTATGAAGTCTTAAATTATACGTATAGATCTGTAATATCACAGTATTTTTAATATTCAGAAATTTAGTCAACCCTTGGAGGCAGTAAAAAGTAATTCAAATAGCAAAAGACCAATTCAGAGCAATTCAGCTATTGATTTGCTAAACTACGAATATAATCGGATGTAACTTAGGTGAGATTCTAAATAAGGACTAATTCTAAGTATTCTAAATAAGGACTGCTCTTTGAAGACTACTGCTTTGTTTTAACCACTCCAGCTGCCTTCTGCATGAAATGAAGCCCATCCTGCCTCTCCTCACTCATTTCTCTTACCCTTTTACTGCAGTTAATACATACCCCATAGACAAAATATGGTGATGCACTCTGTTTTTTTTGCCTGTGTGTCCCTGCATAAAGCACCTTGAGAAGAGGAATGTTGTTTCAGTTTGATATTCCCAGCACAGGTACAATGCCTGACACAAATTCAGAATTCAGTTGCTGTAGAAGATGATATATTAGGTGGCCTACTCTATACCAGTCCCTCTACTATGTGCTGGGGATGAAGGAGTGAATTAGAACCACCTGCTTCCCCTCTGAAATGGGAAATAAAGCAAGGCATCAGGTCCCTGCACGCTGTTAAGATTCCATAAACATAATTTTTCATAATTTTTCACAGTAACGTACCACAAAGTCAAATGGTAACGACACAGAAATAGAAAACCTGATGAATTTTAATTTACACCGAAGCCCATATTTCTAGTGAAATTTTGGTTTATATGTAAACTTTTTCTAACAGCTACCAACTCCTATCCACTCTCAGAAGACAAGTTATTTGCAGCACCAAATTGACACGCATACTCAAAATAGTTGCAGTTGCCGGTTTCCGATCCCCGAAGCTCGAGGCACTCAGATCCAAGCGCGCGCTAAACCCACCAGAACCCGAGCAGCCTGCGCTGCCCCCGCACTAACCGGCTCCTACTTACCCGGACCCCGCTCTCTCCTCCATCCCCACCCCTACCGACCCCTTCCCGTCCCTCCCCTTCCCCAGTCCCTCCCCTTTCCCTTTCCCTTTCCTCCCTCCTTCCCTCCCTTCCTCCACTCCCACTACCGATTTCCCCCTCCCGCCCAGAACAACCAGCCCGCCCCCTTCGGAGCACCACCCATTCTCTAGCTCCACCCCCAACGTCCAGCCCCCTCTAACAGCTTCCTCTTCCCAGCGCCGAAAAGCTGGCTTCAAATTCCCCACCCTATGAACCGGAAGTGCGTCATGCACTGGCGCCGGGGCGCTTGTTTGGCGCGCGCGCTCTAAGCTTTGGGGCTGAGCTAGCATCTTCGGTTTTCTCTTATTTCTCCTTGCTTTTTGACTTTCTCCGGTCGCTGCTGTCTCCGATTTTCGATATGCCGTCTTCTTTGCTGGGCTCGGCAATGCCGGCCTCCACGTCGGCCGCAGCCCTGCAGGAAGCTTTGGAAAATGCGGGGCGGCTCATCGACCGTCAGTTGCAAGAAGACCGCATGTACCCGGACCTTTCCGATCTGCTCATGGTGTCTGCCCCAAGTGAGTGATCGTTGCCCAGTTGGTGACTGTTTCTCAGCCCAAAGGACTCTCGTCTGACTCCCTAAATAGGTCCTTATCCGCAGGGTGAATCGGCGAACATATCCTGAGATCTGGGACGCTGTTTGCTGCATTTTGAAGGGCGGAAAAGAGCCCATTTTCAATGTTTTTCCTTCTCTCACTTTTTTCATTACAGGCACTTGAGAGGATAGGAATGAGGAGCAAGCCCCCATTTGAAGCAGAAAGAGGCAGTTTCCAACCTTAATGAGCTTCTCATTGCCTCCAAGTGTGTATCGCCAAGACCAGATGAGAAGGATCACCTGATCCAATTCTCATCCTTGTTAATACCTCATATTAATGTTGGAGTAAAATTGAAGAGCATACGAAGTTAATTTGGAAATTTACTATGTTCGCTCATGGATATGCTTTATTATGTATGGAGTTAGTGTAATATGAAGTCCTTAAAGGTGTTAAAAAGAACTACCAGCGGAATGAAGGAAGGGGACAGGGAAATCAGCACTGATGATGGGTGAACAAGGAGGGTAAAGCAGATTTTTGTGCCAACAAAGAGAGGTGTCCGTAAAATATTCTGTGTATCGGTTTTAAATTAAGGCCAGGCTCCTCAAGGCGTATAGAATCACACAAGTTGCTGGAAAAAAAGTGACCCCTTTTGTGAGGTGGAAATTGGAGAAGAGTAAATAAGATAAAAACAAGATTTTTGGTAAACAAGAACCAAGATAATCTAACCAGGTTAATCTGCAATGTAAACCTAAAAGACAGCTCTGACGATTTATAAAAAGTCATTAATTGACTTGTAATCAGAGAAAAGACAGAAACAAAGCAAAGAGTATTTACTCCTGACAGCTACTTACCAGTGGGCTTGTCTTAAAAGAACTGAATGGCCTATTAGCAACTCTCAAACTGAATAGCACTCTCCCCTTTGTACTCCTTATTTCTGAAAGCAAGGTGTAAAAGCAGTCCATACATTCTGGTCTTCTCATCATATCTGACCCCAGTCCAACTCATCCACCTTTACACACATCTGCCTCTTCAACCAAATTTCCTTTCCCTCTTCCATCCTATTCTCGACCTCCTTGTTCCAGTTACACCGAATTTAACAGGTTTTCCATAAGAACCCCCTTTTCAGGATTTCTAGAATGTTCTTCTTTGCCTGACAAGCTATTCTTCCAGACTCCATTAAATACCACTTTCTCTTTGAAGGCTTTCTCAACCAGAAGTAACTCTGGTGAGGTTTATATCCTCACCAGAGTTATTAATTTCATCCTTTGTGTTCCTACTGCAGTTTAACATGTGTAACGTTCTATTAAAATTATGTTTTAAGATTAAATGGAACGTCTGGGATTTGCTTCAAAAAATACATTAGGGAAAAAGTGGATGGTGACTGACATATATGAAACATGACTGGGCATGTTACTGGTAATTTTTGAAGCTGGATACTCAATATACAGGGATTGATTGCATTTGTTCTCTAGTTGTATAAATTTTAAAATTTTTCATAATACATTTAAAAATTTGTTTTATATGTCAGTTTCCCCCAACATCTTTGTACTTTACAGAGGCTGAAAAGGTGCCTGAGTAAATAGTAATAGTAGTCAGAACTAAAACACCTTGTTCAGGACTAGGAAGGACAGGCTGTAGACCAGCCTGCTCTTGCCCTTAGTGTCTGGGCTTTAGAGGAGGAGAAGGTTGCCAGTTGAGAGCAGTTTATAGAGTAGTCTGATTCTCTCCCACTCCCCCCCCCAATAAAATATTGCTTTTGTGGTATTACAGGCATACCTCATTTTACTGTGCTTTGTTTTATTGTGCTTTGCAGATACTGGTTTTTTTAACAGTAGATTTGTGGCACCCCTGCCTTGTCAGGTGACAGCATTTTTTAGTAATATATTTTAAATTAAGGTGTGCACATTGTTTTTTTAGACATAATGCTATTGCACACTTAGACGTCAGTATAGTGTAAACATAACTTTTACATGCACCGGAAAACCAAAAAATTTATGTGACTCGCTTCTGGGCATGTTCATTTTATTGCAGTGGTCTGGAACCAAACCCACAATGTCTCTGAGGTATGCCTTTATTTGTATGTTGGTGTGAAGGTGGGGGGTGGGTACATAATGGGAAAAGGCATGGATTGTTTTAATCTTTAAATTTTTAAGTGGGAAAGGAAATGCTGTTTTTTCCCCAGTCAGTATTTTGTTTGTCCACAGTTGTTTTTATCTGAGAATAACAAAGCGGTTTTACAATTTTTTTCCCATTTCAGATTAGTAAAATAATAGGAAAACACTATAAATTATTGAACTAAACATTTCTTTTCTTATGGAGAAAGTCTTTGTGAAAGATAACCTTCTGTTCAGTGTTGAAACCAGTAATTGCACCCCATCTTAACATTGGAATTTCTCAGGCCTCCTTTGTGTCAGATCAGAACTACTTTATTCTCTCTATACCTTTAGAACCAGATGCACAATATTTTTGTAGCTTGCAATACTTCTGTATGCCCATTTGATGCCCAATACATTATTATTTTAAATAAATGCTTTTTTTTTTATTTTATTTTTTGTAGATAATCCCACTGTTTCTGGCATGTCAGATATGGATTATCCTCTACAAGGACCTGGTTTGCTGTCAGTGCCCAACCTGCCAGAGATCAGTTCCATTCGAAGAGTTCCTCTCCCACCTGAACTTGTTGAACAGTTTGGACGTATCCTATTACTTTGTATTTAACTCTTTAAAAAATTTAAAAATTGGTATTCTCATTATTATAATTCTAGTTTTGTGTTTAATTAGCACATTGTGTATAAGTTCATATAAGGTTTTATTTAAAATACATTTTAAGTATGTGGGTAGTTTGCCATGTGCCTAGAAAATTTCATGTAAAATTGAATGTTGAAAATTGAGTCATTTTAATTGTTTGGGGACATTGAGGAGAGTAAATTGTTTACAAGCAACTCTGCATTTTTGAATGATACATGGCAAGGCATTACTTTCCAATTAAGTGCTATGCAGGGAATTTTTTACTACCACTCTTTTTCAGTTCAAAGACCCATGATTTTTGTTTTTATTTTTTCCTGTATGTTAACATTTTAAAACTGAGAAGTGGCTCTGAAAATGTTTAAAGTAAAACTGCAAGGTATGGGGCTTCCCCGGTGGCGCAGTGGTTAAGAATCCGCCTGCCAATGCAGGAGACACGGGTTCAAGCCCTGGTCCAGGAAGATCCCACATGCCACGGAGCAACTAAGCCCGTGCGCCACAACTACTGAGCCTGAGCTCTAGGGCCTGCGAGCCACGACTACTGAAGCCCACGCACCTAGAGCCCATGCTCCGCAACAAGAGAAGCCACCACAATGAAGAGCCCACACACCACAACGAAGAGTAGCCCCCGCTCACCGCAACTAGAGAAAGCCCACGTGCAGCAACGAAGACCCAACGCAGCCAAAAAATAATAAGTAAATAAAATAAAATAAATTAATTAAAAAAAAAAAAAAGAACTGCAAGGTATTTTCTCCTGGAAATACCCCCCGAAAAGTTTTTGGTGTGTTTTTACACTTACTGGTGTCTTAGAATTGAAGTTTATAATTTATTGTATTTCTAAGGATTACAGTAAGAATCTGTATCTAAAGGTATAAGAAACTGAAGTATTGCTACTAATGCCATCTTCATAGACTGAGAAGTTAGAGGAGTTTTCTTATCCTCTAAAAATAAGATTTTATTTGTTTTTCTTAAAGTGTCGCATACCCTATAAAAGGACTATATTTATAGTTCTTTGCTAGGAAGCTTTTATAAAAATCAGTCTGTAACTCTCATAATAAAGACATCAAGATGCTATATAAAAATTTAATCTGACTTTTAAAAGTATGTTAATCTGTTCATGGTAAAGGGCTTCATATTTCAATACAGTGTGATTTAGAAAAAGAAAAGAAATGAAAAATTAGGGAAAATGCTTGTAAAATAAATAGAAAAACTAGTAAAATCTAATCTATATTTTCATTGTTTCTCTGAGACTTTGTAAAATAGTGTTATTAAATAAATAATACACCTTACCATATACTCTACCCTTGCTTAGTTTCTTAATATTCTTTAATTCTCTGATAATACTCTACAAGAGATATTTCTTTAATTAGCAAATTATTTTGTTTTCACAATTGTTTCATTATCTTATAATTACGTAAATAATTCTTTGTCTATTTTTCAGTTTATACGAGGCTTGTAGATTGTCACCTGGCTGTGACTTTAGCATGCCAACTGTTTTTCTTTGTTTTTCATTTTTTTATAAATTTATTTGTTTATTTGTTTTTATTTTTGGCTGCATTGGGTCTTTGTTGCTGGGTGCGGGCTTTCTCTGCTTGTGGCAAGTGGGGGCTTCTCTTGTTGCAGGGCACAGGCTCTAGACTTGCGGGCTTCAGTAGTTGTGTCACACAGGCTTCGTTGCTCTGCGGCATGTGGGATCTTCCCGGACCAGGGATCGAACCCGTGTCCCCTGCATTGGCAGGCGGATTCTTAATCACTGCACCACCAGGGAAGTCCCTGTTTTTTGGTTTTTTTGGGGTTTTTTTAATCACTCTTTTATACCATTGGAAAACCTGGTCCACTAAAACAGTTTATAATGTTAAAGTCCAATGATATTACTCAGAATCAATATTTTTTTAAGTTAGTAATGGCAAAAACATTACATTTGTTATTTAGAGTACATTTTAAATGGTCAGATAGCTTTGTTTAGAAATTATAATAAGTATTTCTGTCATACACTATGGCTTTCATTAAACTCATTGGAAATAAAGATATTTCATTTGCTCTTTTGATTGAAGAGTGAATAAGTCATGATTTTTTAATCATACATTTTAAATCAAAATCTTTTGAAACAAGTTTAAGAAAGATGAGATTGAAATCTTTCTACCTTACATCCACACTACCTCAGATATGCAGTGTAACTGCATGATGGGCGTGTTCCCTCCTATCAGTAGAGCTTGGCTCACAATCGACAGTGACATATTCATGTGGAACTACGAAGATGGGTATGTATTTATGACTGGTTTGCTTTAGCATGATTAGAATTTAAATTATCTTTATTGCAACTAGTATTCTACTCATTAAAAGCTGCCTGGTTTATCTTTCATTCTTCTAACATCCGGGTCAGCGCTTCTCAGTATACGTACCAACCTGGGGATGGGGTTAAAATGTGGATTATGTTTTAGTCATTAAGGCTCAGGAGTCTGCATTTGTAACAAGCTCCCAGGTGATGCTGGGGATCTGGGTACCACTCTGAGTAGCAACAGTCTTATTTCCCAAACTCCTATAATAATGATAGTCTATCAGTAATTCTTTGAGGGACGGTTTGAGATTTTCAAAGACCTCTGTTTTCCCGGCATATCATGGAGCGGGAGGATGTTAGTTTATTGAAGTATCTGAACAGTTTTGTTGTTATTCTGTGGGCTTGACCTTGTGTAAATTAAATGTGTATAAAAGAGTCTGAGTGAAGGCCCAAGGCATTCTTGCTTAAATAAAGTTTATTAATCTGATGATCTTACTCTTGGCTATTTGGAGAAAAATTTTACCTTCCAGTTCTCCATCATATTATCTTCAGGTGAGGGGTGAGATAACCAGAGGAAGATCCATATTAAGATGTTATTCTTGCTCCTGAGTAATTAACATACTTGTTAGAAACATACACAGTGTCATTGAATCAAAATTGACACTATATGAGAACTTGTAGCTTAAACCATTTTTGTTTGATTTTTTTTTTAATTAGAAATTTTCCTAGCTATTTTTATTGTTGAAATGGTATATAGTCATAATAGTAGTGATATAAGTTTGTGATTGTTCTTCACGTATCATGAACGTTGCCCCAGTTTGTTATATTACACATAACCTAATCATTTTTATACTAAAGAGTAGAACCTGTTCATTTAGGCATTGATCTCTTCAAGAAAACCTAATGCAAGAAAATTACAAAATAGATAAATGTGAGAATAATTTTGTTGAAAAGGGTTTTCACTTTAATGAAATTTTTATATTTCCATTGACTTCTAACGTATTCATTTAACAACCACATTGAGCCTATCATGTATCAGACACTTTTTGTGCTTGAACAGTACTGAATAAACGTAGTCCCTGCCCACATGGAAAGTGTGGTTCAACCTTATTGTGTGTTCAAAGTAAACTCATTTAAAGAAAAATTATTTGAACATTGTGTTTATTGACAAAAATCAAGGCACAGGTACTGGATATAAATCTTTACTTCGTAAATTCAATTCTGTAACAACCTTAGCCTTAACTTCAATTATTCCGATAGCTTTCTATTATAAATCCCAATTCCATCTGGATGATAGAAACGTAATGTTGTTCAATTCACTGTTCTCTAATCCCCAGCTCTCCCAATATTGTTCTTAGTTCTGGGGGCTGTGTCAGTTGTTGAAGGAGCCTGTGTAATTCCACAGCATTGGGAAAATGGGGAAACCTGGCCCCACATAGGTTGCCATGTAGGTGTTTTCTGTCCACTTGTGTGGCCCTTTGCAGGACAACCAGAAGTTTTCCTCAAAGTCTGGATCATTTTTTTTTCTTGGTACTTATCCTGCTTGCTGTTCTCTGAGCTTATTGGATCTAGGTTTGAAGTCTTTGTTATTTTTGAAAATTTTTCAACCATTGTCTTATTAAAGTATTTGTTCTTTCCTGTTGTCTTCCTTTCTCTTCTGAGATTTGTTATACTTTTGTTAGACTGCTTGATGTTTTCCAACAAATTTTGGATGCTCTGTTTGGATGCTCCACTCTTTTTTCTCTTTTTATTTCAATTTGGACAATTTCTATTCACCTTTAACTTCATGTTTACTGATTCTTTCGTCAAGTCTACTGAAAAGTCCACATAAGACATTCTTTGTGCTGTGCTTTTTATTTCTAACATTTTCACTGACTTATTTCTAATTATTTTCATTGCTCTGCTGAAATTCCGTACCTGTTTATACATATTGCTCATCTTTTTTATTAGAGCCTATACTATATTGATTATTTTAAATTTCCTGTCTGATAGTTCAGACATCTGACTCTGGTTCTGTTGATTGCTTTGTTTCTTGACAGTGGGGCTTTTTTTTTTGCTTGCTTTTTTGCTCATGTTTTGTTACTCAAAGCCAGACCACGTATAGGACAGTGAATACTGCAATAAATACCCTTTATCCTTAGAAATGGGCACGTCTCTTCCTTTGCTAGAGCCTAGCAGGTAGGCCTTTATTGTGAGGGAGTTGACTTTTTCCAATTCAGGAGTTAAGCCGAGTTTGGTTTTGTTGTTGCAGAGGTTACCTTCAGTGGACCACAGGTTTCAAATTCCTTTAGAATTATTTTGCACTTAGCGTACAGATTGGGTTGCTGGATTTTTTCTCAGTGTTCCTGTTTCTTCCCCAGCAATAGGCTCTTCCTGTGAGCCTGTTCTTCTGAGAGGGTCCTCTTGCCCCTGCCGCAGCAGTAGTTAGTTGTTACTTGAGACTTGCAACCTTGTGGGGGGATGTTTGGAATGGGGACCAGCATTCCCCTTTTTCCTGGTTTATGCTTAGCCTTAGGTAGGCCTGTGTGCCTGAGTCTTAGAACTAAAACAGTTTTGTTTGCTGGTTCATTATATTCTATAGTCTTGAAGAATATTATAAAACTTTTTCCTTTACATGTATAACATGTTTTTCTTCAACTGTTGACAGAGGAGACCTTGCCTATTTTGATGGACTTAGTGAGACTATTCTTGCTGTGGGGCTTGTGAAACCAAAAGCTGGTAAGAAATAAAAATATAAAGATTAAATTATGTTTGTACATAAGATTCCAAATGTTTTAGGACTAAATGATATCATATTTTAAGTAATTAAATTTCCTATTGAAGTTTTGTTCTAAATTACTTCTAATTAGAAACATAAAAAGTGATGAGGAATATTTAGCAATTTACTCACCTTATGGTATAAGTGAGTCTGCCTTTAAAATTGTTAAGCTATAATTCTTGAATTTTATCTTGCTTTTTGTTAGTCTTTCTTGATTTACCTAAAGTTTTTTGCATTATACATTTTTCACTAATTACTGAATTTAATGTTAAAACCATTTTTGTCTCTATTTTTTTAGTCCTGATAGCCCATGGAAGTGAGAACAGAGTTCAGAATAAATCCTAAGAGAAGTCACGAGCATTGTTTAACTTACAATTTCAACTTCAGTACACTAGATCTTTTATCATAGCCACTGACAAGCAGAATTGATTGATTTAAATTTAATATACATCCCTTGAATGCAACTTCCTGCAAGAGGACATAATAGATGAAATTTACTTGTTTACAAGGCCTAAATAGGAATTTTGAAGGTCACAGCCATTTTGAAATTATGCTAATTCACATAAATATAAACATGCAGTTTTAAACACTGTTTTTATGTGATTGCATTGGAAATGTATTTCCTTTACATAGAATTTTAAAGCAGTCTTTACCCAGCTGTATGTTTCTCTATCTTGTTTCTTAATTTAAAAGTTTATTCATATACAAGTCAACACCTGTTCATGCTCTCTATCATAATAAATATTAATTGTCCGTCTGAAACAAATAGTAAAATTTTGTTATATTCAAATGTAAATTTCAGTACAGAATTGAAATGGCATAGTCTTTGATTTAGCAGCAAAGGTGTTATCTTTGATAAGTTTTCATAAAGCTCAAGTTTTTTAAAATCAAATCCTGAAATATCAGGTATATTTTGAGGTCATTAAGTAGAAGGTCTGTGCCTTCAGCTTTATTGACTTGAACCTTGAAACAAAAAATTGTGGCCTTTGTGCCCCTTGGTATTCATCAGTGAAAGTAAAACCAAGTGATAATAGAAGCTTTGTTGAATTTTCTGACATTTAACACCCAAACGTATACATATAAAGAGATGTTCATTATCATAAGATAAGATATATTTCCTTTTATTCTTATCAGTGACACACTATTTTTGGATGTTATAACATGAAGAGAGTCATAATTACACATAAAACCTCATACCACTCCATACTTTTTAAAGTTAAATGATACCTTAGAGTGAATTAACATTTAAAAATTTTGTGCTTGGTTTAATTCCCTCTTCGAAACTGTAAATTATCCAGCTTTGGTACATAAACTCATTTGATCTATAAACTCATTTCTGGGTCTATGAATTTGACTATTCCAGGAACTTCATATAAGTGGAATTATATAGTACTATCTTTTTGTGACTGGCTTGTTTCACCTAGTATGATGTCCTCAAGGTTCATCACTATTGTAGGATATGTCAGAATTTCCTTTTTTTTTTAAAGGTCTAGTAATATTCCATGTATATACATACCACATTTTGTTTATCCATTTATCTATTGATGGTCGCTTGAGTTGTTTCCACCATTTGGGTATTGTGAATAATGCTATGAACATGAGTATACAAATAGAAATTTTTATATTGTAATAAACCTAAACTGTTCTGTAATGTAACACTGATTTTATTTTTGTTTATTTTTTTTAACATCTTTATTGGAGTATAATTGCTTTACAATGGTGTGTTAGTTTCTGCTTTATAACAAAGTGAATCAGCTATACATATACGTATATCCCCGTATCTCCAACCTCTTGCGTCTCCCTCCCACCCTCCCTATCCCACCCCTCTAGGTGATCACAGAGCACCGAGCTGATCTCCCTGTGCTATGCGGCTGCTTCCCACTAGCTATCTATTTTACATTTCGTAGTGTATATAAGTCCATGCCACTCTCTCACTTTGTCCCAGCTTACCCTTCCCCCTCCCCGTGTCCTCAAGTCCATTCTCTACGTCTGCATCTTTATTCTTGTCCTGCCCCTAGGTTCCTCAGAACCTTTTTTTTTTTTTTTTTTAGATTCCATATATATGTGTTAGCATACGGTATTTATGTTTTTCTTTCTGACTTACTTCACTCTGTATGACAGTCTCTAAGTCCATCCACCTCACTACAAATAACTCAGTTACGTTTCTTTTTATGGCGGAGTAATATAACATTATATATATGTGCCATATCTTCTTTTTTTTTCTTTAATATGTTTATTGGAGTATAATTGCTTTACAGTGTTGTGTTAGTTTCTGCAGTATAACAAAGTGAATCAGCTATATGTATACATATATCCCCGTATCCCCTCCCTCTTTTGTCTCCCTCCCACCCTCCCTATCCCTCCCCTCTAGGTGGTCACAAAGCACCAAGCTGATCTCCCTGTGCGATGCAGCTGCTTCCCACTAGCTATCTACTTTACATTTGCCTACCCATTTTTTTTTTTAACATCTTTATTAGAGTATAATTGCTTTACAATGATGTGTTAGTTTCTGCTTTATAACAAAGTGAATCAGCTATACATACACATATATCCCCATATCTCTTCCCTCTTGTGTCTCCCTCCCTCCCACCCTCCCTATTCCACCCCTCTAGGTGGTCACAAAGCGCCTAGTTGATCTCCCTGTGCTATCGGTTTTACATTTGGTAGTGTATATATCTCCACGCCACTCTCTCACTCTGTCCCAGCTTACCCTTCCCCCTCCCTGTGTCTTCAAGTCCATTCTCTAGTAGGTCTGCGTCTTTATTCCCATCCTGCCCCTAGGTTCTTCATGACCTTTTTTTTTTTTTTTAAGATTCCATATATATGTGTTAGCATACGGTATTTGTTTTTCTCTTTCTGACTTACTTCACTCTGTATGACAGACTCTAGGTCCATCCAACTCACTACAATTTCGTTTCTTTTTATGGCTGAGTAATATTGCATTGTATATATGTGCCACATCTTCTTTATCCATTCATCTGTTGATGGACACCTAGGTTGCTTCCATGTCCTGGCTATTGTAAATACAGCTGCAATGAACATTGTGGTCCATGATTCTTTTTGAGTTACGGTTTTCTCTTGTTGAATTATGGTCCAGTAGTGGGATTGCTGGGTTGTATGGTAGTTCCATTTTTAGTTTTTAAAGGAACCTCCATACTGTTCTCCATAGTGGCTGTATCAATTTACATTCCCACCAACAGTGCAAGAGGGTTCCCTTTTCTCCACACCCTCTCCAGCATTTATTGTTTGTAGGTTTTTTAATGATGGCCATTCTGACCAGTGTGAGGTGATACCTCATTGTAGTTTTGATTTGCATTTCTCTAATGATTAGTGATGTTGAGCATCCTTTCATGTGTTTGTTGGCAATCTGTATATCTTCTTTGGAGAAATGTCTATTTAGGTCTTCTGCCCATCTTTGGATTCGGTTGTTTGTTTTTTTGATATTGAGCTGCATGAGCTACCTGTAAATTTTGGAGATTAATCCTTTGTCAGTTGCTTCATTTGCAAATATTTTCTCCCATTCTGAGGGTTGTCTTTTGGTCTTGTTTATGGTTCCCTTTGCTGTGCAAAAGCTTGTAAGTTTCATTAGGTCCCATTTGGGTTTTTTTGTTTTTATTTCCATTTCTCTAGGAGGTGGGTCAAAAAGGATCTTGCTGTGATGTATGTCATAGAGTGTTCTGCCTACGTTTTCCTCTAACAGTTTTATAGTGTCTGCCCTTACACTTAGGTCTTTAATCCATTTTGAGTTTATTTTTGTGTATGGTGTCAGAGAGTGTTCTAATTTCATACTTTTACATGTACCTGTCCAATTTTCCCAGCACCACTTATTGAAGAGGCTGTCTTTTCTCCACTGTATATGCTTGCCTCCTTTATCAAAGATAAGGTGACCATATGTGTGTGGGTTTACCTCTGGGCTTTCTATCCTGTTCCATTGATCCATATTTCTGTTTTTGTGCCATTACCATACTGTCCTGATTACTGTAGCTTTGTTGTATAGTCTGAAGTCTGGGAGCCTGATTCCTTCAGCTCCGTTTTTCTTTCTCAAGATTCCTTTGGCTATTCGGGGTCTTTTGTGTTTCCATACAAATTGTGAAATTTTTCGTTTTAGTTCTGTGAAAAATGCCATTGGTAGTTTGATAGGGATTGCATTGAATCTGTAGATTGCTTTGGGTAGTATAGTCATTTTCACAATGTTGATTCTTCCAATCCAAGAACATGGTATATTTCTCCATCTTTTGTATCATCTTTAATTTCTTTCATCAGTGTCTTATAGTTTTCTGCATACAGGTCTTTTGTCTTCTTAGGTAGGTTTATTCCTAGGTATTTTATTATTTTTGTTGCATTGGTAACTGGGAGTGTTTCCTTAATTTCTCTTTCAGATTTTTCATCATTAGTGTATAGGAATGCAAGAGATTTCTGTGCATTACTTTTGTATCCTGCTACTTTACCAAATTCATTGATTAGCTCTAGTAGTTTTCTGGTATCATCTTTAGGATTCTCTATGTATAGTATCATGTCACCTGCAAACAGTGACAGCTTTACTTTTTCTTTTCCGACTTAGATTCCTTTTATTTCTTTTTCTTCTCTGATTGCTGTGGCTAAAACTTCCAAAACTATATTGAATAATAGTGGTGAGATTTGACAGCCTTGTCTTGTTCCTGGTCTTAGAGGAAATGATTTCAGTTTTTTACCATTGAGAATGATGTTGGCTGTGGGTTTGTCATATATGGCCTTTATTATGTTGAGGTAAGTTCCCTCTGTGCCTACTCTCTGGAGAGTTTTTATCATAAATGGGTGTTGAATTTTGTCGAAAGCTTTTTCTGCATCTATTGAGATGATCATATGGTTTTTCTCATTCAATTTGTTAATATGGTTTATCACATTGATTGATTTGCATATATTGAAGAATCCTTGCATTCCTGGGATGAACCCCATTTGATTATGGTGTATGATCCTTTTAATGTGCTGTTGGATTCTGTTTGCTCGTATTTTGTTGAGGATTTTTGCATCTATGTTCATCAGTGATATTGGCCTGTAATTTTCTTTTTTTGTGACATCTTTGTCTGGTTTTCGTATCAGGGTGACGATAGCCTTGTAGAATGAGTTTGGGAGTGATCCTTCCTTTGCTACATTTTGGAAGAATTTGAGAAGGATAGGTGTTAGCTCTTCTCTAAATGTTTCACAGAATTCGCCTGTGAAGCCATCTGGTCCTGGGCTTTTGTTTGCTGGAAGATTTTTAGTCACAGTCTCAATTTCAGTGCTTGTGATTGGTCTGTTTATATATTCTGTTTCTTCCTGATTCAGTCTCGGAAGGTTGTGCTTTTCTAAGAATTTGTCCATTTCTTCCAGGTTGTCCATTTTATTGGCATATAGTTGCTTGTAGTAATCTTTCATGATCCTGTGTATTTCTGCAGTGTCAGTTGTTACTTCTACCTTTTCATTTCTAATTCTATTGACTTGATTCTTCTCCCTTTTTTTCTTGATGAGTCTGGCTAATGGTTTATCAATTTTATTTATCTTCTCAAAGAACCAGCTTTTAGTGTTATTGATCTTCGCTATTGTTTCCTTCATTTCTTTTTCATTTATTTCTGATCTGATCTTTATGATTTCTTTCCTTCTGCTAACTTTGGGGTTTTTTTGTTCTTCTTTCTCTAATTGTTTTCGGTGTAAGGTTAGGTTGTTTATTTAAGATGTTTCTTGTTTCTTGGGGTAGGATTGTATTGCTATAAACTTCCCTCTTAGAACTGCTTTTGCTGCATCCCATAGGTTTTGGGTCGTGTTTTCATTGTCATTTGTTTCTAGGTATTTTTTGATTTCCTCTTTGATTTCTTCAGTGATTTCTTGGTTATTAAGTAGTGTATTGTTTAGCCTCCATGTGTTTGTATTTTTTACAGATTTTTTTTCCTGTAATTGATATTTAGTCTCATAGCATTGTGGTCGGAAAAGATACTTGATATGATTTCGATTTTCTTAAATTTACCAAGGCTTGATTTGTGACCCAAGATATGATCTATCCTGGAGAATGTTCCATGAGCACTTGAAAAGAAAGTGTATTCTGTTGTTTTTGGATGGAATATCCTATAAATATCAATTAAGTCCATCTTGTTTAATGTATCATTTAAAGCTTGTGTTTCCTTATTTATTTTCTTTTTTGGATGATCTGTCCATTGGTGAAAGTGGGGTGTTAAAGTCCCCTACTATGATTGTTGTAACACTGATTTTAAATGTCATTAAATACTGAAGTGTTTGTGTCTAAGATTTGGGTTTTTTGTTTGTTTGGTTGGTTTTTTACTAATATCTACCTATTTAAATGATCATAAGTGGTAATGTTTTAGCATCAACATTAACTAAATTAGCTTCACACTTTTCATATGCTGGTTAACCCATAGCTCATATTAAAGGTAACCATGTTCTGTTAATACTTAAATGATGGGTGTTTTCCAGAAAATAGTGCCTAACTCATATTTACTTTATCTTAGGCATCTTTCAACCTCACGTACGACATCTCCTGGTTTTGGCAACCCCTGTGGATGTAGTGATTCTTGGACTCAGTTATACTAATTTGCAAACAGGTATAGCAACCCGCATGTTGTGGGGGGGTTTTAGGGTTTGTTTTTTTTGGCCACACCCTGCATGGCATGTGGAACTTCCCCGACCAGGGATGGAACCTGCACCCCCTGAAGTGGAAGCCGGAGTCTTAAGCACTGGACCACAGGGAAGTCCCCACATATTGTGTTTTTTAAAATAAAAATATGTTGCCCAATTTAATATTGTAATTGAAAACTAATCTTTTTCATTAAGTTAACTTTCTGGGCTATTTGCTCATAGGAAAATATTTCCCTGTAGGTATGGTATCTTTCAGGTTAATAACTCCACCAGAAATTATTTTGGATTTATTTACCATATCAGTGTACATTTCTTAAATGTCCAATATAAAGGAAGGGTAGTAGAAGAGAAATAGCTGCCCCAGTAATTTTTAAATAATGCCTTCAATTTCTTTATTTTTAATTTTTTGAATGGCCATTTTAACATATGGAACATTGAAATATATATTATTCTTTCCCTTGAAGTAAGAAGCCATCAATTAATTTATTACATGCACATTCAGTGGTTTCTTTTGCATTCTACCAGTGTTTTAGGTAAAATAATGTTGAATTTCAGAGCCTCAAATGGATGATTATTGGGGTGGGGTGGGGGGAAAAAAGAAAAAATTAATGATTATTACTACCATATCCCTAGGCTTTTTTCCAAAATTTAATACTTCGGGTTAGTTTTTTTGTTTGATGTTTTACTATATTATATATATATGTGCTGTATATTTTACATATTTTATATATACATACTGTAGGTTCTATTTAACATGAATTATAAAGCTGTTCATATCAGACTTTTTATAGTAATTTTGAAATGTATGTTTTACGTAATTTTTTTGAAATTTTTGAGCATATCATGAATTCAGTAAGAATATCAGTTCTGAAGATAATACAGTGATTGTTTTAAAACTTTTAAAAAGCTCTTAAAGTGATTCCTATATTCTTTCTTTTAAAAAAAATAGGTTCTGGAGTTCTCAATGACAGTATGTGTGGTGGAATGCAGTTACTTCCAGATCCTTTATATTCTCTTCCTACTGATAATACTTACCTTTTAGCAATAACTTCCACTGATAATGGCAGAATTTTCTTGGCTGGAAAGGATGGCTGTTTATATGAAGTAGCATACCAAGTAAGTCTGGCATTTGTAAACATTTTCGTTTTCCTCCCTCTTTTTTTTTTTTTAAGGGTCGAGAAACCAAAAGAGGTTTGTTTTTATAAGTCATTGGGTAAAAATAAATTATAACAATAATGAGATGCTACTTCATATCCATAACATAGTAAATTTTTTATAAGTCTGATAATAACAAGCCTTGGTGAAGAGGTAGGAGAGAGGAACTCATTCATATTCATGGAGCTTAGATAAAATTTTACCCATTTCTAGAAAACTTGAAGATGTGCATATCCCAAGAATGAGAAATTCCATAACTAGGAGTTTAACTCCAAAAACTGTAACACATATACATGATGAGACATTTACAAAGACATATTAGAAAACTAGTAGAAAAAAATGTTTTCTGTAGCTAAAGAATAAATAAATGTGGAATATATGTACAATGGCATTCTAAAACAACATGAAATCATATTATGTATATATAATTAAGTAAATCTGCATTACAAAAATTACATTACAAAGTAACAAGTATATCATCATACTATTTATCATTTTAAAACAGAAAATTTAGTCATTATGGTGATCAAATAAATGCCTGATTAATAAAAATATAAAAGTAATTAGGTATGGCATGCAGCAATTTTAACATAAAATTTACCTCTAAGGATCAAGCAATGGAAGAGGGATGAGGGTGTTGAGAGGAGTATGTTTTATTTCTTTCAATAAAGGAATGATGGGAAGTAAATAAAGCATAATGTTAACATCTGTTTAATCTTAGTTATGGGCACATATGTGTCAGTGATGTTATCTTTGTAAAATTTTAGATGCCTCATAATTAGAAATTTTTAAAGTGTATGTTAAAGAAAGCATCTGAGTACATAAACACCGGAAGTCTATCTCATAAGAGGTATATCCAAAGTACTTTTATACTGCTCTTCATCTAACTAGTCATTGTGATCACCTCTCTATAGGGAATACTTCTTTTTTTTTTTTTTACATCTTTATTGGAGTATAATTGCTTTACAATGGTGTGTTAGTTTCTGCTTTATAACAAAGTGAATCAGTTATACATATACATATATCCCCATATCTCTTCCCTCTTGCGTCTCCCTCCCTGCCACCCTCCCTATCCCACCCCTCTAGGTGGTCACAAAGCACCGAGCTGATCTCCCTGTGCTATGCGGCTGCTTCCCACTAGCTATCTATTTTACATTTGGTAGTGCATATATCTCCGTGCCACTCTCTCACTTTGTCACAGCTTACCCTTCCCCCTCCCCACATCCTCAAGTCCATTCTCTAGTAGGTCTATGTCTTTATTCCCGTCTTACCACTAGGTTCTTCATGACCTTTTTTCTTTTTTTTCCCTTAGATTCCATATATATGTGTTAGCATACTGTATTTGTTTTTCTCTTTCTAACTTACTTCACTCTGTATGACAGACTCTTAACTCCATCCATCTCACTACAAATAACTCAATTTCGTTTCTTTTTATGGCTGAGTAATATTCCATTGTATATATGTGCCACATCTTCTTTATCCAGTCATCCGATGATTGACACGTAGGTTGCTTCCATGTCCTGGCTATTGTAAATAGAGCTGTAATGAACATTTTGGTACATGACTCTTTTTGAATTATGGGTTTCTCAGGGTATATGCCCAGTAGTGGGATTGCTGGGTCATAGGGTAGTTCTATTTTTAGTTTTTTAAGGAAGCTCCATACTGTTCTCCATAGTGGCTGTATCAATTTACATTCCCACCAACAGTGCAAGAGGGTTCCCTTTTCTCCACACCCTCTCCAGCATTTATTGTTTGTAGATTTTTTGATGATGGCCATTCTGACTAGTGTGAGATGATATCTCATTGTACTTTTGATTTGCATTTTTCTAATGACTAATGATGTTGAGCATTCTTTCATGTGTTTGTTGGCAATCTGTATATCTTCTTTGGAGAAATGTCTGTTTAGGTCTTCTCCCCATTTTTGGATTGGGTTGTTTGTTTTTTTGTTATTGAGCTGCCTGAGCTGCTTGTACATTTTGGAAATTAATCCTTTGTCAGTTGCTTCATTTACAAACATTTTCTCCCATTCTGAGGGTTGTCTTTTGGTCTTGTTTATGGTTTCCTTTGCTGTGCAAGGGCTTTTAAGTTTCATTAGGTCCCATTCGTTTATTTTTGTTTTTATTTCCATTTCTCTAGGAGGTGGGTCAAAAAGGATCTTGCTGTGATTTACGTCATAGAGTGTTCTGCCTGTGTTTTCCTCTAAGAGTTTTATAGTGTCTGGCCTTACATTTAGGTCTTTAATCCATTTTGAGGTATTTTTGGGTATGGTGTTAGGGAGTGTTCTAATTTCATTCTTTTACATGTAGCTGTCCAGTTTTCCCAGCACCACTTATTGAAGAGGCTGTCTTTTCTCCACTGTATATGCTTGCCTCCTTTGTCAAAGATAAGGTGACCATATGTGCGTGGGTTTATCTCTGGGCTTTCTATCCTGTTCCATTGATCTATATTTCTGTTTTTGTGCCAGTACCAAACTGTCTTGATTACTGTAGCTTTGTAATATAGTCTGAAGTCAGGGAGCCTGATTCCCCCAGCTCCATTTTTCGTTCTCAAGATTGGTTTGGCTATTCGGGGTCTTTTGTGTTTCCATTCAAATTGTGAAATTTTTTGTTCTAGTTCTGTGAAAAATGCCAGTGCTAGTTTGATAGGGATGGCATTGAATCTGTAGATTGCTTTGGGTAGTAGAGTCATTTTCACAATGTTGATTCTTCCAATCCAAGAACATGGTATATCTCTCCATCTATTTGTATCATGTTTAATTTCTTTCATCAGTGTCTTATAATTTTCTGCATACAGATCTTTTGTCTCCTTAGGTAGGTTTATTCCTAGATATTTTATTCTTTTTGTTGCAGTGCATTTACCATGGGAGTGTTTTCTTAATTTCACTTTCAGATTTTTCATCATTAGTGTATAGGAATGCAAGAGATTTCTGTGCATTAATTTTGTATCCTGCTACTTTACCAAATTCATTGATTAGCTCTAGTAGTTTTCTGGTAGCATTTTTAGGATTCTCTATGTATAGTATCATGTCATCTGCAAACAGTGACAGCTTTATTCTTCTTTTCTAATTTGGATTCCTTTTATTTCTTTTTCTTCTCTGATTGCTGTGGCTAAAACTTCCAAAACTATATTGAATAATAGTGGTGAGAGTGGGCAACCTTGTCTTGTTCCTGATCTTAGTGGAAATGGTTTCAGTTTTTCACCATTGAGGATGATATTGGCTGTGGGTTTGTCATATATGGCCTTTATTATGTTGAGGAAAGTTCCCTCTATGCCTACTTTCTGGAGGGTTTTAATCATAAATGGGTGTTGAATTTTGTCAAAAGCTTTCTCTGCATCTATTGAGATGATCGTTTGGTTTTTCTCCTTCAATTTGTTAATATGGTGTATCACACTGATTGATTTGCGTATATTGAAGAATCCTTGCATTCCTGGTATAAACCCCACTTGATCATGGTGTATGATCCTTTTAATGTGCTGTTGGATTCTGTTTGTTAGTAGTTTGTTGAGGATTTTTGCATCTATGTTCATCAGTGATATCGGCCTATAGTTTTCTTTCTTTGTGACATGTTTGTCTGGTTTTGGTATCAGGGTGATGGTGGCCTCCTAGAATGAGATTGGGAGTATTCCTCCCTCTGCTGTATTTTGGAAGAGTTTGAGAAGGATAGGTGTTAGCTCTTCTCTAAATGTTTGATAGAATTCGCCTGTGAAGCCATCTGGTCCTGGGCTTTTGTTTGTTGGAAGATTTTTAATCCCAGTTTCAATTTCAGTGCTTGTGATTGGTCTGTTCATATTTTCTATTTCTTCCTGGTTCAGTCTCGGAGGTTGTGCATTTCTAAGAATTTGTCCATTTCTTCCAGGTTGTCCATTTTATTGGCATATAGTTGCTTGTGGTAATCTCTCATAATCCTTTGTATTTCTGCAGTGTCAGTTGTTACGTCTCCTTTTTCATTTCTAATTCTGTTGATTTGAGTCTTCTCCCTTTTTTTCTTGATGAGTCTAGCTAATGGTTTATCAATTTTATTGTCTCAAAGAACCAGCTTTTAGTTTTATTGACCTTTGTTATCATTTCCTTCATTTCTTTTTCATTTATTTCTGCTCTGATCTTTATGATTTCTTTCCTTCTGCTAACTTTGGGGTTTTTTTGTTCTTCTTTCTCTAATTGCTTTAGGTGCAAGATTAGGTTGTTTATTTGAGATGTTTCCTGTCTCTTAAGGTAGGATTGTATTGCTATAAACTTCCCTCTTATAACTGCTTTTGCTGCATCCCATAGGTTTTGGGTCGTCATGTCTCCATTGTCATTTGTTTCTAGGTATTTTTTGATTTCCCCTTTGATTTCTTCAGTGATCACTTGGTTATTAAGTAGTGTATTGTTTAGCCTCCATGTCTTTGTATTTTTTATAGATCTTTTCCTGTAGTTGATATCTACTCTCATAGCATTGTGGTCAGAAAAGATACTTGATATGATTTCGATTTTCTTAAATTTACCAAGGCTTGATTTGTGACCCAAGATATGATCTGTACTGGAGAATGTTCCATGAGCACTTGAGAAAAACGTGTATTCTGTTGTTTTTGGGTGGAATGTCCTATAAATATCAATTAAGTCCATCTTGTTTAATGTATCATTTAAAGCTTGTGTTTCCTTATTTATTTTCATTTTGGGTGATCTGTCCATTGGTGAAAGTGGGGTGTTAAAGTCCCCTACTATGATTGTGTTTCTCTCGATTTCCCCTTTTATGGCTGTTAGTATTTGCCTTATGTATTGAGGTGCTCCTGTGTTGGGTGCATAAATATTTACAATTGTTATATCTTCTTCTTGGATTGATCCCTTGATCATTATGTAGTGTCCTTCTTTGTCTCTTGTAATAGTCTTTATTTTAAAGCCTGTTTTGTCTGATATGAGAATTGCTGCTCCAGCTATCTTTTGATTTCCGTTTGCATGGAATATCTTTTTCCATCCCCTCACTTTCAGTCTGTATGTGTTCCTAGGTCTGAAGTGGGTCTCTTGTAAACAGCATATATACGGGTCTTGTTTCTGTATCCATTCAGCCAGTCTGTGTCTTTTGGTTGGAGCATTTAATCCATTTACATTTAAGGTAATTATCGATATGTATGTTCTTCCCATTTTCTTAAATGTTTTGGGTTTGTTATTGTAGGTGTTTTCCTTCTCTTGTGTTTCTTACCTAGAGAAGTTCCTTTAGCATTTGTTGTAAAGCTGGTTTGGTGGCGCTGAACTCTCAGCTTTTGCTTGTCTGTATAGGTTTTAATTTCTCCATCAAATCTGAATGAGATCCTTGCTGGGTAGAGTAATCTTGGTTGTAGGTTTTTCTCCTTCATCACTTTAAATATGTCCTGCCACTCCCTTCTGGCTTGCAGAGTTTCTGCTGAAAGATCAGCTGTTAACCTTATGGTGAATCCCTTTTATGTTATTTGTTGCTTTTCCCTTATTGCTTTTAATATTTTTTCTCTGTATTTAATTTTTGGTAGTTTGATTAATATGTGTCTTGGCATGTTTCTTCTTGGATTTATCCTGTATGGGACTCTCTGTGCTTCCAGGACTTGATCAACTATTTCCTTTCCCATATGAGGGAAGTTTTCAACTATAATCTCTCCAAATATTTTCTCAGTCCCTTTCTTTTTCTCTTCTTCTTCTGGGACCCCTATAATTCGAATGTTGGTGCGTTTAATGTTGTCCCAGAGGTCTCTGAGACTGTCCTCAGTTCTTTTCATTCTTTTTTCTTTATTCTGCTCTGCAGTAGTTATTTCCACTATTTTATCTTCCAGGTCACTTATCCTTTCTTCTGCCTCAGTTATTCTGCTATTGATCCCTTCTAGAGTATTTTTAATTTCATTTATTGTGTTGTTCATCGTTGCTTGTTTCCTCTTTAGTTCTTCTAGGTTCTTGTTAAATGTTTCTTGCATTTTGTCTATTCTATTTCCAAGATTTTCGATCATCTTTACTATCATTATTCTGAATTCTTTTTCAGGTAGACTGCCTATTTCCTCTTCATTTGTTAGGTTTGGTGTGTTTTTACCTTGCTCCTTCATCTGCTGTGTGTTTTTCTGTCTTCTCATTTTGCTTATCTTACTGTGTTTGGGGTCTCCTTTTCGCAGGCTGCAGGTTCGTAGTTCCCGTTGTTTTTGGTGTCTGTCCCCAGTGGCTAAGTTTGGTTCAGTGGGTTGTGTAGGCTTCCTGGTGGAGGGGACTGGTGCCTGTGTTCTGGCGGATGAGGCTGGATCTTGTCTTTCTGGTGGGCAGGTCCACGTCTGGTGGTGTGTTTTGGGGTGTCTGTGGCCTTATTATGATTTTAGGCAGCCTCTCTGCTAATGGATGGGGCTCTGTTCCTGTCTTGCTAGTTGTTTGGCATAGGGTGTCCAGCACTGTAGCTTGCTGGTCATTGAGTGAAGCTGGGTCTTGGTGTTGAGATGGAGATCTCTGGGAGATTTTCGCTGTTTGGTATTACGTGGAGCTGGGAGGTCTCTTGTGGACCAGTGTCCTGAAGTTGGCTCTCCCACCTCTGAGGCACAGCCCTGATGCCTGGCTGGAGCACCAAGAGCCTTTCGTCCACACGGCTCAGAATAAAAGGGAGAAAAAGTAGAAAGAAAGAAAGAGGAAAAAATAAAATAAAATAAGATAAAATAAAATAAAGTTATTAAAATGAAAAATAATTATTAAGGAAAAAAAAATTTTTTTAAGTATATAAAAAAAAAAAAAAGGGCGGACAGAACCCTAGGACAAATGGTGAAAGCAAAGCCTTACAGACAAAATCTCACACAGAAGCATACACATACACACTCACAAAAAGAGGAAAAGGGGAAAAAATGATAATATCTTGCTCCCAAAGTCCACCTCCTCAATTTGGGATGATTCGTTGTCTATTCAGGTATTCCACAGCTGCAGGGTACATCAAGTTGATTGTGGAGCTTTAATCCGCTGCTTCTGAGGCTGCTGGGAGAAATTTCCCTTTCTCTTCCTTGTTCACACAGCTCCCGGGGTTCAGCTTTGGATTTGGACCCGCCTCTGCGTGTAGGTCGCCTGAGGGCATCTGTTCTTCGCTCAGACAGGATGGGGTTAAAGGAGCAGCTGCTTCGGGGACTCTGGGTCACTCAGGCCGGGGGGAGGGAGGGGTACGGATGCGCGTCAAGCCTGCGCGGCAGAGGCCGGCGTGACGTCGCACCAGCCTGAGGCGCGCCGTGTGTTCTCCTGGGGAAGTTGTCCCTGGATCACGGGACCCTGGCTGTGGCGGGCTGCACAGGCTCCCAGGAGGGGAGGTTGGATAGTGACCTGTGCTCGCACACAGGCTTCTTGGTGGCGGCAGCAGCAGCCTTAGCGTCTCATGCCCGTCTCTGGGGTCCGCGCTGATAGCCGCGGCTCGCGCCCGTCTCTGGAGCTCCTTTAAGCAGAGCTCTTAATCCCCTCTCCCCGAGCACCAGGAAACAAAGAGGGAAGAAAAAGTCTCTTGCCTCTTCCGCAGGTCCAGACTTTTCCCGGACTCCCTCCCGGCTAGCCGTGGCGCACTAGCCCCTTCAGGCTGTGTTCACGCCGCCAACCCCAGTCCTCTCCCTGGGATCTGACCTCCGAAGCCCGAGCCTCAGCTCCCAGCCCCCGTCCGCCCCGGCGGGTGAGCAGACAAGCCTCTCGGGCTGGTGAGTGCTGGTCGGCACCGATCCTCTGTGCAGGAGTCTCTCCGCTTTGCCCTCCGCACCCCCGTGGCTGCGCTCTCCTCCGTGGCTCCGAAGCTTCCCCCTTCCGCCACCTGCAGTCTCCGCCCACGAAGGGGCTTCCTAGTGTGTGGAAACCTTTCCTCCTTCACAGCTCCCTCCCACTGGTGCAGGTCCCGTCCCTATTCTTTTGTCTCTGTTTTTTCTTTTTTCTTTTGCCCTACCCAGATACATGGGGAGTTTCTTGCCTTTTGGTACGTCTGAGGTCTTCTGCCAGCGTTCAGTGGGTGTTCTATAGGAGCAGTTCCACGTGTAGATGTATTTCTGATGTATCTGTGGTGAGGAAGGTGATCTCCGCGTCTTACTCTTCTGTCATCTTCTCCTCTCTCCCTCTCCCTCTTAATGTAGTAAGAATAGATAAGCTTTTGTCTTTTTTTTTTAATTAATTTTTTTATTGGAGTATAGTTGATTTACAGTGTTGTGTTAGTTTCTGATAAGCTTTAGTCTTTATCTTCTAATTATATAGCACGTTAATATATTCGTTTGGAAAGTAGTCAAACATGCAGTTAAAGTTGTAGTCCTTCCTGACTACACCATACGTGTAAAACCCAGTCCTTCCCCCAAAGGTAACAGCCATTGTCATTTCTGTGTATGTCCTTGTAGAACATGATGCATACATTTCTAAATACCTATAAATGTCTTTAAATATCTATAGATAATACATGTGTATTTATTTGTGTGTATACACGTATACAAATACATAGTATACTTCTGTGTATGTATTTTTTTACTTGTATTATTACTTAAGTTTTGTTTCATATTGGCTTTTTTTTCCTTTGTCTGCCTTTTTTTTTTTTTTTCCCCCACGCCGTGTGGCTTTCGGGATCTTAGTTCACCAACCAGGGATTGAAACTGGGCCAAGGCAGTGAAAGTGGTGAGCCCTAACCAATGGACCACCAGGGAATTCCCATAACTGGCTTTTTTTCATTTAGCTGTGCCTTGAAAGTCTTTCCTTGTCAGTATCTGATAGATAGACTATGTGTTATGTTTTGTGATTGCTGCATGATTGTCCATAAAATGGATGTATTGATACATGATTGAACAATTCCTTTCTTGATATACTTCTAGGTTTTTATTATACCTTTCAGAAATGGTGGCGTGATAAGTGTTCTTTTGCAAGCTTCCTTGTGCACACGTGTAGAGGTTTTCTTGTGTGGAGACTTAGAATTCTAATAGTTGTATTATAGTATATGTGTATTTAAAACTGAATTTTCTATTTTCATTTTGCCCTCTTAAGAGTTTTAGACTCTTAGCAGGCATCTGTGATTGTATCCCTTTCCTCTCCCTCCTCACTCTCACTAACCCTGGTATTTTATAACTTATTAATTTTGACCAGTCAGATAGAAGACAATTGTTTTTTATTACTAGTTGGGTTGCGCATCTTTTCATGTATTTATTGGTCATTTGTGTTTACTCTGAAATGTCTTTGTATCCTTTGCTCCATTATTTTTCCCCTTTACTGTATTGTTGCCTTTATCATAAGGTAAACAGTAGGAAACTGATAAGACAAGTATTCTCATAGGCACACAGCTAATTAGTGGCAGAGATAGGATTAGAACTGAGGTTAGCTTTTTTATGATATTGTATCTCTTACTTACCCAATTTCTCTTGGTTTTGTTAACTACAAAAAAAAGATTTTGTTGTAGATTTAAGTATGGCAAAACTCGATCATTGAGGGGCAGACTGTAGATTATGATGGTGGTGGCTACTATTTTTTAAATTGCCTTTTAGCAGTAGTGGGAAGAGATAAAAATACCTCTATCCTATGTACTTTTGACACTTATAAACTACGCTTATTATTTCCCTTACTGCTTTCAAATAGGAGTTTTTAAGATAATTAAAATGAGTTCACTAACATAGCATTACTGAGTTTGCTGCAATAGACATAGCCGATTTCATTGAGAGCAGTGATTTGATTTTCATTAAATACATTTTCTATTTTTAATTACAGGACTAAACTTAGTACTCCTCAGTACTTATTTTTGAGTAGTATGTCTTAGTTTACAATTATTGGTATTTTACTAAGATTTGAGAATCTTTATAAACATGAGTATATAATAGTTGCTATGATGGAGGTACCTACATTTACAAGTCTTATGTCTTTCAATTTTTTTCTTTTAAGGCAGAAGCAGGCTGGTTTAGCCAGAGGTGTAGGAAAATAAACCACTCAAAGAGTGCACTTTCTTTCCTTGTTCCTTCGTTACTACAGTTCACATTCTCAGAAGATGGTGAGTAGAAAACAAATTTGGCAAACAAAAAATTTTAACAAATCACTGACCTAACATTTTCTTCAGAAATTCTCATTCTTAATTGAAACAGTTTCTTACTAAACAGTATTTGTTATATATTCATATCATCTTTTAAAGGGAGAAGAGATGATAAAACAGCATGAGTTTTATTCCCAAGTTCCTATAAATGTAGCACCATAGAACATGTGTCTACAACAGCTATATATACTTAAACCACCTGTGTCTGTGTTTGTGAGAGAGTTAGACATTCAGACATTTAATACATGTTTTGCCTGGTCTGAAAGAAATTCCCAGCATAAAATGAATATATCTGAGTTTTTAATTGAAAGATTTAGGCAGGTGAAGTAATTTTAAAATGCTTCAGTAAAGTAAGATAAATATATCTAAAAATGTTAATATGACTGAATTTTTTAATTATTTTCTTTTACACAATGAATTATTAAACTAAGCTGGAAGTTTCTTGAAGGAATGGACCAGGTATAATTATTTTATGTGTTTCTAGCATATAGTAAACATTCATTAAATGTTGAATGAAGGAATAACTTGGAACTTGTTTTTGGTTTGGCTTAAGATTAATTTAAAGGACAGAATAACTTATTCGTGATGCTCTTAACCCAGTCACAGTATATGATGTTTGCTTTTTTTCGCATGTTGTCTGACCTGAATGCTTCTTGGCTTTGTCCTTGTGCAACTACCCTAAGACTTACCCATAAAACAAAAGAAAAGCCCTGAATGTAAATCAGCAATTTTAATGTGTTGTAAGTGGCTACTGTGTTTGATTTGTTAACCTCTGTTTTTTTTTTTCTTCTTCTGTCTTATTCTTAGATCCTATTGTTCAAATTGCAATTGATAATTCAAGAAATATTTTATATACACGATCGGAGAAAGGAGTAATACAAGTAAGTATTAATATTATACCACCGTATAAGAGGGGAAGAACATCCCTGTTTTTAAGGAACAAGATTTAGTCACTCTTGGGCTTTTCCTATGAACTGTGTGCTTTAAAAACAAAAAAAACCCAAACCGCTTCTTAAGGCCCCCTTTTTATGAAATTGTTAATCTCTGAATGTTTTCATACCTATATGAAGTACCAAAATTAAAGGATCCCTAAAAAGGAAAAGTTTATTTAATAAAAGTTTATTTAAAAGGTTATTTTGTAAAGTATATACAGTTTATAATCATGTTTAAGTGGGTATGATTTTTTATTCACAGGTGTATGATTTGGGCCATGATGGACAAGGAATGAACAGAGTTGCCTCAGTGTCACAGAATTCTATTGTTTCTGCTGCTGGAAACATTGCTAGGTAATATGTAATTTATTCTCAGGCATTTCATTTGCAGGCATAATTATATTATTTATATGCAGTATACTAAAATTATTTCCTCCTCGAAATATCTCCAGAAAATAAGAAACGTTGAAGGAGGTGACATCGTAGGTTATGTTTGAAACAGTTGCTAGCAATGCTTCCTTTTATTCTCATGTTGGATGGTTTGAAACATAAGGGAGACTGGTTTTACAGCGTAAAGGACAGCTTGACCTGTGATTTTCCTTGGAGTTTGAAATTATTCTCTAAGTGGTCTATGCGGGCATTATAGGTATTATGACTAGGAAACTGCAAGTCTCAAAGTTTCCCCTTTTGTAACTACTCCACCCTTTTAACAGGTCTACATGGTAGTTTCATTGGTCTGATAACGGACACAAGTACGTTTCGGGAAATACAGGATTTCACAGTTGTATTAGCCTCACTGTATTCTTGAGGAAACTAAAACTAAGGGATGTTATGATTTGCCTGAGGTCTAACTCCTAAGTAAGTGCTGATATCCAACCTAAAAGCCAAGTTTTCAGACACTGTACACTGCTATTTGCATATGTCACAAGTGACTTAGCTGCAGAAATTCTCTTCACCTAACAAAGACCTCAGATTTTCAGTTTCTGTTTTCTGTGTGCCTGGGTCACTGCTACAATCAGCTATCCTAGTGATAGCATGTTTTCCTTGGTCTTCAATGACCAAAAAATTCTCAAGGCAGGCAATTTGAAACAAAGTTTCCTTTTTCTTCTCCTAATTTTTTTGGGAAAGATTTTTTCAAATCCGCAGAAAAATGAAGAGAATAGCATGATAAAATCTGATATACCCTTTATCTAAATTCACCAGTTGTTAACATTTTGCCTTATTTGCTCACTCTTAAGACCTATTTGAAAGTAAGTTGCAGACATGACTTTCACCCTTAAATCCTTCAGCTTCCATCTCCTAAGCTCTCATATACTACATTATCATTACCACACCGAAAAAATTAATAATTTTATAATGTTATCCTAATTATATAGTCCATATTAAAATTACTCAGTAGTCCCCCAAATCTTTCATAGCTGTTTTTCTTTACATTTTTCTCCACATTCAGCCAGAGCACATGAGCTGCGTTGCTCATTAGTCTCTTTAATATAAAATGGACCTCTTACTGCCTTTTTCAAATGTTGACATTTAGTGGGGAGGGGCAGGAGAGTTATTTGTAGAATATCCCATTTTCTGAATTTTTTTTTCCTTATCTATAGATTCAGGGTAATATTGTTCTTTGTTTATTTATTTACTTATTTATTTATTTATTTGGTTTTGCCAGGTCTTAGTTGCGGCTCCAGGGCTCCTTAGTTGTGGCACGAGGCCTCCTTAATTGTGGCATGAGAACTCATAGTTGCAGCATGTGTGTGGGATCTAGTTCCCTGACCAGGGATCAAATCCAGGCCCCTAGCTTTGGGAGCACAGAGTCTTATCCACTGCGCCACCAGGGAAGTCCCAGGATAATATTGTTTTTAGCCAATATCACATACATGATGCGAACTTCTTACAGTATTACATTAAGAGGCCCATAGTACCAGTTTTCCTATTATGAACACTTGGTTAAGGTGGTATTCACCAGATCTCACCATTATGAAGGTTCATTTTTCCCCCTTTTTAATTAGTGGTAATCTTTTCAATGATATTTTGATGCTCTAAGAACAGCTTATTCCCCATTAACCATTTACCCAATGGATTTAGCTTTCTTTTATGGTCTTTGAAAAAAGATTACTCTTAACAATATTAATGTAAAGAACACACATTCAAGGGTTTTTGCCAGTTCTTGCTGCTTTTGCACTACTTTCCTAAAAAGTAGCCTTAAACTATTTTAGCATATTTAAACATGTAAAAATCCTGGTGGAATATATTCCTTGTAATTGAGTAGATATATTTTAAAAATAAACTGTAGTTTTTCTTTCTTCTAGGACCATAGATCGTTCTGTTTTTAAACCAATTGTTCAAATAGCAGTGATTGAAAACTCCGAATCACTGGACTGTCAGTTATTGGCTGTCACACATGCAGGTATGTTGTTTTATTTATATTTGTGCTATTACTGTGATAACTTTTTATAATCTTCAGGTTTGGAAATTTATGACTGAAAATATGTTTTTACTTCTGTATCAATTATAAGCCGTATTAATAATTCATAAAATTAAGGCTTTTGAAAAACCAGAAGATTCCACTCACTCTGTCTCCTCCTTTTATAGATGTAAAACCAGGCCTGAAAGGTAAAGTGGCTAACATTTAGTGACAGAGCCTGAACTGGAACGCAGGCTCCCTTGTCTTATACTTGTAGGTTCTTTCTACTGAAATGTGTTGATTTACCTCTCAATTCCAAGTGATGTCTTAGAAACCACTTCAGCTGGTAGTACGCATGGTGATTTAAGATCAGTCAGGAAAGTGATATATGGCTTTAACAGAGTTCTGTGTTTTTCTGTGGAATTGTTTCAACAACACATGTACCTCATGTCTTTTATTTCCTGTTAATGATGGATAATTTTACCCCATCATCAGGTGTAAGACTATATTTCAACACTTGTCCGTTCAGACAGCCATGGGCACGCCCTAATACATTGACACTGGTCCACATCCGCTTACCTCCTGGATTCTCAGCATCTTCAACGGTGGAAAAGCCTTCAAAAGTACATAAAGCTCTTTATAGTAAAGGTAAATTCTGAAATACTATCAGATTTAATATTAGATTCTTAAAATTATTAAAATTAGAATGCATTTTGAGGCATTTGAAAATAACAGAGATTTCCAATGAAGTTCAGGATGTTTTGGGTTTTTTTAATCCAGGAACTCTTTTTTTATATTAGCTTATATTTCACATTTTTCATTGGCATATATATTAAAAATATAGTTTTTTAAAATATCTAAGTACTTTTAAAATTGTTTTATAAGCCTTGTACATGAACTCACTGGTCAAAATCAGTGTTATAAACTGTTATAAACAGTTATAAACTGTTATAAACTTAAAATGACTCTCCTGATAGCACGCCTGCTTTGTCAGTGTCTTTATGGATATGGAGAGTTTTGCCTGTCAAAATATGAAATGTTAATAACAAACTCTTTTGGATTCATAATTAAGTTTAAAAAATGAGATTCTAGTTAAACATCAAAACTTGAAAAATCTGTATGTGGTTTTCCCCAATATGAGAAAGCATTTGTAAAACAATTTGTTTTTATTTTCTAATCATTTTAAAGCCCTTTCTCTGCTTATTCTACTGTGTCTTCTAATATTTTATTTTTCAACACCCAAATTAAACTTTCCTTTACAAATAGAATTTTTTCAAGTACATTATATCATGTACCTTCATAACATTTTTAATAACAGCTTTAATTGAGATATAATTTACATACCTTTTAAAATGTGCAGTCTATTAGTGTTTAGTTTATTCACGGAGTTGTACAACCATCACTACTATCTAATTTCGGAACATTTTCATCACTGCAGAAAGAAACCCTGTACCCATTAGCTGTCACTCCCTATTTCCCCCTTCTCCCAGCCCTGGGAAATCACTAGTCTGCTTTCTGTTTCTATGGATTTGCCTCTTTGGGACATTTCATTTAAATGGAGTTGGAAAATACAGGACTGGCTTCTTTCACTTAGCATAATGCTTTCAAGCTTTATCTATTGTAGCAGGTTCTTTTTTTTTTCTTTTTTTTTTTTTTTTTGCTGAATAATATTTCATTGTGTGAGTGTACCACATTATAATTTGGTGGGCATTTGGGTTGTTTCTATTTTTTGGCTATTATGAATGATGTTGTTATAAACATTTATGTACAAGTTTTTGAGTGGACATGTTTTCATTTCTTTTGGCTATATACCTAAGAATGGAATGCTGGATCATATGGTAACTTTAGAAATGTTAAAATGTGAAAAAAAAAAAGTTGTGTTTACCTGAAAGAAGTGCAGTATAAGGTCTAGAACACTTAGTAATGCTACCCTGGCACTAATTATATATCCTTTTAGGGGATTTATTTTTGTTTATTTTGCGACTTGTTTATAAAGATTAATGCTGTATATTTATGTATCTGTATTAATGTCACTAATAATCATAATAATTATGATTATTGAGGGTATATATTATTTGACATCATATAAGATTTTACATATTAACCTTTTAGGTATTCTACTGATGGCAGCCTCAGAAAATGAAGATAATGACATTTTGTGGTGTGTCAACCATGATACATTTCCTTTCCAAAAGCCAATGATGGAAACCCAGGTAAGTTATCCTGAGAGATTATAAAGAATTTTTTACATAATTTTAAGTGAAGAATAAAATTATGAGGAACTTTATCTTCTGATTTATTACTGTTTGCTTCTAATAATCTTATATGATTAGCAGTCATACTGAAAAGAAGTATATACTGTTAATTTTTTGTTTTTCCTCTGTGAGATTAGAAGTCATTATGGTACTCGTTAAAAAAACCTTTAACAAAAACATTGGAACCCTTTTAGAATGTTCTTCATAATGTACCTGAAAATGCCTATATCTTTTCTGAAATGATCTTTGTCCCACTTAAATATATTATATTTTTAGTTATTTTGAGGCCATCCATTATAGTTATGACTTAGAATTTTATCCTTATGATCTCTTTAATTTGTAGTTCCGCCTAAATATTTAACGTTTTTTCTTTTAATTATAGAAAATTTCAAACATATGCAAAAAATAGAATGGTAAACTGAATCCCACATTAAGAAATTACCCATTTCTCCATCTTGTTTCATATCTCTTCCCCACATATATAAATGTATACACACAAACACATGATTGTGTTTTAAAAGTAAATATCACGTATACCACGAAGTCAGCGGAGAGGTCCTGGGTGAGAGGTGCGGCCCCAGCCTATCCTGGCCCAATCCCACACCTAGGCCACCCACCCCAGCCCCCAGCCCAGGAGATGCTGAGAGGAGGCCATCTCTACTCACTCCCCTTGCTGTCCCCTACTCCACTCCCATCTGTCCTCCTAGATGCCCTAGCATAGCTCATGTTACCTGCCCCCAGAGGCTGCTGGTCAAACGAGATAGACCAACCCCCACTAGGGTGTGAATGTCTGAGACTCTCTTTGGAGCCATCTCTTTAAAGGCATTTTGGTTCTAGTGTCACTAGCTGCTTCTGGTTATTTTCAAACGTGAACCCTTCTGGTTAGGGGGAGTGGGAAAAGGTGTGTGTAGATGGGAGGAGGAAGAACCAATTCCTGGGAATGGGGGCATGGTTTGAATGGGCTCTTCCAAGTTTCTGACATGGCCTAAACAGCTGGAGTAGAGTCAGGAGGCAGGTATGGAGGCAAGGAGCACCTTTCTCAAATTCCTTTCTTTATCCTTTGAATTTTACTGAGCACATACTGTGGGCCTCATTATGCGACAGACTGTAAGGATTCAGAACTCAGGAAGATATAAACCCTGTCTTGATGGGAGCACAGTGATAGGGGGTGCAGGTTTGAAATCTGGCTCTATTTCCTCAAAGAAGTGACTCAAAGGACTAACATGTCTCTGGTCCTCAATTTCCTAATCTATAGCAGTTTTAATAGGACCTACCTCTGTGGGGTGGTTGTGGGATTAAATGAGTTCATGTGTGTAAGGTGCTCAGAACACTACCTGGCACACAGGAGGCACTTGATAAACATTAGCTATCGTTTTTATTTTTAAAGTAGATACTATACATTGTATCACTTCATCTCTATAATACTTGAGTTCTCAAACAAATGTGGACTTTAAATATATATATATATATATAGCTCATGAACTTTAATCAAATTCTGATCTCCCAAAAACAGCTATAAAAGACATTAGGTCAATGGAAAAATTCTGTATTGACTGGGCATTAGATTGTATTAGAGAAATGTTAATATTCTTACATGTTAGGATAGTATTATAGTGGTTATGTTAGAAAACATCCTTATTTTTAAGAGGTGCATGCAAAAGTATTTAGTGGTGACATGATATTCATAACTTTCAAATGGTTCAATAAATGAAAAAATATAGAAAGAAGAAGGCAAATAGGACAAAATGCTATCAATTGTTGAATCTAGGTATCAGGCATATGGACATTTATTGTACTTTCAACATTTTATTAATGCTTAAAATTTTTTATAATAAAGTATTTTAGAAGACTAGACACTTTTTTTAGAGAGTATCTTAGTTTAGAAAGCAGATATAACTTCAGAAGAAAACAAAAACTGTATGTCAGCAGATTTAAGCACTGAACCTACCAGTGTAGATCAATTTACCCTGGAAAGAGGGTAGAAAGTATAGTCTTCAGTTATTGAAAAAATTGTAATTTTAGTAAATACTATTTATAGTTTATCCTAAGAAAATTTTGCCTTTGTCTTCTGGTATGAAAAGATTTACTATCATAGAAGATGCCTGATTAAAAGAATAGACATTAGAAAATTAAATACAGACTTTTGAGAATATTCGTGCTAATGTATTATTATTAATCTGTTAAACCCTACATTATTTAAAGATTGTATTATTTTTCTTTTTAGAAGGTTTTGCCTCATGTAACTTTAATAATATGTATAAAACGTTTATTTCTTCTACATAGATGACTACTCGTGTTGATGGTCATTCCTGGGCTCTTTCTGCAATAGATGAGTTCAAAGTAGATAAGATAATCACACCCTTAAATAAGGATCATATTCCCATAACTGACTCACCAGTTGTTGTACAGCAGCACATGTTGCCTCCAAAGAAGTTTGTTCTCCTCTCAGCACAGGTATGTACATCATCTGTTAAGGTGGAGAGAAAAAGAAGAGAAGCCATATTTAACATTTTGGTCAAAGTATTCTGCAGTAGTTGCTTAATAGAGTCGTTTACCTAAGTACTTAGGAATGTTTATTCTTAAAATATTCTTAAGGAATAGTTTATAAATACCAAAAATGCGGGCCTTCTCTAGTTGTGGCAAGGGGGAGCTACTCTTCATTTCAGTGCACAGGCTTCTCATTGTGATGGCCTCTCTTTGTTGTGGAGCACGGAGTCTAGGCACACAGGCTTCAGTAGTTGTGGCACGCGGGCTCAGTAGTTGTGACTTGCGGGCTCTAGAGCTCTAGAGCGCAGGCTCAGTAGTTGCTCTGCGGCATGTGGGATCTTCCTGGGCCAGGGCTCAAACCTGTGTCCACTGCATTGGCGGGTGGATTCTTAACCACTGCGCCACCAGGGAAGTCCCAAAAACTTGCTGTTTATAAAGTATGGATATTATACTTTTTCTAAAGTAGCATTTCTATCAACAGTATTCAGCATAAAATTAGTAAAACAAGCTATGTTTATTTCTTATCATGTAGTCCTCACTTGTTAAAAAAACAATTTTTTAATATTTATTTTTTGAGTAGCAATGCATTGACAAAATTCCACTGGTAGCAGAGGGGTATACACAATAAAATCTCCCTTCTGGTTTGGGTCCCCTCCTTACAGACACCCATGTCATCAGAATCTGTATCTTTCCAGAGATATGTTATTATATCAATATACAAACAATGCAAGTATATTTATAAACAAACAATAGCATATTGTATGCACTGTTTTATACTTTGCTTTTTATGTTTCAAAGATACATTTTAGATATCTTTACATATTAATATATAAAGAACTCTCTCATTCTATTTTATATTTGAAAGGCATTCCTTTATATGGATGTACCATATTTAACTAGGCCCCTCTTAATAGATCATCTTTTGCCTTTAAAAATAATGCTGCAACCTTGTGTATATATTGTTTTGCCTGTGTGTGAGTAAAGCTGTAGAATTACATCTACTGGATCAAAAAGTATGTGTATTTATCAATTTGATAGATGTTGCCAGGTTCTCTGTATACATACATTCACTATCAGTGAATGTTGAGTGCTTGTTTCCTTACATCTTGTGCAAGTACAATATGTCGTCTTATTAAGAGTGAGATTGACTGTCTGTTCTAGTGTTTATTTTTCTGTGAATTATCTGTTCCTATTGTATATCCACTTTTCTATTAAGTTGTCTTTTTCTTTTTTATTTATAGAGGCTCTTTATATGTCAAGGAAACTAACTTTTTGTGATTTAGTCTCAAACATTTTTCCTGGTTTGTCATCTTATTTTGTTTATTGAGATTTTTTTTTCCATGTGGATAAGTTTATAAGTAGTTGAAATATTCAGTTGTTTGGGGGGATTTCTATTAAAGTTTAAAAAAAAAAAAACCGTCCGCACTCTGAAGTTCATAAAATAATTCACCCAGAGTTTCTTCCAGTACTGTTACAGTTTTATTTTGTCCTGTCTGTTTGGAATTTATCCTGTTTTAAGTATGAGTATGGATCTAGCTTCATTTTTTTCCAAAGTGGACATACTTGTGCCAACATGATTAATGAATAATCTAACTTTGATCCTTTAGTTTGAGGGGCAGCTTTGTTTTTTTTTAATTTTTATTTATTTATTTATTTATGGCTGTGTTGGGTCTTCGTTTCTGTGCGAGGGCTTTCTCTAGTTGTGGCAAGCGGTGGCCCCTCTTCATCGCGGTGCGTGGGCCTCTTACTATCGCGGCCTCTCTTGTTGCGGAGCAGAGGCTCCAGACGCGCAGGCTCAGCAATTGTGGCTCACGGGCCCAGTCGCTCCACGGCATGTGGGATCTTCCCAGGCCAGGGCTCGAACCCGTGTCCCCTGCATTGGCAGGCAGACTCTCAACCACTGTGCCACCAGGGAAGCCCTGAGGGGCAGCTTTTATCATATATTAAATTCTAGTGTTTACTTGAGCCTATATCAGAGCCTTCTATTTTGTTCCACTTATCTGACTCTTTATTCATGTGCTAATACCATGCATAAGATAAAGGTTTATAATATGTTTGTGTCTGACAGAGCCTGCACCCTTTTGCTTTACTTTTTTAAGGGGGAGGGGCAGTGTTCTCTTATTAAGTTTTCTGCATGGGTATATAGATCTAGTATAGGTTAGGAATTGAAATGTAGATGATCTTTTTGACCAGTTTACTTCTTATTCTTTAAGTTATTTTTTTGTTTCATTGCTTTTATTAAATAAGGTAGCAAGGTCAGTTGCTACTAGCCATGCTTGATAAATCTATTATTCGTCCTCTTTCTTTTTTTAACTTCTTAGGGGAGTCTTATGTTTCATAAACTTAGACCTGTAGATCAACTGAGGCATCTACTTGTGAGTAATGTGGGTGGAGATGGAGAAGAGATTGAAAGATTCTTTAAATTACATCAGGTAATTATTTGTACCTTTTTTTTTTAATTGTGATGGTATTATGTAAGTTAGGATCAAAATACTGTGATTAATACCAGTCTTCCTTTCTTTGCCTTAATCACTGTATGTGTACTGGTACTTGGGAGCAGTATTAATATGCTATAAGAGTTTATGGCAAATGCTCAGATTTTTGTTCTGTCTTTGATAAATTCTTATCATTAAAGTGTACTAGTAAGAGTGTGATGTTCAAATTATATGATGAATGTATTTTTATTAAAAGGACAAGATATTTGTAGATAAATAACTTTTTTAATTAAAAACTTTTTTTTTTTGCTTAATGACATGAGGAAAATACTTGAGGCAGTAATGATGGGGACTTTAGTATTTTAAAGCCACAACTAGAAATGATGAGGTAAAACTGGGAATGCTTAGTTTAAAATCAGGAATATCAGATCAAAGTTAAATATACACACTCTGAATTCAAACTACCAGCTCCACCATCAGAGTAGATTACTTGAATTCTCTGAGCTTCCATTTCCTCATGTGTAAAATGTGTATTAAATTATAATATGTGGAGTGAGGATTAATATGCTCTAACCTCTTAAAATAGTGCCTGGCACATGACAAGTACTTAATAAATGTTAGCTATTATTGTTATTTTCTAAAAGGTTAAAACACCATGAGAAAAAAACCTGGGGATGAGGGGGGACTAAACCAGAAACTAAAGTAGAATCTAGATAAAAAGAAAAAGAGAACATCCTTTAATAACAGTGCCTATGATAAACTTTAAAACCAATAGTGTTTACTCCTCCTTTTTCATGCCAGCTAATTTCATTCATTCAGCAAATATTTATCAAGTACTTGCTCTGTGCTAGGCACCGGTTGAAACACTGGATACAGAAGTAAACAAAACTTCTTTTGAAATGTTTATGTTTTACATAAGGAAAGATACTCTTTTTTTACAGGAAGACCAGGCCTGTGCAACTTGCCTTATTCTTGCTTGTTCCACTGCTGCCTGTGACAGAGAAGTATCTGCTTGGGCCACTCGGGCTTTCTTCAGGTATATATCACTTTTCTTTTGTTCTTGGCCACTTTTTTTTAATGGTTGCATTGGCTAATGTGGTTGTTTAAGGGTTTGCAAAACAGTTGAGCAACTATATAGGCAAGTTAGTAAAATTTAAATTGGAAAGGTGATAATACTACTGGAAGCAACTAGATTAGCATAATTTATGCATTGTTACTCTTTCTCTGGATTCTCTTCTCCAACTTCTTTTGTCTAGTCTTCTACCTCAGTTATTATCTCATCTATCTTTTCTACTTCCTCAAACACTACCAGTTCTGCTTTATGTGTATCATTTGCATTGAGAGATTGAGTCACCTTAAGAAAACTTGGTATCAAAGAGATATTATTTGGAAAATATTTAGCTAAGAATAAATTTAAAATGCAATTTTGTTTAAAAGAATTTTTTGAGTAGTCTAACCATAATCTAGTATGAAAATTACAGTACCATATACATATTAAATACATTCTATGCATTGCACTCTTTTTTAGAAATTGCCAGAGTCCCTTATGATTCTTCTTGTTAGCAATTTGAAGTCAACATTTACTAAATAAGTATTTTATTATGTATCTGTGTATATTTCACTGTCAACACAATGCATTTAAAGTCTCTAATTTTTTTTTAATATAAATTTATTTATTTATTTGTTTATTTATTTGTGGCTGTGTCGGGTCTTTGTTGCTGCATGCAGGCTTTCTCTAGTTGCGGCGAAAGGGGACTACTCTTCGTTGAGGTGCACAGGCTTCTCATTGCAGTGGATTCTCTTATTGCAGAGCACGGGCTGTAGGCTTGTGGGCTTCAGTAGTTGTGGCGCTCGGGCTCAGTAGTTGTGGCTTGCGGGCTTTAGAGCACAGGCTCAGTAGTTGTGGCACACAGGCTTAGTTGCTCTGCGACATGTGGGATCTTCCTGGACCAGGGATTGAACCCATGTCCCCTGCATTGGCAGGCAGATTCTTAACCACTGCGCCACCAGGAAAGTCTCTAGTGTTTAAAGCATTTATTTTGAAGCTAAGCAGGACTTGAAACAGTTCTAGCTTTTAAGATGTATAGTTTCACTGAATAAACTCAGCCCTTGTTGTCATAAAAACAGGTATGGTGGTGAAGCACAGATGAGATTTCCAGCCACTCTCCCCACTCCGAGTAATGTTGGTCCCATCCTGGGGTCTCCTGTCTACTCTGGTGAGTATGAAACATTGAAATGAAACTGTCTCTAATAGAGTTGAATTTTAGAAGCTTTGTAGCATATTTTAATGGATAAAAAATTTCATTGTATTTTCTTTACTGCTACTGCATTATTAGGGAATAATTCTATAGATGTCTGACTCTTAGTGTTATGATATATTAATATTGAATCTTTAGTGTATACTGGGAAACAAAATAAGATATAACCAGTGGTATTTACAGAACTCATTTGTTATTTATTCAAAAGGAAAGAGTTGAGTGATTTAATAACAAACTCCCACCTCAATGTTTTCCAAAGTGGGGATTGTTAGAAAGTTGCCGGGAAATGAGTCCCTAATTCTTGAATACATTATAGGTGGTGCCACTCCTCACTCTTACGCTTAGAAACAGTTTCTGTGTCTAATTTTGATCAGATACAAAAAAATTGGGAGATAATTTTATAAATCTTTATATTCTTCTTTCTTTTTAGGTTCTCCTGTTCCTAGTGGTAGTACATACCTGAATCCATCCTTTTTGGGAACACCATCTCAAGGTACCTCTTTTCTTTGTTTTAGGTTGCTACTACTATACTTTTTGAGGAGCTGACATTGTGAATTATTATTCTTAATGCTTAGAGTGGGAAAGATTAACTTGTCCTATTCCCCTGAAAATAATGTAGTTTAATAGAAGTGGCATCCAAGCAAGTATTGGCATTTGGCCATGAATGCCTTTACTTAGTGTACCTGGAAAGCCCCCTTTTTGAGTATCAGGACTTAATTACCAGCCCTGAACTGTATAATTAGTCCTGTTTTACTCCTAGCATTAAGGTGCAGTGATTGCAAGCTTGCTTTCCTTTTCATCCTGCACTGCCCACACTTGAAAGCCAACTTGGGAGTTCCTCTCCAAGTCTAAATCTCTCTTCTTATCAAGGAAAACCAAATTAAATAACTATTTATTTCAGTATTTTTGTAATTGTTTTTACCTATGGGTCTAGGGACAACTGACTTGGATTACTGAGAATTCTGAATATTTTTCGGTTAAATTTTAAGATTTGTTTTTCTCACGTGTGTACAAGGTGTTCATCCCCCTGCCGTGTCAACTCCAGTGTGTGCTGTGGGAAATCCCGCAACTCAGGCCGCAAGTATGAGTTGTATGGCTGGGCCAGAGATTGTGTACTCTGGAAAACACAATGGTATTTGCATTTACTTTTCTCGAATCATGGGGTAAGTTTTCCATGGGATAATTAACTATTACTTACCTTGTTCTATTGTGTATCGTTGAACATTCTTAACTTTAAATTTGGGACGTCATTTGTCCCTACTAAATTTTACTTATAGTTTAAGCTCACTTGTCCATTAATAAGATTGTTTTCTGTCATTCAGCTTTTTTATTGTCTAACCATCTATATTTGTCACTGTGTTTTATATATGTATATATATCTTCAAAATACATCTACATATACTAGTATGTAGTGTAACAAACCACCCCGTAACTCAGTGACATGTGTCTGCAAGTCAGTTAGGCAGTTCTGGTCTTGGCTAGGCTCACAATGCATTTGAAATCAGCATTGAGGTTGAAGAGAGTTCTGTCACTCTTGGCTGGACTCTCACATGTTTAGGGTTATGTTTGTGTGTTGGTCTAGAATGGCCTCAGCTGGGACAGCTGGATTGTTCTCCACATGGTCTGTCATCCTCTAGCAGGCTAGTCAGGGATCATAGTCTTTGTGGTGGCAAGGTTCCAGGAGAGAGAGTAGAAACTTGGAGAGCCTCAGGATGCCTAGGCTCAGAATTGGTCTACTATCACTTCTGCCTGACTTACTTGGCAGGGGGACATCTCCAAGCCTGCCCAGATTCAAAAGGTGGGAAATAGACTCCTCGTTAAAAGGGAGGCATCAGAGTCATATTGTAAAGAGGATAGGTGTAGGGAGGGATAAAAAATTACAGCCATTTTTCAATCATTCTACCAGATCCACTTAATTATCATGTCTGGTGTGTGTTTTTCTTAGATTTGAGATGTATGCTTTCATATGAATCATTTGCTTAAAAATGTGAAACAGTGCAGAACTCACTTTATAAGCTTCTTTGTTTACAATTTATTACCCAGGGTCTTTGATTTTTCTTCAACAGTATTTCATTTTGTGAAATGACTTAGATCTGTCAGGTTTGGAAATTTTCCTGGTTTTTTTGTTCTTTCGGATAACTTAGTAAAATGTTAAACGAAGTCATTGCTACACTTTAAAAACTAAATAAACACATACAAAGGAATTTACTACGTATTGTAATTGCTTTTATTCATCTACGGCACAATCATTAAAACATTTTTTGTTCCAGAAACATCTGGGATGCTAGTTTAGTTGTGGAGAGAGTATTCAAGAGTGGCAACAGAGAGATCACTGCAGTAAGTGTGTTATATAAATAACAGTATTCCATTATCTCTATGGAGCCAGTTTATGTTATTAACGGAGAAGTAGATTGTTTCATATTTCTTGATGTTATAAACAACATGCAATGATTATTCCTTTATATACATGTTTGTGTACTTTTCCAGTAAACTGTTCACCCCCTGAGTTATATCTCAGCTCTGTCACTTACTAATGATGAGTAAATTTCTTAACATTTCAGAGCCTGATATCTCACAGTAAAATGAGAATGTATCTCCCTCATAACATTGTTATGAGGGCTAAGTAGAATCAGTCCTAATACTTAATACTGCTCAAAGTTACGATTTAATGTTTTGCTTATATGCCCCCAAACTCCAAGAACCTAGCACTAATTTCCATGTATTGGCCTACTTTCCAGAGTGCTTTAAGAAACACAGAAATTTGTACTATCATAAATTCAGGTATTAAGGGGTTTTTTTAATGTGAAGTATGCATGCAATTTATTTTAAGCTTTTTTTCTTTTTAAAATGGAAAGATACTAAATATCTTTTTAACTCTGATACTCTATTTTAAAGTTCTAAGATTTAAAGTTTCTCAGAATCAGAATGTATTTACTTAACATAGTATGTGATTCCATTTGTGTGAATTTCGAGCAGGCAAAAACCAGTCTATATTCTATGATAGAGGTAAGAAAAGTGGTCGGTTACCTAGGAGGTAGAATGACTAATGACTAGAAAAGGGGCAATAGGGAACTTTTTTGGGTGTTGGAAATACACTATATTGTGATCTGGGTGGTGACTATATAAAGATGTAAAAAGTTATCAAGGTATTCACTTAAGATTTGTGTATTTTACTGTCTGTAAATTATACCTCATTAAAACCAGAGCAGCAGGGCGGGGAGGGATGTGGGTGTCTAGCCCTTTATTCTGGTCACCAAGTATAAATTGATAAAAGAAATAACTACTGTTTATGAAGATAGGGTACCTCAGAATTAAAACTTCACGTTCAATTATGGGTATACAGCATATGTGTTTTTTATAGAAACTTTTTTTTCATTGTTTTTAAATGTTTGAAAATATATCCTTTCTTTCAGATTGAAAGTAGTGTTCCCTCCCAGCTGCTGGAGTCAGTGCTACAAGAACTGAAAGGTTTGCAAGAATTTCTAGACAGAAACTCCCAGTTTACAGGAGGACCATTAGGAAATCCAAAGTAGGAATAAATAAGATTTATTTCCCTTTTTTTTTCTGAGATTTAATTTACATGTTATAAAATTAATCCTTTTAAAAAGTTTCATGGTTTTTAGTATATTCATAAGGTTAAACTATCATCACCACTATCTAGTTCCAGAACATTTGCATCACACCAAAAAGAAACCCTATGCCCATTAGCAGTCACTCTGTGTCTTAATTCAAGCTGAAATAACAAAGATACCATAAACTGACTGGCTTAGACAACAAACATTTATTTTTCATAGTTCTGGAGGCTGGAAGTCTGAGATAGGGTGCCAGCATGGTCAAGTTCTGGTGAGGACCTTCTTCGTGGTTTGCAGACAGCTGCTTTCTTTTTGTGTCCTTACATGGCAGAGAGAAAACCAGACAGCAAGTCCTCTGGTTTCTTCTTAGAAGGGTAGTAATCTTATCATGGGTCTCCACCTTCATGAGCTCACCTAAACTTAATTACCTCCCAAAGGCCATACCTCCAAAAATACCATCACTTTGGGGATTACTATGAATTTGATGGGACACAAACATTCAGTTGGTAACACTGCAAAGTTGTCTTTCCCCTAGTCCCTGGCAAATACTAATCCGCTCTCTGTTTCTATGGACCTGCCATATTTTGGATCTTTTATGTAAATGCAGATATATAGTATGTGGCCTTTTGTTTCTGGCTTTTCTCTTAGCATAATATTGTCATGTTCATATATTGTAGTGTATATCAGTACTTGGTTTCATTTTTCAGTTCATCGTTTGATGCACATTTGGCTTGTTTCACCTTTTTTTCTTTGTCTTTTTTTTAATTGATTTTTTGTTTTTTATTGAAGTATAGTTGATTCACAATGTTGTGTTTCAGCTTTTTGGCTATTATGAATAATGCTGATATGCACATTCCTGTAAAAGTTTTTGTGTGGACACATGTTTAGGATGAACAATTTTTGTTGCTGTTGTTATAAAAGTAATATGGACTTGTAAAAAATTCACATCACTCCCCTGATGAATTAATTTGAAGTATGACAATATAAACTTTCAAATCATATGTGAACATACATGAATATATGAATATACACATACGTATATGAATGTATATTCATACATAAATATGCACTTCTTTTTTAATACAATTTTTAAAGCTTATACTCCATTTACAGTTATTAAAAAATAATTGGCTATATTCTTTGTGTTTTACAATACATCCTCATAGCCTGTCTTATACCCAGAAGTTTATACCTCTCACTCCCCTACCCTTATATTGCCCACCCCCCCACCCCCTCCCCACTGGTGGCCACTTGTTTGTTCTCTATATCTGTGAGTCTGCTTCTTTTTTGTTATATCCACCAGCTTGTGTATTTTTTAGATTCCACATATAAGTGATATCATACAGTATTTGTCTTTCTTTGTTTTATTTCACTTAGCATAATGCTCCGCAAGTCCATCCATGTTGCTGCAGATGACAAAATTTCGTTCTTTTTTATGGCTGAGTAGTAGTCCACTGTAAAAATAGGATCTAAGTAGGCATACTTTTTGTGAAACATTGTTTACATTCAGTATATTCTTTAGAGCATTCCAAATCAATAGAATAAATTTTGTTTGTATTGGCTACACGTTATTCCATTATATTCAAGCAATTAGTGGTATAACTCTATTCGTAATTAGGTTGTTTCTATTTCTTGATGGTGTAAACAGGGTTCAGTGAGTATTCTTTATACATGTTTGTGTACTTGTTCAGTAATATTCAGATGAATTTCTTTAGAAGTAAAATTTGGGGTACAAGAGCTTTTAAAAATGTTGGTATGTAGTATTTGGTTGTCCCCTGTGAAGGTTATACCAATTATTTTTATTTTTAGCCTTCAGAACTCTTTTAAGTGTATCTTAACATGTATATATTGATTTCTAGCCCCTGCCACTTTTTTATTCAGTTTAAGAATCTTTGTCTTTATAACCCCATCTCATTTTGTTGGGGTTAATTAAATGTGTGACATATTTCTCACCATCCTGAACTTGTGGGCTTTGTTGTGGTTTTGGGTTTGTTTGTTTGTTTTTCTCCCCTTCCGTTTTACTGGATTGATTTTAAAGTTTTATATATGACTTTTCTTCTTCTGATAGTTTTAAATTCTGAAAAATATACATCTCAGTCATCATTAATAATTGAACAGAATCTGTTATCTTACCTCCTTCCCCTGCCCTCTACCACTGTTCTTCTTCCTACATAGCTGGAATTTTAGTTGGAAGGTGTTTTTTTTCTTTTTCTTTTCCACCATTATATTCTTCTGTTAATAGTTTCTAAGCAATTTATTGAATTTACAGTTGTAGCCTCAATTATAACCTTCAATTTTGTAACCTACTACTTTGCCAATTTCTCTTTACTGTTTTTAGTAGTTTTTTTCATTGAGTTTTTTGGATTTTTCAAATATGTCATCCTGTCATCTGCAAATAGAGATAGTTCTACCATTTTCTTTCTAACTCTAGTGGCTTTCTCCTGTCTGCATAGGCTAATATCTCCAACATGGTGTTAAAGAGTGGAGATAATGGTGCACATCCTGCTCTTATTCCTGACTTTAATGGGGAAGTGTATAGTGTTTCCCCACTAAAGAAGATGCCTAGATATAGTTTAACATGATAAGAAAATATCCATCCATTTCTATTTTATTGAGTATTTTTATAAAGTGAGTATTGAAGTATGTCAAATGTGTTGTCTACATCTTATAGAGATGATTGTATAATTTTTTTCCTTACCTTTATTAAGAGATTTCCTAATTTCAGCCAACCCTCACAACATTAGTCTCACTGAGTATGGGAATTTTTAAATAGCTTTTTGAGATAAAACTTACATACCATAAAATTCACTTGTTTTAAATAGGTTCAGTGATTTAGTAAATATATAGAATTTCTTCAGTCATGACAACAATCCATTTTTAGGCCACATCCGTCTTGCTCATTTGCAGTCACTCCCCATTTCTACCCTTCAGCCCCAAACAATTACTAATGTATTCTATCTCTGTAGATTTACATATTCTTGATATTTCATATAAATGGAATCATACAGTGTGTGGTCGTCAGAGTCTTAGTATCTTTGCTTTGCTTCTTCAGGTATGTTCCATGCACATACAGCCTGGGAGGTGAGCCCAGAAGTTGTGTTCATCTTCCTCAGAATTAGGGGATCTCCTCCTCCGGCCTCTTCTTGCTCTGATTTCCCATATATTCCCTAGCTCCCAGAGGCCTCTTTTACTGGTCCTCTGGATAGAAAGTCAGTGTTTTCTCCCAGTTTTCACTGTCTTGTCATACAGCTTTGCAGAAGTGGTGGTGCCTTTGGGGCAAAGCATCAAGAGAAATAACTGATTCCCTCCAAACTTTTTGGACCACAGGGCCCCCTTTTCTCAGTTCTTCTGCTCCAATGTTTCTCAACCTTGGCACTGTAGACATTGTAGACTGGATAATTCTTCATGCTGGGGGCTGTCTTGTGCATTGCAGGATGTTTAGGATTATCCTTGGCCTCTGCCTACTAGATACCAGTAGCTCTCCCCAGTTATGACTCAAAATGTCTCCAGACGTTGCTGAATGTTCCTTGGGAGTTTTACTCACCATACTGTTTTGAGACTCAGTTCACCTTTGGACAAAGCCTGAAGATAAAGGAGTGGGGGGGAACCCAGTATACTCACCTCCATATGGATTATCATTCGAGTTTTGACTTCCCCTCATCAATCTGTATGCTATTAGAGTCCTCAGGTGAGTAAGTTGCTTTTTGTATAGTGTCCAGAGTTCCCAGTTGTAGTCAGTGAGAGAGACTGTAGCAGGCTTACTCCATCTTGGCCAGCACCATCAGTTGAGTTTTTTATTTAGTATCATTATGTGAATCTGGTTTCAAACATATTTAATGTGTTTCAATCCATTGCAGGTTGTTTTTTCAATGGAAAATTATCCCAACCTTTTGCCTCTTCAGACTGCTCTGGAGTCCTTTTTGACAGTATTTGGTAGCATCTTTGCTTTCTAGCATGACAGGACATTTCGGGCTCATTTGGTACAATTCTTGCCCTAGAAATGGATTTGGCCATTTCTCTAGGGAGCCCTGGTTTCTTTTGGTAGGAAAGGGTATTAGAGACTACAGCTAGAGGTATTAATTCCTACTGGTCATGCTGTATGTTGTTTTGTTTTTTATTTTTTTTAATACAACAAAATTATGAGTTTGTATTGTTTTTCAGTTCAGATTTAAGATTAAAGGGAATTTGCTCAGTTTCTTTTATAGTATAGTTGTATTGCTTTTACCCTTAAAAATTTTGTTTTCTAACGACATTGACATAATCACTTATGAACTTCATCCGGCAGTGTACCTATTATAGCTTCAGTAGTCATACTTTTTTTTTTGCCATGCTCCATGGCTTGCAGGATCTTAGTTCCCCGATCAGGGATCGAACCCGTGCTCCCTGCATGGAGTCTTAACCACTGGACTGCCAGGGAAGTCCCTCTTTTTTATTTTAAATGGAAGTATAGTCCATTTACAGTATTATATTGGTTTCAGGTGTAGAGCATTGTGATTCAGTATTTTTACAGATTATACTCCATTGAAAGTTATTACAAGATAATGGCTATAATTCCTTGTGCTATACAGTACATCCTTTTTGCTTATCTATTTTTTACATAGTATTTTGTATCTCTTAATCTCATACCTCTAATTTGCCCTTCCCCTCTTCCCTCTCTCACTTAGTAACCACTAGTTTGTTTTCTATGCCTGTGAGTCTGTTTCTGTTTTGCATATACATTTTTTGTTTAAGTTCATCATTCTTTTCTTTGCATCCCTGAAGTTGCATTAAGATCTGAAATAATCAGATTCTTCACCAAATGAGCACCAAATGCTTTTATTAGCTCATTTCTCTCAGTGACCAGTATTTCCTGACAGCAGGTTCTTTGCTTTTCACTTTTGTCCTGAAGTTTTCATATCTGTAAAATGGTATTCTTAATAATACGTACCTTACAGAGTTGTTGTATTATGTTAAATCATTGGTGGGGACAGAAAGCAAGTGTTTGATAAATGGAAGCTATTGTTATTATCCATTTACTCTCAGTGAAAATTTAAGCATCTGAGAGATTAAAATGCTCCAGGTGTAAATTGTTGAATTGATTTGTCAGTGATTATTTCACTAATCTACAGAGGAAAAGAATATTTACAGCATATTCCAGTTCATTATATACAGAATAGGCAAATTTATAGAATCAGAAAGTAGATTAGCTGTTGCTTAGCGTAGGGCGGGGGAAATGAGAATAGACTGCTAATGGAAAGTGAGTAAAAATGTTCTAAAATTAAGTTGTGGTGATAGTTGCACAACCCTATGAATATACTTTCTGGAATTTTTGTTTCAGTACTACTGCCAAAGTGCAGCAGAGGCTGATAGGATTCATGCGCCCTGAAAATGGAAATACCCAGCAAATGCAACAGGAGCTGCAGAGGAAGTTTCATGGTAAATTATTGCTTCTGATCAGTTAAATGTACATGACCCCAGTAAAGAGTCTTATTAGGTGAATAGAAAACAGTAGACATCTCTTAATAAGATCGTTTGTGGTAACAAATATTTTTATTAAAATAATATTAGTGCGATTTGAAAAGTAAGATGATAGGGACATCATGTATTTCCGCAACTTTCAGCTCATAAAAGGTTTTCATTTCTTCTACCAGAAAGCATGATACACACTTTTTTTTTTTTTTAACTTTTTTTGGGGGCGGGGGGGGGTGCTGCATCCCGTGGCCTGTGGGATCTTAGTTCCCCGACAAGGGATCAAACCCAGGCCCCCTGCAATGGAAGCGAGGAGTCCTAACCACTGGACCACCAGGGAATTCCCCAATACACACCTTTTTTTAATGAATTTTTTTATTGTGCTAAAATATACATAACATAAAATTTACCGTTTTAACCATTTTTAAGTGTACAGTTCAGTGGCATTCAGTAAGTTAAGTTCACATGATGTACGGTAGCATGGTGATTGCAAATATCACCACTATCCATCTCCAGAACGTTTTCATCTTTCTAGTCTGAAACTCTGTACCCATGAAACAATAACTCCCCGTTTTCCCCTGCCCCCAACCCCTGACAGTCACCTTTTTTTTTTTTCCTGTCTTTGAATTTTACTACCCTGTGTACCTCATGTAAGTGGAGTCATGTAGTATTTGTTTTTTTGTGACTGCCTTATTTCACTTAGCATATAATGTCTTCAGAGTTCACATGTGTAGTGGCATGTGTCAGAATTTCCTTCCTTTCTGAGACTGAATAGTACTCCATTGTGTGTATCAACCCCATTTTGTTTATCCTTTCATTTGTTGGTGGACACTTAGGTTGCCTTCATCTTTGGGGTATTGTGAATAATCCTGCTATGAACATGGTGTACAAATAGAAATTTGAGTCCCTACTTTTAATTGTTTTATTATATATCCAGAAGTGTAATTGCTGGATTATGTGTAATTCTGTTTTTAATTTTTTGAGGAGCCACCATAACTTTTCCATAGCAACTATACCATTGTATTGGTACCTTTCCACCGGTAGTACACAAAATATTCCAATTCCTCCACATTGTCACCAATAATTTTTCTTTTTCTTTTTTTTTAAAAACATTTCTGTCCTAATGTGTGTGAAGTGGTATTTCTCGTAGAGTTAAAAATATGAATCAAATGTTAGGTTGTGTTTTTTTATTTATTATAAAAAGTAACAACTAAGGAAACAGCAAGGGAACTGAAAAGTTCTTATAACCAATAATTATTCCAGATGTGAATTGGCATAGTAATAAAATATTGTTTAAATTTTGCCTGCCATTCAATTTTTTTTTTAAGTTCTTTTGCCTTCTATTGTTTGAGCCAGTTATTCTGGCTGATAGAACTTTGCTAGTTAAGACTCAGCTATTTACTTTTGTCCCAACGTACTTTCTTTCCTTCCTGCTGGACCTAGTTTTCTGTTCACTATTTTGTAAATTCTTCTTTCAGTACTTCTTTTCAAGTAAGCTTGACAAAATACAAGCATTGGTAAGGATTTATACAAAGGGGAGCATTCAAATTGCTGACAGTATGCACTGAAATAACCACTTTGGAGAGCAATTTGATCATATATATTAAAAGCTAAAAATGCATATGCATTCAAAGCCAGCAGTTTCACTTCTAGGTATATATTCAGGAACAGTCTTTATCAGACATTTTTCCCACAATAAGTAATAATTTTTATATTATGACCCAGATTTTTTTTTTTTTTTTTTAAGATGGGGGAGAAACTGGAGGGAAGAATTTTTGCTATGCCAACTGGTAGTTTTTTTGTTTGTTTGTTTGTTTTTGTTTTTTTATAAAGTAGGCTATTTAATTTTATTTATTTATTTTTTTTGGCTGTGCTGGGTCTTCGGTTCGTGCGAGGGCTTTCTCTAGTTGCGGCAAGTGGGGGCCACTCTTCGTCGCGGTGCGGGGACCGCTCTTCATCGCGGTGCGCGGGCCTTTCACTATCGCGGCCCCTCCCGTTGCGGGGCACAGGCTCCAGACGCGCAGGCTCAGTAGTTGTGGCTCACGGGCCCAGCCGCTCCGTGGCATGTGGGATCTTCCCAGACCAGGGCTCGAACCCGTGTCCCCTGCATTAGCAGGCAGATTCTCAACCACTGCGCCACCAGGGAAGCCCCGACACAGATGTTTAAAAGCATATACACGCAACAGAATTTTAAGAAATAACTATACCTATTTTATACTCTAATATTTTTTTTCCTTTTTAAGGGGAAAAAAATAAATCTGTCATGACTGACTGAATTGATTTCATGATTCGCCAATGCATCTTAATTTGAAAAACAGTCGTAGCAAAACCTGACTGTGTTTTCGAGGAGACCTTTTTTAAGGATATTTATTGCATTATTGTTGTAGTAGCAAAACATTGGAAACAACAGAAATGTCCTTCATGTGGAAAATGGACCTAATTGTGGTATACTTACATAATGGAACACCCAGCAATTAAAATAAATGTATTGATACTAGATTTTTATTTATCAGTATGGGTAGCCTGTGAAAATATAACTGGGCAGAAAAAGCAATGGTGTAAATTGTCTAAAAACAGCAACATTTTTACTGTTTATGTATGCATACACACAGAAGCACTTATATATAGTGAGAAGATAAAACTGAATTCAACAACTCATGAGCATGGTTGCCTATGAGGGGAGGAAGGAGAACAATGAGGATTTCAACCTTAACTATAGTTGTCGTTATTTGAGATAAAGTGTTGTTTTACTTAAAATAAAACAACTTAACCTGTCATTTTTCAAAACTTCATGAGTTATGTTTTGTAATTAGAGGCTCAACTGAGTGAAAAGGTTTCACTTCAGGCAATCCAGCAGTTGGTTCGAAAATCATACCAGGCTCTGGCTTTATGGAAACTTCTTTGTGAACATCAGTTCACTGCCATTGTAGGAGAACTTCAGAAGGTAGGATATTTTTCCCCCTAAGATCGTACTATTAATTCTGTGCTTAGTTTGTTTGCTTTTGAGTGAGCTGTAATCTTTCACTTAGGTTCAGAAGGGGATTATTTTGGGAAGCATTTAGGTTATGATCAAATTAATGTGTTATGAGAAAATTGCACTAAAGCATGATAACTTGAGGGATTCATTGTCAAAACCACAAGTTATTACAGTATATGAGAACTTCGTTGTGATATGTGAATGAACTCTTACTTTACCAAAAATATTTTTCAAACAGTAGATTGTAACCTTTATTTGGGCTACAGATCCCTTCGGGAATCTGATCAAAACTCTTTCTCCCCACCTTCAAAGAATGCATACAGACACATACATAAAATTTTTGCATGTAATTTCAAGAAGTCCAGTGACCTAAATTAAAATTAAATATTCCTACTTTAAAGAAAAATGTTTGCCACTGTGGAAAATGAATGGTGTTTGCTGTCCTCATTGGAATCCTTTGTAAGGATAAAGGTAATTTGCATTTATCTAAATGTTAGGTCATTTAGGGGGAATGTATTCCTACCTATTAGTTTAATTGGGAGCATTTCTAAACGTACACAAAAGTACAGCAAGTACAACAACTAATCCCCCATACACAATTTATTTGCATTCAACATTTTCACAATTTTACCAACTTTGCGTAATCTATCCCTTATTTTCTTTTTCTTTACTGAATTATTTTAAAGTAGATCCCTAACATCATGTCCTTTCATTCCTCTATATTTTAATATGTATTCCTTTGGCCATTTTCTTGAATACCAATGTCATTATCACATTTAGCAATATTGCCACTAATTCTTTTGGGTAACATCTAAAATAATGAAATTTCTGTGTCTTAAAAATATCTTTTTATAGATTGGTTCATTCTAATCAGAATCTAAACAGTTGGTTCACTCATTGAATTTGGTTGTTTTTTCTCTTAAATCTCTCAGTCTAGAGCAATTTTCTCTCTCTCTCTCTCTCTCTCTCTCTCTCTCTCTCTCTCTCTCTCTCTTTGGTGGGAGGGGGTTGCTATTGCCTTGTAGGCATCAGGTCATCAATCTTGTAGAATCCCAACATTCTGAGGTTGTCTTTACCTTCCTTGTAGTCAACTTGTTCATCTATTTCCTGAATTTTCTATGAAATGGAAGTCAAGTTTACAGAGGCTTGATAAGTTCAGTTTTTTTTGTTGTTTGTTTGTTTTTTATTTATTTTATTTTTGGCTGCATTGGGTCTTCGTTGCTGCGCACGGGGTCTCTGTAGTTGCAGCAAGTGAGAGCTACTCTTCATTGCGGTACACGGGCTTCTCATTGTGGTGTCTTCTCTATTGCAGAGCACAGGCTTTAGGTGCATGGGCTTCAGTAGTTGTGGCACACGGGCTCAGTAGTTGTGGCTCATGGGCTCTAGATCACAGGCTCAGCAGTTGTGGCGCACGGGCTTAGTCACTCTGCGGCATGTGGGATCTTCCCAGATCAGGGCTTGAACCCATGCCCCCTGCATTGGCAGGCGGATTCTTAACCACTGCGCCACCAGGGAAGCCCCAGGTCCATTTATTTGAGAAAGAATAGCACATACTTTTTTTTCCTCTTTTAAAAACTCAAGTGAATATGTTTAATTATGAAAGCTATTTCCTTTTCCATGCCAGGTAGAATAATGATTTTTAGTTTTATTGGCTGGTAAGAATAATGTAGGTCAATTTTTAGCCTAGGTATCTTTTTTGTGATCCATCTTCAAAACTTTCCTTCCCTATATGCTCAAGGAATGCAAATTAAATATTAATCCAAAAAATTTGAACATAGATTGTATATTTGCTGAAATTTAGGAAAAAGAAATAGCAGTCAGATCACTAAACAGAATGTTACTATAGTATAAATCACCTCAGTACTTTAGAACTCCATTTTAGCAAGCAGATTTGTTTAAATAAGATCAAACTCCAATGTTAGAAGTCCTTGAATAATAGAATTCAAATGTTATTTTGGAAAAATAAATGTAAGCCCAAGATTTTTTAATGTAGCTAATTGATTGTTTTTTCCTGATTATAACTAAAGTCAGGAGGCCTGTCTCGAATTTTGACTCCACCTGGGTTTTGCTTTCCTCATTGGTAAAGTGAGAGATTTGGAATAGGCATACTGTGGGTTCTTTTACAATTCTCAATGATTCTATGAAAATCTGTAAAATTTTATTATTTTTTATAGTTTAGTATATTTTATCTATTGAATTATAGAGTCTATTAATGTTTTGATATTTTAAATTATTAAAGAAATTTCATTCTGTGTGGAAATACATTTTTGATACATTTTTCTATATTTTTGATCAGAAGAGGATTTTCTTTTATACTCCTAGGAATTTCAAGAACAGTTGAAAATCACCACCTTTAAAGATCTGGTAATCAGGGACAAGGAACTGACTGGGGCGTTAATTGCTTCTCTAATCAACTGCTACATCAGAGATAATGCTGCTGTTGATGGCATTAGTTTACACTTACAGGACATCTGCCCACTTCTGTATAGCACTGATGATGCAGTTTGTTCTAAGGTATGATGCTTTGTTACTCATTTCAGTGTTTCTTACAGGAGGTTTCATGGTACGATGAAAGCACACTAGAATTGTACTCAGGAACTGTTGTCTTTTGTTTGACATACGACCTTGGTTAGGTCTTTTAACCTTCCATGGCGTCAGGATCCTCATCTGTGTAAGAAAGACGTTGGAATATATTATTTCTTAAAATCCGTATATAAATTTTTCATAAAGAATCTTTGATAGTATTTCTAGACGGTATTTTAAAAATGGTTAACTATGCCTTTCCTTAAAAATTAAGAAAAAAATCACTAAAACTTTGTCTGTAATAAATTAGAGCTAATTCGGCAATTTTTATTGATCCTTTCCTACAGGTGAAAAAAATTTAAAAAATCAGTGTTGCTTGGACTGCCTGCTGACCAATAATGTATTGACTAGGCGAGAGATTTACCAGTCAAAAGCTGTCTTGCTTACATATTTGTGAGAGGAATTAAGAATAGCTAGGATTTTTTGGTCAAAAACTTTTCTGCCTAAAATTAAGAAGAAGTAAGTTTGTAGAGTTGTTTTTATCTTTGATGATAATAAACCGGATGTAAATTTAGACGTAGACTAAACAAAACTTGTATTGACAGCATCATCCATGTGCTTGTATCTTTTTAAGTTCTTGTCATCTCTACTTCTAGGCAAATGAGCTTCTCCAGCGTTCCCGACAAGTTCAAAATAAGATTGAAAAGGAAAGAATGTTAAGGGAATCATTAAAGGAGTATCAAAAAATCAGCAATCAAGTGGACCTGTCCAGTGTTTGTGCTCAGTATAGACAAGGTGAGAAACAAAATGTTCTTCATACCTTCTGCTTAACTCAGAGGGAGATCTTCCTTCAGCTTTCAGTAGCCCAAGTGATATGACATAGGGAATTCATTTCTTATGTCTTAGTATTTGATGACTGCACCAGCGTCTACAAAAGCTATAATGCTCTTTTTATATCTTGAAATGTGTAACTTTTTAACATTGGGGTTTCAGTCCTATTCCAGTTATAAACTACTACCTGTGTTAGATTGCTTTCTGGGTTACATTTATTTTTCAGATGCTTTAGATTCTTTTGACTAATTTTAAAAATACTACCTGTCTGCTCACTTTAAAATTACTTTAAATCAAATCTAACATAATGTAGTAACTGTTAGTACAGGTACTACTTTGAATCCTAAGATTTTTTTTCCATCAAGGAACTGCAACCCTCCTTTTTGCTATTTTAAGTATGAAATTTTTTTGCAGTTAAGAAAATACATATAATAGCTGCCTTTTAAGCATGTTGGAACCTAGTTCTTCAGTAGACTCATCAGAAATATTTTATATGATGCTGTCACCTGAGTGACTGATATACAGTAGAAACCTCATAGTAGTAAACATAATAACCTTGGTCAGTATTTTTATAAGCCATCTAAGGAAAATGTATCCACTTAATAATATGCCTTAACTCTTTGTCCTTTGTCTTTCCTGTTAGTGCGTTTTTATGAGGGTGTAGTGGAGCTCTCTCTTACTGCTGCAGAGAAAAAAGATCCTCAGGGTCTTGGACTTCATTTCTATAAACATGGAGAACCAGAAGAAGACATCGTGGGACTTCAGGCTTTCCAAGAAAGGTGAGTTTTATCACCTTAGCAGATGCAACTTTATGGATATAGACTGTTCTTTGTGTAAAGTTTGACTGATGGTATTAGGAAAATAATATTTCAAGTACAACTCATAAAATTGAATTATGCTTTCACCTAAAAATGTCTTGTTTTATCAAAGGTGTGAAGCAGTATTCTAATTATTAGCCTAGGGATAAAATTATAGCCTGGTGGGAATTCTTAAGGACCTAAATGTTTTTGAACTTGCCTCTTTGGTTTTCCTGAGATTGTATTAATGTCAATTTGAAATGCAATAACGATTTTGGAAACAAAACTGCTGCTTCACCCGCCCCACCCCCAATGTCTGGTTCTGGATGAAGATTAGTATTTTAAAGGATGATTTTTAAATGTTCATAGATTATTAGAGACTGCTTTAAAAAAAAAGTATGTCCATAAAGGAAATATATAACCAATCTAAGATGTGTTTCATTTTTATGACTTTACGCTTTTAAACAAGTGCTTCTCAAACCTATTGAAAAAGCATATGATTTGTATTGTTTTTATTTTTATTTATTTACTTTTAATTTTATTGGAGTATAGTTGCTTTACAGTGTTGTGTTACTTTCTACTGTACAGCAAAGTGCATCAGCTATACGTATACATATATCCCCTCTTTTTTGGATTTCCTTCCCATTTAGGTCACTACAGAGCATTGAGTAGAGTTCACTGTGCTACACAGTAGGTTCTCAACTATGGATACTATGTATAAAATAGATAACTAATGATTTGTATTATTTTTAATACCAAATTGTGTGTGTGTGTGTATTTTCTCCAAAATTCTCTTTAGTTTATATTTCAATTAGATAAGATAAACCAATTGATAACTAAATCATGTAATTGCTCCTTTTTCATTCTTTTTCAGGTTAAACAGTTACAAGTGTATTACAGATACACTTCAAGAACTGGTAAATCAAAGTAAGGCTGCTCCTCAGTCTCCCAGTGTACCCAAAAAACCTGGACCTCCAGTGTTGTCATCTGATCCCAATATGCTGAGTAATGAAGAAGCAGGCCATCATGTAAGGGACATAGCATGTTTTCGTTCTGAAAATACACTGTGTTTAGATGTTCTGTGTGGTGGTGGCGGCATAACCATCTTGGAAAGGGTAGTAACTCTTAGAACTTACCATTTAAGGATTCTTGATTTCTTACCAGAAGCCTATAAGGCTAAGGAGTCATTTTGAGCCTTTAACTGTGCTAATTTTTACTGTTTTCTTTATTTTAGTTTGAACAAATGCTTAAATTGTCTCAAAGATCCAAAGATGAACTCTTTAGTATTGCCCTTTATAATTGGCTAATACAAGCTGACCTTGCAGATAAACTACTACAGGTAAAAAATATTTTTTCTACCAATGTTGTTAATTTATATTTTTAAGTGGCATAACTCAGTGGGTTAAGCACATATATAGTCATAAGGAAATTCAGTTTTTCACCCTGTACCAACCGTTAGGTGTTAGTGAAAAGCCAAGTAATGTAATGCCTTTTCCTAGTGAGCAAGGTAGTCTTTTGGTCTAGTTTTCTTGTTATTTAGAAGCTGATTGGGATTGTTTATATTGTGGGGTGAAAATCAATGGATTATGAGTTAGGAGACCTGAACTTTGTCTTAGCTCTGCCATTAAGCCACTTCACAAATAAATGTCCTTTCACTACCCTAAGTCATAGTGTTCCTCATTCTGTAAAATGAATATATGGCATTTGATAATTGCAAGGATGCTTTTGAGCTCAGAATCTAGGAGTCAATAGCTGTGTTCTCAAAGTTTATTAAAAGATTTGTAATTGGATTATAATAAATTGTTTTTATCAACCTAATGCAACTATCATAGCAATTCTTTGATTAACTGTGGTAAAACAATCATTTATAATGAGAAAAATTGCCCTCTCTTATCTGTTACTGGATTATAAAATTGCTTATGTATTCATAAAACAAGGCACACCTATAAAATGATATATTTACTATCTGAAGAGCAAGTGGGTAGTCAGAAAATGTTTCTGAGTAACTTTACAATTTCCAGATTGCTTCTCCATTTCTGGAGCCACATCTAGTCCGAATGGCCAAAGTTGATCAAAACAAAGTTCGTTACATGGATTTACTCTGGAGGTATTATGAGAAGAACAGAAGTTTTAACAATGCTGCTCGTGTCCTATCCAAATTGGCTGACATGCATAGGTATGGCCTAATATTCTCACTGTGACGAATAATTGATAACTGGGCTATATCTAGTTACATCCAGATTTCAGATATTAAATAAAACCTTATTCAGGTTATACATATATAGAATTTTTATGCTTTTGCTTGGATTTACCTAAAGTTTATAGTTTTCTCTTTTTGTTTGTTTTTAATAATGTGTAGCAGGTACCAAATACCTCCTACTAAATAGACTCTCTATTCAAACTATCTTGTAAATCCTTTTCTTTAAAGTATGTCTTTAGATTCTTTCCTATTAACAGCAATTAATTACTATTCTTTTTCTTTTTAAATATTTATTTATTTATTTTTATTTGGTTGGGCTGGGTCTTAGTTGAGGCAGGCGAGCTGCTTAGTTGCGGCATGTGGGCTCCTTAGTTTCGGCTCACTGGCTCCTTAGTTATGGCATGTGAACTTTTAGTTCTGACATGTATGTGAGATCTAGTTCCCTGACCAGGGATTGAACCTGGGCCCTCTGCCTTGGGAGCGTGGAGTCTTAACCACTGCATCACCAGGGAAGTCCCTTAATTACTATTCTTAACTAAAGGACAAAAAATACTTCTCAAAGTCTTTATAATTTCAAACGTTCAACAAATTCCAGGCTAATTTCCTCTACTCTCTTTAAATTACTGAATAGGTCTTGGAGCATATGTATTGAGGATTGTTAAGAATCCTGTTAAAGAGTGCATTGAAATTTCTAATTAGATTGTCGTATCAAAAGACAACTTAAAATTTTGGACAGATCATTAATTTGACCCTCTTTTCATTTGGAATTTTCTTTGCCACAATAGTGCAGTGCTATTTCTAAAATCTGGAGATTGGTTAAGTTAGGACAAGGAGGTATTTGAGACAAGGTTGTTATTAAACCAAGTTAATCAGAATGGTTACTTAAATCACCCAGATATGGCTAATAGCAAGTGTGAGAGTTTGTGTATCTGTGTGTGTGTGTGCTCATGCAGTTGTAATTGTTGCATGTATGGGCCCAAGGCATTTTTGGTCTTCTTGTTGTCTTTGGTCATAATAGTCATTTGGGTTTTTTTGTTTGTTTGTTTGTTTGTTTTATTTTTGGCTGTGTTGGGTCTTCGTTGCTGTGCGTGGGCTTTCTCTAGTTGCGGCAAGTAGGGGCTACTCTTCATTGCAGTGCACGGGCTTCTCATTGCAGTGGCTTCTCTTGTTGCAGAGCATGGGCTCTAGGCTCGCGGCTTCAGTAGTTGTGGCATACGGGCTTAGTTGCTCCGCGGCCTGTGGGATCTTCCCGGACCAGCACTTGAACCCGTGTCCCCTGCATTGGCAGGAGGATTCTTAACCACTGTGCCACGAGGGAAGCCCAGTCATTTGGTTTTTATAAGTTCCCTTCACATACATCTTCTGTCACATATATCGAAGTGACTTTAATTTCTTTGTCTTTGATTTAATACAAGGAAAGAAAAGGAATTTAAGCTAGTAAAGGCCTAAAAGGTAGTTTCTAGTAAAGGCCTCGGTCAATTCATAGTTTTTGTACAATTAAGAATTGAGAGGGAGACGCAAGAGAGAGGGGCTATGGGGATATAAATATACGTATAGCTGCTTCAGTTTGTTATACAGCAGAAACTAAAACAACAAAGCAATTATACTCCAATAAAGATGTTAAAAAAAAGGGAGAAAAAAAGTTCAAATGAAAAAAAAAATTTGACAGCATTATTAAATATTTAATTCACTGTAGCTCTGTCTTAAGGTTATGTAATTCATTCCTTTATCCAGTGTTTGAATGCCTATTATTTTCTGTACTCAGAGGCACGTGTGGACTGTGCCCTTATCCAGGCCTTCAGTATCTCATTTCTGGATTACTCTTGTCATTTTTCTTAGTGCGTCCTAGATACCATTACTATACAAATCTTTGTAAGTCATTTCTGTCATGCTGCTCAATGCTTTCAGTGTTAGAGTGGCTCTTTTTTTTTTTTTTTTTTTTGGCCGCACCTTGCGGCTTGCAGGATACCAGTTCCCCAACCAAGGATCGAACCTGGGCCCCCTGCAGTGGAAGCGCAGAGTCCTAACCACTGGACCGCCAAGGAATTCCCTAGAGTGGCTCTTTTTATATATACATACACACACACACACACACACACACACACACACACACACTTATTTATTTATTTATTTTTGGCTGCGTTGGGTCTTTTTTGCTGCACACAGGCTTTCTCTAGTTGCGGCGAGCGGGGGCTGTTCTTTGTTGTGGTGCGTGGGCTTCTCATTGCGATGGCTTCTCTTGTTGTGGAGCACAGGCTCTAGGCGCACGGGCTTCAGTAGTTGTGGCACACAGGCTCAGTAGTTGTGGCTTGCGGGCTCTAGAGTGCAGGCTCAGTAGTTGTGGTGCTCGGGCTTAGTTGCTCCGCGGCATGTGGGATCTTCCCAGACCAGGGCTCGAGCCCATTTCCCCTGCATTGGCAGGCGGATTCTTAACCACTGTGCCACCATGGAAGCCTCCTAGAGTGGCTCTTAATTGCCCTTTCATTAATATTTACTAGCCTTGTTCCTTGTTATAACAGTTACTATATTCTTGTTATAAAATATTCAGAAATCCTCTAACTTTTAAGAACAGTGCCCATTGTCCGTATCTACTTCACAGACAAACACATAACCTAATTTCCTCCTCATGTGAGAGACCCTATACGTCTTAGCAGCTCTCAGCTTACCATCTCTTTCCACAATAAAATCTTTTTCCGACTATTATGTTACTCTCTTTCTCACTACACTTTTTTTTTTTTAATCTATTATTTATTTATTTATTTTTGGCTGCGTTGGGTCTTTGTTGCTGCGCGCGGGCTTTCTCTAGTTGCGGCGAGCAGGGTGATACTCTTCGTTGCGGTGTGCGGACTTCTCATTTCAGTGCCTTCTCTTGTTGTGGAGCACGGGCTCTAGGCACACAGGTTTCAGTAGTGCCTCACGGGCTCTAGAGCACAAGCTCAGTAGTTGTGGTGCACAGGCTTAGTTGCTCCGCGGCATGTGGGATCTTCCCGGACCAGGGCTCGAATCCCTGTCCCCTGCATTGGCAGGCGGATTCTTAACCACTGCGCCACCAGGGAAGCCCTCACGACACTCTTTTCACATATGTAGGCTGCACCAAGTAAGTTGGCGGCTATAGAATGTTCTACTTTAAATAATTTGGAAATATTACCCATGTTTAAAATGTTTGTTTCAAGTGGGTTTTTTTTAAGAGATGAGAGGGGAGGTAAAGGAAAGCCTTTTATAAGCAAAGCTCCTAAAGGTACAGAGTCCTTTATATTTGATCTTAAGAGATGGTCAGTGCTGTTATCCACACACGTACTTTGCAAGATAGGAGAAAGGAGTTAATCCTTTCTTTCTTTTGGTTTCTTTTTGGAAGGGGAAACCTTATAGGAGCCATAGCTATGTAGAAGGACAGTTTTCTAAGTAAGACCTTCTCTGAAAGTAAAAGAAAGCCAGTTTTTTCCTGATTCAGATCGGCATTAATGGAGATATCAAAAGTTTCATTTAATACTGGTTGATCTGAGGGGTTGCCAACAACTAAACGAGTTAGTATGTTTGTCTTTAATGCCAAGTTGCTTTATAATGTCAAAGAACCAGGTCTGATGGACTTAGGGGATTAGAAAGGACTGAAGACGGTAATCATGGAGGTGGATACATGCTCAGGGCTTTCTGACACCTGTCAGTCAATCAGCCAGGAAATAGATTTTGAGTACCAGGGATAATTCAGGGCATCGAGGAAGGGAGTAGTGAACAAGATAGATACCATCCCTGCTCCTACGGAGCTCTCATTCTAGTGGGCGAAGACCATAGACAGGCAAGTTCATATTCTATAAATACAATGAACGCAGGATATTACAGTAGAAAGTGCCTTGGGGAATGGGGAGCCGCTTTCTTTAGTTAAGATTGGTCAGAGAAGGCCTCAGACAAATTGTCATTAAAATTGATTCTCAAATGACAGGAAGAGGCAGCTATTAAAGAAATGGAGGAAGTGGTTTAAGCACAGAAGCGATGGTCTCTGAAGAGGCACTGCATCAGATTTAAGTTTATCATGTTTAGGGTCCAAAAAAGAAAGCCAGTGGGGTTGGAAATGGTGAACAAGGGAGGAATGAGATGAGGTTGGAGGAGTAGGTAAAGGAGATTGGAGGGTCTTAAGAAAGCATGTGACGTGATCTGATTTTTGTTTTTAAGAGGTCACTCTAGTTGCTGTGTGGAAAATGAAATGTAGTATTTGCCACATTAAGGTAGAGAAGTGAAGAATATGAGGAATAATAAAAAGTTTAATTTAATTTTAGAATAATCCAAGTTTTAATATACTGAAGTATTAAAATAGGAAGTTACTTTTTGGAGGTAAACATAAGTATTTATGTGTTGACTTAAATTGTGGATCTCTTTTATTAGAAATCCTCTAATTTTTCAAGTTTCAAATGGCCTTTTATGTTAATTTGGCATAATTCGTACCTCATAGCTGATATATATGTATATTGGATCCTTAAGAATTCACATGAATAAAAATAAGAATCTTCCCCCCAGCACAGAAATTTCACTTCAGCAGCGACTAGAGTACATTGCTCGTGCCATTCTTAGTGCCAAAAGTTCCACTGCCATTTCATCAATAGCTGCAGATGGTGAATTCCTTCATGAATTAGAAGAAAAAATGGAAGTAAGTGCTAACGACACTTAAGTCTTATCCACGTTGATTAGTAGCCGCGTGTTAGTCCACTTCCTCTCTTCCCCTAGTAAATAATAGGTCTGTAGCAGTCAGTATTAATTTTAATCTCTTATGCCTTCTTTTTTTCTTTTCATATTTATATATAAATCTTTTAAAAGATTTTAATGATACAGCATTTGGGTCCTAGGACATTGCTGTAATCTAAAAGTTTTCTCTGTGGCATTTCTAGAGATTTATCCTAACTATTCTAACACCAAGCAGATTATGTCACATTCACCGTTTATTCTGGAGGCTAATAAGTAGATGTGTAGAGTGGGCTAAACTGCCTTTACTAAGAGACACAAAAATGTATAATGGTCCACATACAAAAGCTTATTTCTCATTCACAAAATCCAGAGTTGGTGTTCCTGATTGGCACGTGGCTTTCTTCTACTTGGTTGATGTCAGTTCCCAAGTTCTATTTTCTGGCTCTACCATTACAATGGCCTTACCTTTTTCTTTGACCAAAGGGAGGAAGAGTGAAAAGAGCATGTAAGAAGCACATTCACTCTTAAAAAACCTCAACCCTGAAGTGGCATACTGTACTTCTGTTCACATTCCTTTGAAGAGAACATAGTCTTACGGCCATACTCCTAGCAGAGGAGGCCGGGAAGTAGAGGCTGGCCAGTTTGTCTGGCTCTAATCATGGGCGAAACATGTGTTGGTGAGTAGCAAAGGCTCTCTGTCACAGCACAGTCCCTGTGTAATCTTCTATGTTGTAATGAAAGGTTGCTAGTCTGTTATGAAAGAAGTCTTTATTTATACATTTTTTTAAATTCGGGTAGACTTGACATATAACAGTTGCTAAGGTATACAACATAATGATTAAATTTTTCTATGTATTGCAAAATGATCCCCACAGTAAGTCTAGTTAGCATCTGTCACCATAAATGATTACAAAAATATTTATTTTCTTGTGATGAGGACTTTTTAAGACCTACTCTCTTAGGAACTTTCAAAATATGCAACACAGTATGATTAACTGTAGTCACTATGCTGTTATTTATATATTATTTTTATTTTAACAAACTTAAAGTCAGATACTAGGAGTCATTCCTTCAAGTACCTGGTGATTTATCATGAAGAACTTAAGATTTGATTTTTTTCTACGCAAACTAGGTTGCTAGGATCCAACTTCAGATACAAGAGACACTACAAAGGCAATATTCCCATCATTCTTCTGTACAGGATGCAATTTCTCAGCTGGACTCTGAGCTAATGGACATAACTAAGGTAATAAAAAAGCAAGTGAAACTCCTATAGTAGTCACCTATTATCTTGTTTCTTTTGCATTTTATTTTGTGTTTAAGATAAGCCATCTTTGGAAGCACATCACTGGGCTGACACATCACCACTGTGGTATCTCACTCTTAGAAAAAGCTATGTATCTCTTTCCAGGCCAATTTCTATCAAGAATCTATCAGCCTCACATGGGGCTTTGTTAAAACTCCTGCCACCTATTTTATGGCCTTGTTTCTTATCTTGAAAAAGTAATTTATCTTTGCTTAACTCTCCAAGCCTCTCCCACTCTGTGTACCCTTCTGAACAGTTTCTTTTTCAATTATTCATGGACATTTCTCTAAGTACCCTGAAGCACCGTTAGATTTGTCAGTATTTCCGTGATTTTTCAAACCTTAGTTTAGACAACACTAATTCTAAAAGAAATGTCATTGCAGTATCTTGCTATCAGCCAAGAAAAAAAAGGCACACATATTGAAATCTGTTTAAATGTGTTTTCCATGCATTTACCATTCTTAATCTGGCATTACGACTACCTACATGTCATCACATCTTTGTATCATATTTTAGGAACTTTAGATAAAATCTTTGGTTACTTTTAACTTTCAGGGAGTTCTTCACTGTTAATTTCTGAATACTAATCTCTGGTTGGATGTTGGCATTTTCTCCTACAGCTTTATGGGGAATTTGCTGACCCATTTAAACTTGCAGAATGTAAACTTGCAATAATTCATTGTGCCGGTTATTCAGACCCTATACTGGTGCAGACACTTTGGCAAGATATCATAGAGAAAGGTAAGTGTTCATTTATAGGTGTATTAGCTGTACGTTATTTAGTGACTTAGTAGAAGAGTGAATGTAAGCTGCTAACGGTCATATATTTAGGGCTCATGAGAATTGTGTATACCTAAACAGAGGGAAGTAGAGGGTATTTGATATGGTGGAGGGCGATCCTGTAGAGAATGATCCCAGTAAATATTTGAGAGGACCCTCAGAAAAGATGTGTCATTTTTTGTGGTTTATACTGCTTAATAAGGGATTCTGAGACACTTAGCTCGGAATCTCATAACTAGTGCACTGGTAAGTGGAAAGTATATCAGACAGTAACAGAAACACAGAATCTGCTCATTATATTAACGTGCATACAAGTTCTAGTATTTCGTACCTTGAAACAGAATAAAATAGTCAATTTAAAATTTTCACAATAAAAACAGTTTGGGTTTCTAATGACATGTCTCTTTCTTACAGAACTGAATGAAAGTGTGACGTTGAGCTCCCCAGACAGGATGCATGCTCTTAGTCTCAAGATTGTGCTCCTTGGCAAGATGTATGCCGGCACACCTCGTTTCTTTCCTCTAGGTAAGCCGTAACCTTAGCTACGGTCGTGGGGCTTTTATCTTTTTGTTTTGATGGTTTTCTTCATTGACATGGAAAAATAATGGTTTGTAGAGCAAAATCATTTTGTTGTTGCTATTTATTAGCTCTGCAGTTTAATTCTACCTCTCCAGAAAGAAACACCTCCAAAGAATAGCAGAATTTGTTGATGAATAGTTGGGTATGAAACTCTCTTTGCTTGACCTTCCAAGTTGATATATCTATCTTGGGATAGTCTGACTAACAGACCGTAGTGATTATATTATTGGTAACCCTATACACGCTTGAAGAGAAGGGAAAAATAGCTGATGTTTTTGTGCATGGATGATCTGTGATTGATTCAACTGCCCCCTATTATATTGGGGGCATATTTTTCTTTAAAATAGCAAGTAGTTGTGTTAAAAATGTAATTTTTGTGAACTCCTTTCTTAACCAGATATACTGACTATTTGTTATGTAGGAGACTCTGTTATAAGCCATTTGCCAACCTATAATGTCTTCTTTGGTTGTAAAACGATAGACTCAACATAAATATATTCATACAGTAGAATGTTAAATAAGCACTTTGTGTTTTTGAAAAATGTTGAGAAACATGAAAACGCTTATAACATCAAATTGTTTTTAAAATATGAAGATCCAGACTTGTTTATAGACCTTCTCTGATTTAGGGTTTATTCCCTGGACATGGTAAGAAATAAAACTATTATAATCATACCCTTATTTCTTGTAAGTACAGTATTAAAAACTGCCATGCCAAAAAAACTGCCATGCCATTTCATTGATCAGGAAAATAAAGAGCAACTGTATATATATGTCTTATGAGTATGTGAAACCTGACAATTTTAATAGCAAAAAGGCCACATTGTACACAATCCCTTTTGAAGGTATTTCTGCTTTGACTTAAGATTTTTAATTGTTGAGCCCAGTAAAATTTAGGGTAGAAGAGGCCTTCCTTTTTCTATCACTCTCTCACTGGCAAACAGGTTCCAGGGGGCTTCAAACTAGAACAAATTGAGTCTTTAGAATTTTTATTACCTTTCCACAATCTCTGTATGATAACTTGTAGGGGAGATGCAGGTTCAGTGGCACTTTTTTCAGTGACTCCTCTTGCCCATGGTTACTCACATTGGTCAGTCTCAGATTTTAGGTACCATAAATAAGAATTTGATTGTTACTGTTAAGATCTTATTTATGGGACTTCCCTGGTGGCACAGTGGTTAAGAATCCGCCTGCCAATGCACGGGACATGGGTTCGATCCCTGGTCTGGGAAGATGCCACATGCCGCGGAGCAACTAAGCCCGTGTGCCACAACTACTGAGCCTGCGCTCTAGAGCCCGCGAGCCACAACAAGAGAAGCCACTGCTATGAGAAGCCTGTGCACCGCAATGAAGAGCAGCCCCCGCTGGACGCAACTAGAGAAAGCCCACACGTAGCAACGAAGACCCAATGCAACCATAAATAAATAAATAAGTAGATAGATAGATAGATAGTTTAAAACAAAAAATCTTATTTACGATGTAACAGGTAGTAAAAAGTGAGAATGGGACCACTATTAGAATCATCAAAATAAATAACTTATGAATCTTATGAATATTACATTTAATATTTCTAAAATCTAGATGCAGTAAGCGCTTCTTTTCTGAAAAGCTGTTAAATTGAAGATATAGTATTTCAAGATATTAAATATTATCAGTGGGTCCTCTCCAATAGTGGAATTGTGAATGGTCTCTATTTTCTTGTTCTTTTGCTGTTTTCCAAATTCACTATAATAAGTTTTTTCTCTAATAGCTTTAAAGTGTGTAATTGAATGGTTTTAGCATATTTACAGAGTTGTGCAACCATCATCACAATTAAATTTAGACCATTTTCATCACCCCAAAAAAGAAATTATATCCACCTTCAGCCCTAGGCAACCACTGATCTACTTTCTATCTCTATAGGTTTGCCTATATTTTGGTATATGCCTTATTTTTTATTAAAAGAATTTTTTTAATTGTTTTTTAAAAGTTTTTCCTGTAGAAACTGTTCAATTATGAGTAAGGCCTACTTTTTAGTATCAAGAGTCAACAATTCTACAACAACAAAAAAATGTTAATTATATGAGGTGAAAGACATGTTAACTAACCTTATTGTGGAAAACATTTTGCAATATGTATGTGTATCAAATTATCACATTTATACCTTAAACTTAGACAGTGTTACATGTCAATTATATCTCAGTAACGCTGGGGGCAAAAAACAAGTTAACAATCCCAACTTCTGGTCCTTTTCTCTCCCCAGATTTTATTGTGCAGTTCTTAGAGCAGCAAGTTTGTACTTTGAACTGGGATGTGGGTTTTGTGATACAGACAATGAATGAAATTGGAGTGCCATTACCTAGACTACTGGAAGTATATGATCACTTGTTCAAGTCACGGGTAAGGAAAATGTTAAATAAAATAAAATAATTTATTTAGTTAAATCAATTAACTTTCTAGATACAGGAGCAGAGTATTTTGCTTGTGTGTTTATAAGTATCTCATCTAATACAGTTGTATCAGAAATTTGCTTCATTGGTTAAGCAAATTATGCTTCAGACTTAAAACCAATAATGAGAGTTGCTTTGCGATATATCATGATAAAAATCAAATATTTTTTAATATTAATAAACATAATTATATATGCTTTACTTTTAGTGGAACAGGCTAAATACATGAAGAATTATCATTTACTTTAAAGGAACAAAATATCAGTGTATTTATTCACTGTAACCTCATCTAAAATATCAGTGCTTAAAGATCTTTCCACAAGAAAAGAAAATTTAACTATGTATGGTGACAGGTGGTAACTAGACTTACTATGGTGATCATTTTGCAGTGAATGCAAACAGTGAATCACTATATTGTACACCTGAAACTAACATGTTATATGTCAATTATACCTCAGTTTTTTTAAAATGATCTTTCTCACCATATTTAACCTTATTGGACTGTATATTTTGTAATTTTTATCCTGAGATCAAAAACCAAACAAAACCTGTTGAACTGGATTGCGTTTAATACTAGTCATGATTATAGTAGCATCGTCAAAACATTCATACAGTGCTTTACAAGGCACTTATATATCTCATTAAAACTCACAATGAGCCCATGATGGAAATGAGCAAGTAGTAGTATCCCCATCTTCTACTACATCTGACAAGGGCAGAGAGGTTAAATAACCTGCTCAAGTCACATGGCTAGTAATGATGAAGCCAGAACTAGAATTAAGATTCTCTGACTACTGATTTAGTCTCTTATTCACACTATCGGATTAAGTCTGCATAAGTTCAAAGTAAAAATGGTGTCACAGCCAATAGGAAGAGATGGATTTTCTTCTCTTACCTCAGGTTCCTAAACAGGAAATTTATATGCTCTACACAGTGGATCGATACATCAAATATTCTTCCTAAATAACATCACAATGAAGTTTTCAGTGCTATTCATTATTAACCATAATCAGATATATAATTTAGTAACCACATAATATTAAATGCTTATTTTAATATCAGTAAATTTTGCTTTGGATTCTGTTTGCTAGTATTTTGTTGAGGATTTTTGCATCTATATTCATCAGTGATATTGGTCTGTAATTTTCTTTTTTTGTAGTGTCTTTGTCTGGTTTTGGTATCAGGGTGATGGTGGCCTCATAGAATGAGTTTGGGAGTGTTCCTTCCTCTGCAGTTTTTTGGAAGAGAAATTTTGCTTTGAACACTGATTTTGCTTTGAACACTGAATGTAATGTTATGTACATTGGAAACTATAAGATAGTGCTGGAAGAAATTAAAGAAACCCTAAATGAGAAATATACAATACTCATGGATTGGAAAACTAAACTTATTAACCATGAATTCTCATCAAATGGATATATAGATTTGATGCACTGTCAACCAGATTTCCAGTACACTTTCTTGTAGAAATTGACAAGCTGGTTCTAAAATTTATATGGAAATCAGAGGTCCTAGGATAGCCAAAACAGTTTTGAAAAAGAATAAAATTTGAAAACTAACATAAATGATTTTAACTAACATAAATGATTAAAAAATCAGTTGACACAATTTGTCTTACAACTCAAGATGTATTTTTTCTTTATAGGATCCATTCTGGAACAGAATGAAGAAGCCACTGCACCTTTTGGATTGTATACATGTACTATTGACAAGATATGTTGAAAATCCTAGCCAAGTTTTAAATTGTGAGAGGTAAGTATGAATTAGATATACTTTATTATATACCAAAGGCTTTTAAATGCACCTAATAAATACCTGGGTAACAAATTTGGAGACAATGGGGCACGATATGGAAACTAAAAGAAGTATGGGAGATTTAAGCTCTTGTGCGTGTTTGCAATAACTATTTGAATGATACCAGTCAGTATTTATGAAAGGTTAGAGTTTTTTCCATTTTTCAACCCTTGTCCTGAAGTCTTTCTAAAGGTGACAGGATAAAATTAATGAATTACTCCTAAACTCCTTTCACTTTGAATTAGTGGCCTAGGAAGTACAATTATGTATTTGTGATATTAATGGCCATTTCAAGATATATTTGTTTGAAAAGGCCAAATGAATGTAATTAATTTAATATTAATTTAAGGAGTCATCCCTTACTGCCTCCTTCTCATTATAATAATCTTCAAAAGGGAAATGGTGGTGATGTGGTAATCCACCTACCCCCTGAGTTTCCTTCTCTATTTTCATTTATTTGCCATTTACTTAATCACATGATCCTTGCTCTCATGTGGGACTATAATGAGTAAGGTTAGCAGAAGTTGAAGGGAGGTCCTATAGGAGGAAATGTTTCTAAATATGTAGATGGTTGATCAGGTGTCTTTTTCATTACAGGAGAAGATTCACAAATCTCTGCCTGGATGCCGTTTGTGGTTATCTGGTTGAGCTCCAGTCTATGAGCTCCTCAGCAGCAGTACAGGCCATCACTGGGAATTTTAAATCTCTTCAGGCTAAACTAGAACGGCTTCATTAATTATTGTAATGTATTTTCATCCATGCATTTTGATCTGTAAAATAAAAGCTCAGCTGGGTCCAGATTTCAGGTGCTATAAATCTAAGAATTTAAGAATAATTTTAGTAGAAACGTGTTTTTAATAAGTGGCTGGTATCAGCAGACAGTACATTTGCAGGTGAATTCTTTTTTACTACATAATACTATTTTGTTTTTTAATAATCAGGTTAAACAAATGAAATAAGATTATTTATGATTTTAACACAAAGATAAAAAAATAAAAAACTCTTATTTTGAATTTATAGTATTCATTTTCAAGTTAGTTCAAGTATCAAAACTTAAATAGGCTAGCTGAACAGGTCCAGTCCCATAATACTAGGTTCTACAGCAGTTCCTAAATAGGCAAATAAACACTGTCTCTTTTTAAAAGTTATTTAGGTTTTGGGTTCAACCTTGGAAAGAAATTTCTTCCAACTACTGATTTGGTCAGTTACAATCCTTGTAATACACACCTGGTTGTTTTTTGAGCAAGTGATAAACTTGTAACTAATGTTCTATGTCTTAAAAACCTATGCAGGGAGATAACTGTTTTCCCTCAGTGTTCACCTAGCTCTTCTTTGGCCTGGGACTACTGATTCCTTTAAAGCAGTGGTTCTCAAAGTGTACGCACCAAACTATCACATCAGCATCATCTGGGAATGTGTTAGAAATTCAAATTCTCCAGCCCAGTCCCAAACCTACTGAACCCAAAACTTTGGGATGAGTCCCAGCACTCTGTTTTAATAAGCCCTTCAGGACATTCTGGTACATGTCAGGTTTGAGAACCATTGCATTAGAGGATACAACTAGTTTATGGATTGAGCTCCCTATCTGATTCCTCCTCCTCCCTCCCCCATCAATAACCACAACACACATTTCACCCAAGACACACCATATATGAAGCAAAATTGTTAGTAATATAGTTTTTAATCTTCAAAATTAGGATGACAAAACCAAGTGCCCCCAAGTCATGGCAACAAGGAGGGAGAAAAAAGTGGGAATGACCAGTTCTAACAAAAAAACAAGAACATGGACTCCTTTCCTCTTACCTTTTATGCTACCAAGAGTAATTACCTTCTACCTATTGTCACTAATGTATGTCTAACAATTTTCAAAATACATTTTGAAAATATTTTTCCTTCCACTTTTATTTTTTTCCCAAGACCATGGGTTGCCCTTTCCGTATTCTCTTAGAATTTAACTCCCTTTCTCCTATAATCTTCTAATTTATAATATTTAATAGAATGTCAAAATACCACTCATTAGGTACCACTACCTCTCATGTTTTTCAGCTTTTCAGTTCCCTAAGTTTAGATTTTTTGAATATGTAAAATGAATGTATGCTACACATTGTTAATTCTGTAAATTTAAAATTCTGTCATGTCTACTTAAAATGAAAGTCTTGCTTAAATGCTGTACTTAGCCACAACCCCAGTTCTGCTACATGTTTTTGTTTTAAGCACATTTACATATAAGCACATTAATATATATGTTAAGTATACTGAACTGAAAATAATGAAGCTACATCTTTCATTAGGGCTAATGTGGCTAAATGGTCCTTAAGAATCAGAAATCTGAACCCTGTTTCTTTCATTTACATAACATCTTTTGAGAGGGTTTAAGAATTCTAACCACACAGCAGATGTTTTCAGTATCCTTTGGAGGGTGGTAAGATTCCTAAGAGAAATTAAGATCCCCTCCTTCTTTTTAGTTGTCTAGAAGAGTGTTTCTAAAACTTTAACTTTCATAAGAATCACTTCGAAAGCCTGTTAAAACAGATATTCCACCTTCAATGTGATGGTGAAACTGGTAAGTGGATCAGACTTGGAGTAGCATTGTTCTAGCACATTCATCCACTTCATTTATACACTTTGTATTTGGTGTTCATTCAACACATTATTTCTTTATAGTGACTATTAAACATATGTAGGCAATGAGTAATAAGTGAAACATATGAAACAGTGCATTCATTGTAGGCAGTGAGGAGTCACTGAAAGTCTTGGTTTTGACATATATTTTAGACAGATCTTTTTAGTATGGCAAAATGTTTAGGAAAGAGAAAAATCTATTTTGAGTTAACTGTACAAGGTATGGGATATTGATCCTGAAATTCATGAAATGTATGTTCAGCATTTTAGTATAATATACCTGGACTTACTAGTGACTTGTTCATTGAAAACCTCTCTGCTAACCACATAAACTTCCTCCACTAAAATGTTTTATAGTTGATTTCATCTCAGGACTCACATATTACTCATTCTCTTCCTCAGGATGCTTCCCACCTCCATCTTTTTTCCTCTTATTCATGAGGGGGAAATTATGATAGTGATACAGTTGTATCAGGAAAATAAAGAAATAGAACATTGAATCTGAAGGTCTTGAAAGGCACATGCTTTCCTTTCATTTTCTATCAGTTTTTTCATTTAAATTCTCTTAATAATAAAAAAATTTTGGAGAATATTTGTGAGTCTTCTAGTAAATCATTTAAACTCTGAAGTTTTATCTTCCTCATAAGGAAAGTTTCCTCATAAGGAAATTGAAGCTAAATGATAAGACTTTTTTTAATACAAAAATTTGTAAGAACTAATGTAATCTATTTTTATTCAGTTTTGTTGTTCTGCTTCACGTATTAGTTAAAATACTATTGTTTTTACTCTTTTTCATTTCAAATAAACATTTCTACTGCATTATGGCATGTTTGAAATTAAACATTTGTTTTAGAACTCAGCTATGCTTCTTGTATTTTGGCAGCTCCTATTAGCAGGAAGAATAACTCTTTTTAAGTTTAATCAGTTTGCCATGTGGGAACTAGGACTCTCATATCTGCAGCCCACAGCTGAGTGTCTACTTGTGTAATCAACATTTCCACTTGAATGACTGCCAAAGATCCTCATTCAAAATGTGACCAAATCTGCACTCATTCCTCTATCTCTCTGCCCTTTGCCTCCTCCTTTTCCTCCTCTATTTTCTACCTGTCTTTATCATCTAATTACTCAAATCAGAAATACAGGTCTCATCTGTAAATTCCTTCCCCTCCCTCCAAATCCAGTTAGTCACCAATTTCTAAGCAAGTCTATTTATTGATGAAGAAATATCTGTCCAATTACCTCACTATTTTAGTTTTTTAGAGTTTAATCAGGTACCCTATTTCACTTGGATGCTTACAATGGTGTCTAAGTGGTTTTCCCGCCTCTAACTGGACCCTGTCTTCATTTTTTCCCTGCACTAACGTCAGAGTTTTCTTTTAAAAATGTAAACCTAAATATATTATACCCCCACCTTTTCCTTCAGAAGAAATTTCAGATTCCTGGTGTGACGTACAAGGACTCCACTGAAGTTGACAAAAATAAAAATAACAAGAATCTCAAGTTAGTTTAAGCAAACAAAGAATTTATTGGCCCTCAAAACTAAGAAGTCCAAATATAGAGCTACTTCCACATGACTAGATCCAGAACCTCAATATCTTCATGGCTGTCTCTAGGTCAGTTCTGCTTTTCTTTCCATCTTTATTTTTTTGTCTTTCTACAGTTTGCTCCATAAGCCCTGGGAGAGTGCAGACAGTGTCAAGTTACTTCATTCTGTTTAATCTAACCCAGAGGTATATTCAACAGACAAGTCCCAGGAAGGGTGGTGATTGACCCAGCTTGAGTTATGGACTCAGTTTTGGGGTACAGAATCATTCCCAAACTCTACGTAACAGGAAAGAAGTACTTTCCTAAAGAATTGGATGTTCGGCACACATCAGTCCACTGTATCTGTCCACCTACCTTACTTACCACTAAATTCCTTGTGTTTTGATGAAAACTATAAAAGCGTAGATCCAAGAAACTCAGTGAACCCAGAGTAGGAAAGACACAAAATCACACCTAAGCACAATATAATCAAATTCTCAGCAAACTAGGAATAAAAGAACTTCCTCAGCCTGATAAAAGACATCTATGAAAAAATGTACAGCTAACGTTACACTTAATGGTGGAAGGCTAAACACTTTTTCCTTAAAGTTGAGAATAAAATACGAGTGTTTCTATTCAACATAGGATTGGAGGTCCTGATCAGTGCAATTTGGCAAAGGAAATGAAACACGAATTGGAAAAGCAGAATTAAAGGTGTGCTTATTCACAAACAACATAATTATGTTAAAAATCCTATAGAATATACAGAAAATAGTAGAACTACTAAGTAGAACAAACTGCTAGAACTAATTAGTTTAGCAAGATCACAGGATATAAGGTCAATGTATAAAAACCAATTGCATTTCAATATACTAGCAGCAAGTAATCAAAAAATTTTAAATACTGAAAATAGCATGAAAAACCATAAAATAAGGTTAATTTTAACCAAATATATATAAGACCTATACATTGGAAACTATAAGATAGTGCTGGAAGAAATTAAAGAAACCCTAAATGAGAAATATACAATACTCATGGATTGGAAAACTAAACTTATTAACCATGAATTCTCATCAAATGGATATATAGATTTGATGCACTGTCAACCAGATTTCCAGTACACTTTCTTGTAGAAATTGACAAGCTGGTTCTAAAATTTATATGGAAATCAGAGGTCCTAGGATAGCCAAAACAGTTTTGAAAAAGAATAAAATTTGAAAATATACTCTGATTTCAAGATTTTGTTATAAAGCTACAGTAATTGTGATAATGTGGCATTGGTATAAGGATATACACATCAATGGAACAAAGTAAGAGTACAGAAGTAGATGCACACATATATGGACAATGGATTTTCAACAAAGGTGGCAAGGTAATTCAGTAGGAGAAAGAACAGTCTTTTCAATAAATGGTGCAGGAACCATTGAATATCTACATGGAAATAAACCCTCAACCCTTACCTCATAACATATACAAAAATTACCTTAATATGCATCGCAGACCTAAATATAAAAGGTAAAATTATGAAACTAATGGAAGAAAACTGGAGAAGAAAAATCTTGTAACTTTAGGCAGAATTCTTAGGACAAAAAAAAAAAAAAAAAAACCCAAATCAGAAAAAGCTGATAAATTGAACTTTACTGTAATTTAAAACATCTGCTCTTCAAAAAAACACATTAAGAAAATGAAAAGTCAGGCCACAGACTGGAATAAATATTTGCAAACCACAGGTCTGATAAAACACTTGATCTCAATAAAGAGACAACCCCCACCCCCAAAAAAATAAATGAGGGCAAAATGATTTGGATACTTTACCCAAGAAAATATCTGAATGGCAAATAAGCCCACAAAAACATGCTCAACATTGTTACAAGGGAAATGTAATATAATAAAATGCCACTACACATCTACAAAAAGGGCTAGAATTTTAAAAGTTTGGCCATTGGCAAGGATGCAGAGTAACTGGAACTTGTACATGATTAGTAGGAATGCAAAACAATATAGCCACTTTGGAAAACTGGCAGTTTCTGTTAAGGTTAACCATATAATCTTGTGACCCTGTAATCCTAGTTATTGCTCCAAATATTTACTCAAGAGAAATAAAAACTTAGGTCCACAGAAAAACTTGTACAAGAATGTTCATAACAGCTTTACTCATTATAGCTAGAAACTGAAACAACCAAAATCTCCAACAACAGTTGAGTAAATAATAAATTGTAGTATAGTCATGCAATGAAGTACCATACCAGTATAAGCAACAATACGGTGTTCAGAGAGAGTTAAGTAGCAAAAAGAATATATGCAGTATGATTCCATTTACACAAAGTTCAAGAACAGACAATAACAAAAAAACTGCCCTGGATTGTTTAGATATGTATACATAGGTGGCAAAACCCTAAAGAAACCAAGTTATCATAAAAGTTGGTCTAATGGTTACTTCCAGAAAGTAGGGAGAGAGATGGCTGTGGGGAGAGAGGGGAACTTTGTGGGTATGGGATGTGCATGCCTTCTAGGAAGTTAATGTTCTTTCTTGACCTGGTTGGTAATGTGTCATAGATATTTACTCCATATTTTATAAATCTTACATATGTATTTTATATATACTTCTGTGTATATACTACATTTTACAATTAAATGAAAACAAACCTTTGAATGAATTATTATGAATCATTTAGTCATTGTAAATAAAGCACTTAAACACGAGCTTTGGAGGTGCCTTCAAGATGGCGGAGGAATAAGACATGGAGATCACCTTCCTCCCCACAAATACATCAAAACTCCATCTACATGTGGAACACCTCCTACAGAACACCTACTGAACGCTGGCAGAAGACCTCAGACTTCCCAAAAGGAACAGATGCCCTCAGGCGACCTACACACAGAGGCGGGGCCAATTGAAAGCTGAACCCCGGGAGCTGTGCGAACAAAGAAGAGAAAGGGAAATCTCTCCCAGCAGCCTCAGGAGCAGCGGATTAAACCTCCACAATCAACTTGATGTACCCTGCAATTGTGGAATACCTGAATAGACAACAAATCATCCCAAAATTGAGGCAGTGGACTTTGGGAGCAACTGTAGACTTGGGGTTTGCTTTCTGCATCTAATTTGTTTCTGGTTTCATATATCTCTTAGTTTAGTATTTAGAGTTAATTATCATCAGTAGATTTGTTTATTGATTTGGTTGCTCTCTTCCTTTATATATATATATATTTTTTTTTTTTCCTTTTTCTCTTTCTGTGAGTGTGTATGTGTATGCTTCTTTGTGTGATTTTGTCTGTATAGCTTTGCTTTTACCATTTGTCCTAGGGCTCTGACTGTCCATTTTTCTTTTTAGTATAGTTTTTAGTGCTTGTTATCATTGGTGGATTTGTTTTTTGGTGTGGTTGCTCTCTTCTTTCTTTCACTCTTTCTTTTTTTTTAAATACTTTTTTATTTTTTTATTTTTAATAATTTTTTAAATTTAAATAACTTTATTTTTAATTTTCTTTCTTTCTGTCTTTTTCTCCCTTTTCTTCTGAGCTGTGTGGCTGACAGGGTCTTGGTGCTCTGGCTGGGTGTCAGGCCTGAGCCTCTAAGGTGAGAGAGCTGAGTTCAGGACATTGGTCCACCAGAGACCTCCCGGCCCCATGTAATATCAAACGGCAAAAGCTCTCGCAGAGATCTCCATCTCAACGCTAAACCCAGCTCCACTGAATGACCAGCAAGCTACAGTGCTGGACACCATATGCCAAACAACTAGCAAAACAGGAACACAACCCACCCATTAGCAGAGAGGCTGCCTAAAATCATAATAAGATCATTGACACCCCAAAACACACCACAGGACGTGGTCCTGCCCACCAGAAAGACAAGATCCAGCCTCATCCACCAGAACACAGGCACCAGTCCCCTCCACCAGGAAGCCTACACAACCCACTGAACCAACCTTACCCACTGGGAGCAGACAACAAAAACAACAGGAACAATGAACCTGCAGCCTGTGAAAAGGAGACCCCCAAACACAGTAAGTTAAGCAAAATGAGAAGACAGAGAAATACACAGCAGATGAAGGAACAAGGTAAAAACCCACCAGACCAAACAAATGAAGAGGAAATAGGCAGTCTACCTGAAAAAGAATTGAGAGTAATGATAGTAAAGATGATCCAAAATCCTGGAAGTAGAATGGAGAAAATACAAGAAATATTTAACAAGGACCTAGAACTAAAGAGGAAACAAACAACAATGAACAACACAATAAATGAAATTAAGAATTCTCTAGAAGGAATCAGTAGCAGAATAACTGAGGCAGAAGAACTGATAAGTGACCTAGAAGATAAAATAGTGGAAATAACTACCACAGAAGAGAATAAAGAAAAAAGAATGAAAAAAATTGAGGATAGGGCTTCCCTAGTGGCACAGTGGTTAAGAATCCACCTGCCAATGCAGGGGACACAGGTTCGTGCCCTGGCCCGGGAAGATCCCACATGCCACGGAGCAACTAAGTCTGTGCACCACAGCTACCGAGCCTGTGTTCTACAGCCCCCAAGCCACAAATACTGAGCCTGCATGCCACAACTACTGAAGCCCGTGCGCCTAGAGCCCGTGCTCTGCGATAAGAGAAGCCACCACAATGAGAAGCCGTGCACTGCAATGAAGAGTAACCCCCGCCCGCTGCAACTAGAGAAAGCCCATGTGCAGCAACAAAGACGCAACACAGCCAAAAATAAATAAAAAAATAAAATAATTAAAAAGAAAAAAAAGAATTGAGGACAATCTCAGAGACATCTGGGACAATATTAAAGGCACCAACATTCGAATTATAGGGGTCCCAGAAGACGAAGAGGAAAATAAAGGGACTGAGAAAATATTGAAGAGATTATAGTTGAAAACTTCCCTAATATGGGTAAGGAAATTGTCAATCAAGTCCAGGAAGCACAGAGAGTCCCATACAGGATAAATCCAAGGAGAAACACACCAAGACACATAGTAATCAAACTATCAAAAATTAAATACAAAGAAAAAATATTAAACTCAGCAAGGGAAAAGCAACAACATACAAGGGAATCCCCATAAGGTTAACAGCTGATCTTTCAGCAGAAACTCTGCAAACCAGAACGGAGTGGCAGGACATATTTAAAGTGATGAAAGGGAAAAACCTACAACCAAGATTACTCTTACCCATCAAGAATCTCATTCAGGGGAGGAGAGAAGATGGCGGAAGAGTAAGACGCGGAGATCACCTTCCTTCCCACAGATACAGTAGAAATACATCTACACGTGGAACTGCTCCTACAGAACACCCACTGAACGCTGGCAGAAGACGTCAGACCTCCCCAAAGGCAAGAAACTCCCCCGGTACTTGGGTAGGGCAAAAGAAAAAAGAAATAACAGAGACAAAAGAATAGGGACGGCACCTGCACCAGTGGGAGGGAGCTGTGAAGGAGGAAAGATTTCCACGCACTAGGAGCCCCTTCTCGGGCAGAGACTGCGGGTGGCAGAGGGGGGAAGCTTCGGAGCCACGGAGGAGAGCGCAGCCACAGGGGTGCGGAGGGCAAAGCGGAGAGATTCCCGCACTTCCCGCACGGAGGCTCGGCGCTGACCAGCACTCACCAGCCCGAGAGGCTTGTCTGCTCAGCCGCCGGGGCGGGCGGGGCTGGGAGCTGAGGCTCGGGCTTCGGTCGCAGGGAGAGGACTGGGGTTGGCGGCGTGAACACAGCCTGAAGGGGTTAGCGCACCACAGCTAGCCAGGAGGGAGTCCGGGGATAAAGTCTGCAGCTGCCGAAGAGGCAAGAGACTTTTTCTTCCCTGTTTCCTGGTGCGCGAGGAGAGGGGATTCAGAGCGCCGCCTAAACGAACTTCAGAGACGGGCGCGAGCCGCGGCTAACAGCACGGATCCCATAGCAACAGGGGCGCAGAGGGAAAAACGGAGAGACTCCCACACAGAGGCTCGGCGCCGAGCAGCGCTCACCAACCCGAGAGGCTTGTCTGCTCCCCCGCCGGGGCGGGCGGGGCTGGGAGCGGAGGCTCGGGCTTCGGTCGGATCGCGGGGAGAGGACTGGGGTTGGCGGCGTGAACACAGCCTGAAGGGGTTAGCGCACCACAGCTGGCTGGGAGGGAGACCGGGAAAAAGTCTGCAGCTGCCGAAGAGGCAAGAGACTTTTTCTTGCCTCTTTGTTTCGTGGCGGGCAGGGAGAGGGGATTCAGAGCGCCGCCGAAACGAACTCCAGAGAAGGGCGCGAGCCGCGGCGGTCAGCGCGGACCCCAGAGACGGGCGTGAGACGCTGGGGCTGCTGCTGCCGCCTCCAGAAAGCCTGTGTGCGAGCACAGGTCACTCTCCACAGCCCCCCTCCCGGGAACCGGTGCAGCCCGCCACTGCCAGCGTCCCGTGATCCAGAGACAACTTCCCCGGGAGAACGCACTGCGCGCCTCAGGCTGCTGCAACGTCACGCCGGCCTCTGACGCCGCAGGCTCGCCCCGCCTCCTCTGTACCCCTCCCTCCCCGCGGCCTGGGTGAGCCAGAGTCCCCGAAGCAGCTGCTCCTTTAACCCCGTCCTGTCTGGGCGGGGAACAGACGCCCTCAGGCGACCTACACGCAGAGGCGGGTCCAAATCCAAAGCTGATCCCCAGGAGCTGTGCGAACAGAGAAGAGGAGGGGAAATCTCTCCCAGCAGCCTCAGAAGAAGCGGATTAAAACTCCACAAACAACTTGATGTGCCTGCATCTGTTGAATACCTGAATAGACAACGAATCATCCCAAATTCAGGAGGTGGACTTTGGGAGCAGGATATATTAATTTTTCCCCTTTTCCTTTTTTTTTTGGGAGTGTATATGCATATGCTTCTGGGGGAGATTTTGTCTGTATAGCTTTGCTTTATAATAGCTTTATTTTACTGCACTATATTATAGCTTCTTTCTTTCTTTCTTTTTCTTTCTTTCTTTTCTTTCTTTTTCTTTCTTTCTTTTTCTTTCTTCCTTCCTTCCTTCCTTCCTTCCTTCCTTCCTTTCCTTCCTTCCTTTCCTTCCTTTCCTTCCTTCCTTCCTTCCTTCCTTCCTTCCTTCCTTCCTTTCTATTTTTTCTCCCTTTTACTCTGAGCCGTGTGGACGAAAGGCTCTTGGTGCTTCAGCCAGGCATCAGGGCCGTACCTCGGAGGTGGGAGAGCCAACTTCAGGACACTGGTCCACAAGAGACCTCCCAGCTCCACGTAATACCAAACGGCAAAAATCTCTCAGAGATCTCCATCTCAACATCAAGACCCAGCATCACTCAATGACCAGCAAGCTACAGTGCTGAACACCCTATGCCAAACAACTAGCAAGACAGGAACACAGCCCCATCCATTAGCAGAGAGGCTGCCTAAAATCATAATAAGGCCACAGACACCCCAAAATACACCACCAGACGTGGACGTGCCCACCAGAAAGACAAGATCCAGCCTCATCCACCAGAGCTCAGGCACTAGTTCCCTCCACCAGGAAGCCTACACAACCCACTGAGCCAACCTTAGCCACTGGGGACAGATACCAAAAACAACGGGAACTACAAACCTGCAACCTGTGATAAGGAGACCCCAAACACAGTAAGATAAGCAAAATGAGACGACAGAAAAACACACAACAGATGAAGGAGCAAGGTCAAAACACACTAGACTTAACAAATGAAGAGGAAATAGGTAGTCTACCTGAAAAAGAATTCAGAATAATGATAGTAAGGATGATCCAAAATCTTGGAAATAGAATAGACAAAATGCAAGAAACATTTAACAAGGACGTAGAAGAACTAAAGAGGAATCAAGCAATGATGAAAAACACAATAAATGAAATTAAAAATACTCTAGATGGGATCAATAGCAGAATAACTGAGGCAGAAGAAAGGATAAGTGACCTGGAAGATAAAATGGTGGAAATAACTACTGCAGAGCAGGATAAAGAAAAAAGAATGAAAAGAACTGAGGACAGTCTCAGAGACCTCTGGGACAACATTAAACGCACCAACATTCGAATTATAGGGGTCCCAGAAGAAGAAGAGAAAAAGAAAGGGACTGAGAAAATATTTGAAGAGATTATAGTTGAAAACTTGCCTAATATGGGAAAGGAAATAGTTAATCAAGTCCTGGAAGCACAGAGAGTCCCATACAGGATAAACCCAAGGAGAAACACACCAAGACACATATTAATCAAACTGTCAAAAATTAAATATAAGGAAAACATATTAAAGGCAGCAAGGGAAAAAAAACAAATAACACACAAGGGAATCCCCATAAGGTTAACATCTGATCTTTCAGCAGAAACTCTGCAAGCCAGAAGGGAGTGGCAGGATATACTTAAAGAGATGAAGGAGAAGAACCTACAACCAAGATTACTCTACCCAGCAAGGATCTCATTCAGATGTGATGGAGAAATTAAAACCTTTACAGACAAGCAAAAGCTGAGAGAGTTCAGCACCACCAAACCAGCTTTACAACAAATGCTAAAGGAACTTCTCTAGGCAAGAAACACAAGAGAAGGAAAACACCTACAATAACAAACCCAAAACAGTTAAGAAAATGGGAATAGGAACATACATATCGATAATTACCTTGAATGTAAATGGATTAAATGCTCCCACCAAAAGACACAGGCTGGCTGAATGGATACAAAAACAAGACCCATATATATGCTGTCTACAAGAGACCCACTTCAGACCTAGAGACACATACAGACTGAAAGTGAGGGGATGGAAAAAGATATTCCATGCAAATGGAAATCAAAAGAAAGCTGGAGTAGCAATTCTCATATCAGACAAAATAGACTTTAAAATAAAGACTATTACAAGAGACAAAGAAGGACACTATATAATGATCAAGGGATCGATCCAAGAGGAAGGTATAACAATTGTAAATATTTATGCACCCAACATAGGAGCACCTCAATACATAAGGCAAGTACTAACAGCCATAAAAGGGGAAATTGACAGCAACACAATCATAGTAGGGGACTTTAACACCCCACTTTCACCAATGGACAGATCATCCAAAATGAAAATAAATAAGGAAACACAAGCTTTAAATGATACATTAAACAAGATGGACTTAATTGATATTTATAGGACATTCCACCCAAAAACAACAGAATACACATTTTTCTCAAGTGCTCATGGAACATTCTCCAAGATAGATCATATCTTGGGTCACAAATCAAGCCTTGGTAAATTTAAGAAAATTGAAATCGTATCAAGTATCTTTTCCGACCACAACGCTATGAGACTAGATATCAATTACAGGAAAAGATCTGTAAAAAATACAAACACATGGAGACTACACAATACATTACTTAATAATGAAGTGATTACTGAAGAAATCAAAGGGGAAATCAAAAAATACCTAGAAATAAATGACAATGGAGATACGACGACCCAAAACCTATGGGATACAGCAAAAGCAGTGCTAAGAGGGAAGTTTATAGCAATACAAGCCTACCTCAAGAAACAGGAAACATCTCGAATAAACAACCTAACCTTGCACCTAAAGCAATTAGAGAAAGAAGAACAAAAAAACCCCAAAGCCAGCAGAAGGAAAGAAATTATAAAGATCAGGTCAGAAATAAATGAAAAAGAAATGAAGGAAACAATAGCAAAAATCAATGAAACTAAAAGCTGGTTCTTTGAGAAGATAAACAAAATTGATAAACCATTAGCCAGACTCATCAAGAGAAAAAGGGAGAAGACTCAGATCAATAGAATTAGAAATGAAAAAGGAGAAATAACCACTGACACTGAAGAAATACAAAAGATCATGAGAGATTACTACAAGCAACTCTATGCCAATAAAATGGACAACCTGGAAGAAATGGACAGATTCTTAGAAATGCACAAACTGCCGAGACTGAACCAGGAAGAAATAGAAAATATGAACAGACCAATCACAAGCACTGAAATTGAAACTGTGATTAAAAACCTTCCAACAAACAAAAGCCCAGGACCAGATGGCTTCACAGGTGAATTCTATCAAACATTTAGAGAAGAGCTAACACCTATCCTTCTCAAACTCTTCCAAAATATTGCAGAGGGAGGAACACTCCCAAACTCATTCTACGAGGCCACCATCACCCTGATACCAAAACCAGACAAAGATGTCACAAAGAAAGAAAACTACAGGCCAATATCACTGATGAACATAGATGCAAAAATCCTCAACAAAATACTCGCAAACAGAATCCAACAGCACATTAAAAGGATCATACACCATGATCAAGTGGGGTTTCTCCCAGGAATGCAAGGATTCTTCAATATACGCAAATCAATCAATGTGATACACCATATTAACAAATTGAAGGAGAAAAACCATATGATCATCTCAATAGATGCAGAGAAAGCTTTCGACAAAATTCAACACCCATTTATGATAAAAGCCCTGCAGAAAGTAGGCATAGAGGGAACTTTCCTCAACATAATAAAGGCCATATATGACAAACCCACAGCCAACATTGTCCTCAATGGTGAAAAACTGAAACCATTTCCACTAAGATCAGGAACAAGACAAGGTTGCCCACTCTCACCACTATTATTCAACATAGTTTTGGAAGTGTTAGCCACAGCAATCAGAGAAGACAAAGAAATAAAAGGAATCCAAATCGGAAAAGAAGAAGTAAAGCTGTCACTATTTGCAGATGACATGATACTATACATAGAGAATCCTAAAGATGCTACCAGAAAACTCCTAGAGCTAATCAATGAATTTGGTAAAGTAGCAGGATACAAAATTAATGCACAGAAATCGCTTGCATTTCTATACACTAATGACGAAAAATCTGAAAGTGAAATTAAGAAAACACTCCCGTTTACCATTGCAACAAAAAGAATAAGATATCTAGGAATAAACCTACCTAAGGAGACAAAAGACCTGTATGCAGAAAATTATAAGACACTGATGAAAGAAATTAAAGATGATACAAATAGATGGAGAGATATACCATGTTCCTGGATTGGAAGAATCAACATTGTGAAAATGACTCTACTACCCAAAGCAATCTACAGATTCAATGCAATCCCTATCAAACTACCACTGGCATTTTTCACAGAACGAGAACAAAAAATTTCACAATTTGTATGGAAACACAAAAGACCCCTAATAGCCAAAGCAATCTTGAGAACGAAAAATGGAGCTGGGGGAATCAGGCTCCCTGACTTCAGACTATACTACAAAGCTTCAGTAATGAAGAGAGTATGGTACTGGCACAAAAACAGAAATATAGATCAATGGAACAGGATAGAAAGCCTAGAGATAAACCCACACACGTATGGTCACCTTATCTTTGATAAAGGATGCAAGAATATACAGTGGAGAAAAGACAGCCTCCTCAATAAGTGGTGCTGGTAAAACTGGACAGCTACATGTAAAAGAATGAAATTAGAACACCTCCTAACACCATACACAAAAATAAACTGAAAATGGATTAAAGACGTAAATGTAAGGCCAGACACTATAAAACTCTTAGAGGAAAACATAGGCAGAACACTCAATGGCATAAATCACAGCAAGATCCTTTTTGACCCACCTCCTAGAGAAATAAAAACAAAAATAAACAAATGGGACCTAATGAAACCTAAAAGCTTTTGCACAGCAAAGGAAACCATAAACAAGATGAAAAGACAACCCTCAGAATGGGAGAAAATATTTGCAAACAAAGCAACTGAGACAGGATTAATCTCCAAAATATACAAGCAGCTCATGCAACTCAACATCAAAAAAACAAACAACCCAATCCAAAAATGGGCAGAAGACCTAAATAGACATTTCTCCATAGAAGATATACAGATTGCCAACAAACACATGAAAGGATGCTCAACATCACTAACCATTAGAGAAATGCAAATCAAAACTACAATGAGGTATCACCTCACACTGGTCAGAATGGCCATCATCAAAAAATCTATAAACAGTAAATGCTGGAGAGGGTGTGGAGAAAAGGGAACCCTTTTGCACTGTTGGTGGGAATGTAAATTGATACAGCCACTATGGAAAACAGTATGGAGGTTCCTTAAAAAAGTAAAAATAAAACTACCATACGACCCAGCAATCCCACTACTGTGCATATACCCTGAGAAAACCATAATTCAAAAAGAGTCATGCCAAAGTGAGAGAGTGGCATGGACATATATACACTACCAAATGTAAAATAGATAGCTAGTAGGAAGCAGCCACATAGCACAGGGACATCAACTCGTTGTTTTGTGACCACCTAGTTGGGTGGGATAGGGAGGGTGGGAGGGAGATGGAAGAGGGAGTACATATGGGCATGTATGTTTATGTATAGCTGATTCGCTTTATTATAAAGCAGAAACTAACACACCATTGTAAAGCAATTATACCCCAATAAAGATGTTAAAAAAAAAAGAGTCATGTACCACAATGTTCATTACAGCTCTATTTACAATAGCCAGGACATGGAAGCAACCTAAGTGTCCACTGACAGATGAATGGATAAAGAGGATACGGCACATATATACAATGGAATATTACTCAGCCATAAAAAGAAACAAAACTGAGTTATTTGTAGTGAGGTGGATGGACCTAGAGACTGTCATGCAGAGTGAAGTAAGTCAGAAAGAGAAAAACAAATACCATATACTAACACATATATATGGAATCAAAAAAAAAAAAAAGTTTCTGAAGAACCGAGGGGCAGGAGAGGAATAAAGACACAGACATAGAGAACGGACTTGAGGACATGGGGAGGGAGAAGGGTAAGCTGGGATGAAGTGAGAGAGTGGCCTGGACATATATACACTACCAAATGTAAAATAGCTAGCTAGTGGGAAGCAGCCACATAGCACAGGGAGATCAGCTCGGTGCTTTGTGACCACCTGTAGGGGTGGGATAGGGAGGGTGGAAGGGAGATGCAAGAGGGAGGAGATATATGTATATGTATAGCTGATTCACTTTGTTATACAGCAGAAACTAACACACCATTGTAAAGCAATTATACTCCAATAAAGATGTTAAAAAAAAACAACACACAAGCTTTTTAAGGACAAGGACTGTCTTATTCTCCTCTGTATCTATTTCTCAGCCTAACAAAGGGTCTACATTGTAGTAGGAGCCTCACCAAATTTTTGCTGAATTGAATTAATACATATTTTATAATAAAAAATAACTTTACATGATAACTTTAGAATTAATAATGTACTGGGTCAGATTAATGGAGACTATATCCATGTGATTATGTCACTTCTGAGAAGTGACTTAAATACACATTAATTCCTGAATTCTATGTGTTTAAAAGCAATGTCCAGACCAGGACAACACAATCTTTTATAAGTCATAAGAATTTTGCAAATCAAATCGAAGTACCTGTTGTTTTCACATATTGTCACAGTTAACGTTTTGCCAGTGTATTTGTTCTCTTGTATAATTCATATCCTGAAGAAAAAGGACTAGAGTCCATCCATTCTGACACCATTTTTAGTGAATACAATAATTCAGATGCTAGCAATTGTAATAAGATACACACAAAAAGAATTCTATAAACTTCATAATGTAAAAGGATAAATATAAGTAAAAGTCTCAAAATAATTCCACGTGAAGGTAACAGAATTACATATCTTGAAAAACCAAGTGAATCAAAAACACAATGTGATAAGACAATAAGAGGGCTAGCAACATCATAGGGTAAATTGACTACAATGTATTTCCACACTCCAGTAATAAAAAATAGAGTTTATAGTGAAAGTAATGACATGCCTAATGATAGGAAACATTAAATATTTCATTTAGTCTCAAATGCCATCAATTAATCATTTTTTAATATACTACCAAGAAGGAAAAAATGTTGCCAATCAAACTGACATAATGGACTCATCACTTAGAATTTTTATTTTATGTTTATTGAGAGATCTTTAGATTTATAACATAGAGTTTTATATCATTTTTGCACATTCATAAAAAAGAAAATAGAAGCTAAATAAATCAGTTAACGTATTCCTAAAATGATTTTACACTGACAGACTAACTCTTTTGGGGTGGGGCGTCACTCTTTTTTTAAAAATTTTTTATTGAAATATAGTTGATTTATAATGTTGTGTTAGTTTCAGGTGTACAGCAAAGTGATTCAGTTATACATATACATATATATTCTTTTTTAGATTCTTTTCCACTATCAGACCAAGTCTTCTGAATTATATTTGGACTCACTGATGGGATAGGCAATCCGCCAGGACCCTGTGTGTCCTATGCCCTTGCAGGATATGCCAAGAATGCAAAACCCAGACTGCTCTTTATCTGGGCCATTTCTGAGGGTTTTTGCTGAGGTGATGTCCCAAACAACGAGCTGGCCCTACTTGCCACTCACTATAAAAGCAGGAAATCCTCCAGCTCAACATTCCTCTCCTGTAACACAACCCTCTTCATCCATCTAGGCACCTGTGCTGCCCCTGTGGGAACTAGGAGTCGCGGGGAACCTCATGAATATCATACTGACACTCTGCCTACTGCTTTTGCCTTAAGAAATAAAGTCCTTTCTCTCTAACCACAAGAGTATGATGTTTTCTGCCAGCATCCATGAAAAACAGTAACAGGAGAGCTTGTTAGCTTGTGCGTAGGGTAAAATCCCAATCTTCACAAACCCTGAAAATAACAATTTATGACCATCAAAAATGGTGATGAGGCATTTCTTACAAGTGTTTTACTCAGACTTGTAGTTGCCCAGGGGAAGGCGGGGTGGGAGAGGGATGGAGTGGGAGTTTGGGATCAGCAGATGCAAACTAGTATATACAGGATGGATAAATAACAAGGTCCTACTGTATAGCACAGGGAACCATATTCAATATTCTATGATAATAATGGAAAAGAATATGAAAAAGAATATATATATATACATATATTCCTGAGAAAAAAAAAGTGTTCTACTAATGACTCAGGAATTTCCTGCCAAGTTGCTGACAGCCATTTTGCAGATTTTGACATGCATACAAAGGCAATTACCGCCACCTGGCTGACAACTGTTGTAAAACTCATCCCAGTTTGCGATGTTGAAATGGGAAGTGCATCTTAGAATGGACACAGTACTTGGTATAATGGATAGTTTTTGTTTATTCATGACCCGTTCTTCAGCTTCCTGATTAGCAACCTGATTTGGGGTACCTAATTATAAGGGAACTTGGTATAATGAATTTTTTTAAAATAAATTTATTTATTTATTTATTGGCCACTTTGGGTCTTTGCTGCTGCGCGCGGGCTTTCTTTAGTTGGCGGCGAGCGGGGGCTACTCTTCATTGTGGTGCGTGGGCTTCTCATTGCAGTGGCTTCTCTTGTTGTGGAGCACGGGCTCTAGGCGCACAGGCTTCAGTAGTTGTGGCACACGGGCTCAGTAGTTGTGGCTCACAGGCTCTAGAGTGCCGGCTCAGTAGTTGTGGCACACGGGCTTAGTTGCTCCGCGGCATGTGGGATCTTCCTGGACCAGGGCTTGAACCCGTGTCCCCTGCCTTGGCAGGCGGATTCTTAACCACTGCACCACCAGGGAAGTCTGGTATAATGAATTTTAAAATCTATCCATTCATTTTCTCTTTCACCTTCCTAACAGGAACCCAGTTTCATTAGATTATCTTCCCTTCCCTTGCATAAACCAGAGTAGGTCCTCACAGGTAAAAGCCAATACAACCTACCCATCTTCACACAGTGTTTGTGTCTCATGAAACCTGAGACACATTATATCCAGGGCATGTGATTCAATCTAGGTGAATGAGATGTGAGGGGAGGTGGGCTTATGGGAAAGACACTGCTTCACTCTTCTGATAAATCTATCAAAAGGATTGTTCTCCTTCTCAGGATGATTGTGGCTTGCCTGCCTTAAGTCAAGTCAGTGGTATTCTGGGGCCCCTAGTACTGGGTTTTGAGAGCTGACTGTTAAATTTTCAGGAAATTTGTGAGCCGGTTGATGTCAGGCTTTAACTTGAAAGCAGTCATGGTGGGAAAATTTACCCCACAGAAATTAGCAAATGCTATAAATCATGACATCTCCCCCACCTCCTAGAGAAGGTTGTTAAATATTTACCAGTCTGCCACTGCCTTAAGTCCTATCGGGCTGGTTAGTTAGCTGGGGATGGGATGACATGAGAGGACAGGGTTATGGCTGCTAAGATCCACCTCTGAGTGTGTAGAACAGCAGTTCTCAAAGAGAGAGTCTGCTAAGGTAGCACCCAAAACATGCCTTGTATTTAGAATCTGCCACAGGAGCTCACTTCACATTCCCTGAATATGTCCTACATTCATTCCATATGATGTAACTGAAATCATAATCTTTCTCCACTTCGCTATCAAAGTCCTACTCATCCTTTAAAGGTGAATCTGTTTGGGAGCCAACAGAGGACCGCTTTTTTTTTTTTTTTAAAGATGTAGACCCCTGTAATTTTTTTTTTTTAATTTATTTTTGGCTGTGTTGGGTCTTCGTTTCTGTGCGAGGGCTTCCTCTAGTTGCGGCAAGCGGGCGCCACTCTTCATCGTGGTGCGCGGGCCTCTCACTATCGTGGCCTCTCCTGTTGCGGAGCACAGGCTCCAGATGCGCAGGCTCAGTAGTTGTGGCTCATGGGCCCAGTTGCTCCGCGGCATGTGGGATCTTCCCAGACCAGGGCTCGAACCCGTATCCCCTGCATTAGCAGGCAGATTCTCAACCACTGCGCCACCAGGGAAGCCCCAGAGGGCCGCTTTAATTTTTATTTTTGTTTAAATGGTAGCTTTCAACATGTTTTTAAAAACCAAACTTTTGGGACTTCCCTGGTGGTCCAGTGGATAAGACTCTGCGATCCCAATGCAGGGGGCCCGGGTTCGATTCCTGGTCGAGGAACTAGATCCCACATGCATGCCACAACTAAGAGCCCACATGCCACAACGAAAAGATCCTGCGTGCCACAACTAAGACCCAGTGCAGCCAAAATAAATAAATAAAAATTTTTTTAAATAAATAAAAATAAAAAACAAACTTTTACTTGAAATAGTGTACAGAAGGGTACACAAATCATAGAATAGTAAGTTTTCTCAAAGTGAACACACTTGTTTAACTACCACCTCAATCAAAATACAGAACCTTATCTAAAAGCACATGTTCTTTCCTGTTTCCTGTCCTGACAGCCCAGGTCTTAGTATTTGACTTTTTCCCTCTGTAATGGTTGTCTTTTTCCTTCTGATGGATTTTCTGAAAGTAGAATAACTCCAACTGCCATTTAAACAAGAAGAGAACTTAGGACTTGAAATTAAAATGTTGCATGTTATGATGGTACTATTACACTTATCTAAAGATAAGATCCAAACAGTGGCTGGATTAACTATTGAGGCATCCCTGCATAGCCCCTCATTTACCAGGTTACAGTTGTTGGGTCCACTTTCTGAAGCAGAACCTTGGAAGAGAAATCAGAGGATGGTCTCTACTCTTGGGATGACATACGGATCCATAGCACTTGCCATGAGAAAGTCCTTTGTCTCTGACAACTCTGGCAACTCCCACTGATTATATAACTCAGTTTAATAGTCAAAATGGCTTCTGGCCACCTACTCATTATCTGTCTAAGTATGTGATAAATTAACCCTCCACCTGACAAGTAATGGAAGACATACTTAAAATGTAAAATGGCTGCATTTCAGGTGACAGGGAAAGTCTGGGATTAACTATTGCCACTGAAAACCTGCAACTCACATTGTTACAGTGACACTTAACTAAAGCCTAAAGCAATCAATGCATTTTTTTTAAGGCCAGGTGATTGACTCAGAGTGAGTATGTGACTTAAATTGTTCCAATCAGAGTGAAGCCCAGGTTGGGGAAATAGATCTTTTTTTCTAGATAGTAGGGTGTGACAGTCTAAGGTCTGGTCCATCTGTAGCCTCTTTGCTACCAAAACAGAGATGATATTTTAAAAGAATATTTTGGAAAGTAATTTTATATTTGTTAAATCTTGTTGCCTTGCACACTATATCAGTCAGGGTTCGATCAAAGAGAAAGAAGCACTAGAAAATATGTGTGTGTGTGTGTGTGTGTGTGTGTTTACAGGAATTTGACCTTATGCAATCATGAGAGTTGGTTCAAGTAGTCTCTGTACAGCTGTTGTCTTTGTGTCAGATGCTGGAGTGTGAAGTTCACAGAAGAGTCGATCAGCAAGAGAAGATGGCTGCAAAGTGGAAGAGAGTAATGAAAGTCTGGGACCTGCAAGCTTGAGCTGGAGCTCATGAGGATGGACCCAAATCCTTATCAGTTCTTGTTGTTTGTCACCTTAATGGTGTTGGTGTCCTGCAGAGGCTGGGACCTTCCTGGAGCTAAATATTTACACCTGTCACAGGAGTTGGAGCCTCTGAAAGAGGATCCAAAGGAAGTTAGAGCAGCTGCAAGTTCTCCCACTGCCTTACAGCGAGGTAAGCCAGCAGATAAGTGACCACATATGTGAGCTCCAAAATAGCTGCTGCTTCATTCTGCCCTCAAATCTCCCATAATAATCTCTCCTGTGGTCTATTCTACCTAGCAACACCCAGGGAAGGGAATTCTGGGAAAGGTAATTCAGCCTAGCCAAGTTGACACATTATAAAGCCACCGCACTACCCATTCATTGAATCAATGGCATTCACCCCTTTGTAGAGAAGATAGAAAGCACCTAGAACAAAGGTTTTGTTTTCAGCTTCAAGTCTCCAAGCAAAATTATTATTCAATTCCTTAGCGAGACAACTGTCTAAATAGTTCACTTTTTTTTTCTTTTTTCCTAGGTGTGGGTGAGAAGACACACGCATGCTTGAGGAAGGTGCACAGGCACACAGGGGACAAGGGCAATGCCACCCGAGGCCCTGCGAGGTATCTCGCCTCTATGTTTCATTTGCTTCACCTCTGTCTGTATGTCAGCAGCCAAACATGTATGCATCAGGGCATGGAAGCCTTGAGAGCGGGCCATCATCAAGTCAAAGAGGCCGCTGTGAATCAACTCCTTGGCCTCAGGCCCTGCATTTTGGCTCCTGATGTCACTCTGAACCCCTGAGAGACCCTCAGTGGGATTGGGCCCCCTCTGCCTAACAGCCACTGCCCTCCAGGGTAATACACCCGTTCTTTGCACATACTAAAAAATTCACCTTTATTCACAGAGAAAGGGACTCTCTAAATTTCTTGTTATATCAAATTCAATGCATTAAAGTCTGAATATGGAATTTTGCCACAATGCAGGGACAATCAAGAGACGACTCAGAAAATACATAAGAGGGATACTATCCAGGAGGAAGAAGCAAGCCCCTCTGGCTTAGTGGAAACAAGGAATCAGACACGCATGTATTTCAAGGTAAAATCTCATGGGGATGGGGTTGAAGGGAACGTTGAGAGCAGAGTAGCTTTTCCAAATTATTGGAAAAGATTATCCTTTAGGATGCTCCCCCTCACCCAATATGGGGGGAGGGGGTGATCCCAGCAGAATAAAACATGGTAACGTGTCATAATTAGAGAAAAGAGTTTAGTCATCATTCCTGACCTGCTCTCAGCTCTTACGTCTCGTTCAAGACATAGAACATTCTCACATGCTCTGGGGGACTTGAGAGCAAGGGGACCCCACTGTAAAGGCAACAGAATAGACAGATGAAGGATGTGGCTGAGCCTTAGTGGGCATAGTGGCATCATCAAGGGAGAAATTAGAGACTCTCTAGCTACAGACACCACAGTAGACACCAATGCAAGAGACCCAGGAGCCAACATCAGACATCCGGAAGCAGGGATGACTAAGAATATAAAAAACAAAATTTGAATGCAAGCACTCTCTCCCCCTTTGCCTTCAGGGCAACCCCTCCTACCACTATCACTTATGAATCTACCCTGTAGATTGAGTAGAATGAGAAAAAGACAATCTGCAAGATACAGCATTTATTTGAAAGAGACTTTACCAAAGAAGAAATGGAAGTACCATTAATTGTCAAGGTAAAGACTTTCCCTGCTATACATTGCGTTGGAGGCTCAAGAAGAATGTTTAATTGTAGAAAAAATTTAAAACTACATTTTCCTTGCAAAATAAGTGTAAATGTGCCATCTTCTTACTTTACCACAAGAGAAGCCAGCCTGAAGACCAAGAGCAGAGTGAAGAGAATTCGAGAAAAACAGAACAAGAGCCTTGCCTGATCAAAACTTGCAAGAAACCTGCTGAACCCCTGGGTTAATGAGACAATCAGCTTCTCTTATTGCTAAATCTAGTTTGTGTGGGGTTCTCTATTACTTAAGATCTTTATTAGGCTTAAAGATAAACAATTTAAATCAGCCAGTAAGTCAAAGTTGGGAATTGAACGTAAAATGTCTAACATTCAAAATTTGACTCTTAATCACTGTACCATAATACAAAGCTCAAATGCCATTCCCTCTGTGGTGTTTGCTGCATCTGCAACAGCTTGCTACTCAAGGTATGGTCCAAGGACCAGCAGAATCGGCATCACCTGGGGGCTTCTTTTTTTTTTTTTTTTTTTAAGAAATTCACGTTCTTATTTATTTATTTATTTATTTTTTATTGATTGATTGATTGCTGTGTTGGGTCTTCGTTTCTGTGCGAGGGCTTTCTCTAGTTGCGGCAAGCGGGGACCACTCTTCATCGCGCTGCGCGGGCCTCTCACTGTCGCGGCCTCTCCCTCTGCGGAGCACAGGCTCCAGACGCGCAGGCTCAGCAATTGTGGCTCACGGGCCCAGCCGCTCCGTGGCATGTGGGATCCTCCCAGACCAGGGCTCGAACCCGTGTCCCCTGCATTGGCAGGCAGACTCCCAACCACTGCGCCACCAGGGAAGCCACCTGGGGGCTTCTTAGGAGAGCAGATCTTAAGGCCCCAACCACGCCAGACCTACTGAATCAGAATCTGCATTTTTAACAAGATTCCCAGATGATTCATAGGTACATTAAAGTTTGAGAAATACTGTTTTAAGTCATTCTTTTCTTTGGGTTCTTACAGCATGTTCCTTATTCATGGCTAGTTACGTACTCTTCTATCTCCTCACCAAATCTGTGATACCCTTGAAGGCAGGAAATATGTATTACTATTTTTTATATTCTAACCACTTGTGATGAAAACTGCTAATTGACCACCAAAATCATTCTTTCAGTCTTACTGGGTATGTTGCTAATCTACATGTCCCAGCCTGCTTTGCAGTTAGGTATGGCCAGGTGATAAAGTTCTCTCCAATACAACATAAGCAGAAATACTGTGTACCACTTCTGGGCCCAGGTCTCAAAACTGTGGGTATGCTCTCTCTTTCTCTCCTTTCCTTTGGCTGGAATCCACTGGAACCCAGTCTTGATTATGCAACAAGATACTGGAGAATTACAGAGTGAGTATCTCGAAGGAACCCAGATCTCTGAATAATTGTGTGGAGCAGAGTTACCCTAACAAACTGAATCACTCACCTTGTAATAGTTACACAAGAAAGAAATAATTGCCTATGTTCTCTAGGCCACCAATTTATGGTAGAGGTTTTTTGATATGGCCTACTCTTACCCTAAATAACTCACAACTCCATCTTATAATAGACCTCAGCTTATAATGATTCCCCTTGTCGGGGGAGAATGGCCTCAGATACACACAGACAAGCCCTCAGCAGCCATTTCTGCACTACGTGATCCTAGCCATAGCTGACTGCTCCAGGAGTAGATCTCTGACCCAAATTGCACCACTTGCATTTTTCCCTCCAAGAGATTTGCAATTCTGAACTGAGACACAGGCTGAGAAAAATTGGAGCTGAGTCATGTTAATGGAAAGGCTTTAAAGCTGCAGTGTACAATACAGGAGCCACTAGCCACATGTGGCTATTTGAATTTAATTAAAATAAAAAATTCGGGGCCTCAGTTGCACTAGCTACATTTTTTGTGCTCAATAGCATTTGTCGCTAATGGCTACCATATTGGACAAAGGAGACGTAGAACATTTTCATCATCACAGAAATTTCTACCGGATAGCATTGCTTTAGAGAGAAAGTCTATGATCTGTCCTGGTTGCAGTACTTCCTAAGAACTGGTTATTGAAATCATTCCTTAGATTCTGTGGGATACTCCAAAATCCCTACAATAAATTCCTTCTCTTGCTCAAGCTAGTTAGATTTGATTTTACTATCTGCTACCTAAAGGACCTAGGTTATTATATATTTTGCACTATGACTATGAAACACCAAATCTGATGGGGGAATTCTCGGGCTTATTTCTATTTCACTTTACTCAGACTTTCATGTGGTTGACCTCTCCTTCCTAGACTCTTCCCTCCTAGGCTTTCATGCTTTCCTGACACCACTTTTTTGGTTCTCTTCACCCCTCTGATGATCTCATAAGAAGTGGTCTTCTCCATTAAACCCTTATTCATCAATATATATTAAAGAGAGGGGACCTTTAAAAAAGTGCAGGGCAGGCTGATGGAGAGACAGATGGTTAGGTTACATGTTCTACATCTACAGTTCTCCCATTGGGCTTCTGAACCATGACTCTAATTGCTCACCTGCAAGTCCACAGGCACCACAAAATGAATGTGCTTCAAATTGAACTATTCCTTGTTCAAAACCTAGCTTAGATACTTCTGACCTGCCCTTTTCCCAGGGAGAAAAAAATGTGCTCTGTGCATATTGCTATCATGAAATTTATCACTGCACTGTAATTTAAGTGTCTATGAATCTCTTTTGAATAGGAACAGCATCGTCTTCCTCTCTTTACACCTAGCATCATGTTTGACACATGACACATAATAGGCATCCAATAATTTCTATTTTAGCCAATTGTAGGCATTCCCATGAAATTCTGAAGAATAAATGTGCACAACAGTCAACTCCAGAATTGCACCAATACCTCTAGGTCTGATGGCCACACAGCAAAGTCAGCCACAGTTATCCTATTGTTATCATCACATCTTAAGACCTAGAAATGGGAACAAAATTGTGGGAATAAGTTAGGATTTCTTTGTTCTACTTCAGACTTCTTGGGCTAACTCTAGCAAGATTTATGTAAGATGTTTGTGATTTGAGTAGCCTTGGACCACTTCAGTTCTATAACCTTTGACATAAATGGTGCTAAGTGGTCATTATCCCATCTGCCACTTATCCCACACCGAGACACAGGGAGAGTTGTGATTTACCATGCTGTGGGAAGTCCTCCTGCCCAGTACCCTTTGCTTGCCAAGATAAACCAATCTGATAACGATATCTTTCCATTTGAGAGGGCTGAGCGATTTACTCAGCAGAACATACCTAGCCTAGCCATAGGTAACAAGCCAAAATGCCTTCAAACACCAGGCCAGTGACATCAGTGAGTTAAGAGGAGGGCGGCTAGGGAACAGAAAGCTTGCCCCTGCCTAAGGCATACAAAGTTAAGCTACAGAAAAATGCTTTTCCGGACCAAATATAGATCTCGAGTTGCGTGTTCTTGCCCCTTTCCAGTCCGTGCGCAGGAGCAGGACAGGAGCGAAAACAGTGCTGTAAATAAACAGAAGTCACTAGGAGTGTGAGTACAGAAACGCTTTCCTTAGCGCTTTAAGTTGCCCACTTGATCCGTGGAGGGAAGTGTACAACCCGTTCATTCTCAGGTCTCTGGAGGTCTCCACTGGGGTGCTAACATCCCGTGATTTACATCTTAGTCGGTTACTAAACGGTTTCCTGTAGAGCGCCGCGCATCGCCTGGGCACGCAAAGGCGTGTGTCCGAGGAACGCACGGGGAAGGTGAACACAGAAGGACCCGCGGAAGCTGAGGAGGAGACCGGGAACGGGAAGAGGAGCGGCCGAGCGGAGGGGACGCGGGACCGCTGAGAGGAAGGGGCGGGGGGAAACCCGAGGAGACCAAGAGGAGAAGAGGAGGGAGGAGCACGTCCAGCTTCCCGCCCGCGCTCCCGGCCGGCTCGGGGCAGGCGCACTGGCGGCGCTCTCTCGCGTCCCCTCCCCCCACCTCCGCCGTCGCCTGGGCGCAGGCTCGCGTCTGCGCCGGCGGCTGGGCCCTCGGCAGTCACTGTCTGGTCTCTGCGCCGCGCTGCCGGCTTCGCCTTCTGCCTCCCCGCGCTTCCCCCTCCCCGGACGGGCCGGACCTTGGCGGAGGTAACTGTCCGCAGATTCCTGCCCCTCACGGCCCCAGCCTCCTCCCCAGGCTGTCCGGCCCGCGGGGTCCTTGGGCTCCTCCGTCCCCCTCACCCCCTCGAGTCTTGCGCGCCCGCGACCTCCCCAGCCCCGCCATCCCCCGCCGCACCCAGCCCCCTCGTCCCCCAGCTTCCCCGGAGTCGTCCTCCGGCCGCCGCACCCTCAGCCTGACGGAGGCTCGGCGGCTCCGAAGGGCCCGGGTCGCCCTCCGGATGGCTGGGAACGACGTCCGTTTCGGGCCAGACCTCGGCCCCGCACCGGGGTCCTCCAGCTCCCGCCCTGTCCCGGGTGGGCACCGCGGTGGCACCTCTCGGGGCAGAGGGCGGCGCTGCCCCGCAGGGTCGGGTAGGGAATCTCAGAGGGGTCCCCTGGGGATGACCTGTGCGAAGTGGGGAAGCTCCTATGTTTGACCTTAGTGGGTGATAAATTGAGCACGGAGGAATGGACGCGATTTCTTAGACTCGTCTGTGGTGGAAACCACAGAACAACTTGGATTATTCTCTCTCTCTTTTTTTTTTATTGAGCAGAGTTCCCTGAGCTATACAGTAGGTCCTTGCTGGTTATCCATTTTAAATATAGCAGTGTGTACGTGTCAATTGGATTCTCTTGAAACTGCTTTCGCCAATGTGTTTTAAGTAAAGGTACTTTGGGGGGGGGTAGACTTAACATGTTTCTCCTCCTCACATATTTTGTGAGTATGATCGAGCTTACTTTTATCTCTTTCTTCCATTAACTAATTTGACTTGTTTCGTGATGTTTATTAGTATCCATCCGTACGTAGCATTATTGTTTTGAGTGCCATTTCGGTATGAGGCAGAAATAACCTTTGCTATATAACAGGTGATTTTCAGAGTTGTAAAAGATAGAAGACCATCCATCATCAAATTCTACTGGGCTCTGTCTTTACATCTTGAAATTATTAGCTATCTTTTTATCCTTTCCTTTTTTTTTTTTTTTTTTTGGCCTCCTGGCATGGGGGATCTTAGTTCCGTGAGCAGGGATGGAACCCGTGCCCCTTACAGTGGAAGCACCAAGTCTTAACCACTGAACCGCCAGGGAAGTCCCTATCCTTTACATTTTAATTGACAAACTAATAAGGATGTAAAGGGAGTATTTTAAAGCAAATCCCTGGCATAAATACTTAAGTATAGACAGAATCTCTCATATCTGGGAGAGGTGAGGTTCTAAAAAAAAAAATAATAGAATTACCACACACCACCAATCTCATTCCTCTTTCTTTTAGACATCCGTCCCCCCCCTCCCCGCCCCATTGTGTCTGCTTCCTCACTTTGAAACAACAAGATGTTCCAGGTTCTTCTGGTTCCTTTCCTACCCCAGCCCTGAAATCACCGGGTTTTCCTAGGAGCTCTGGTTCCTCCTACTGAAGAATGGTATTTAGAAACCGAGATCTGGGTGTTAACTTTGCTCATGGTTACTGGGGTGTTGTTGCTTCTAGGCCCTTTTAGAGGACAGAGCTAGAAATCATGATTTTTATACTGTACCTCCAATTCTAATCCAGCCCCTTAGGGCTCTTCCTTACCTTTCCCTGTTCTATAATTGTTTCCCCTTTCTTCCACAATGAAGATGCTAGCTCTCGTCAGTATATTGTTGACCCTTGAACAACACAGGTTTGAACTGTGTGGGTCCACTTATACTTGGATTTTTTTCAATAGTAAATACTACAGTACTACAAGATCCACAGTTGGTTGAATCCTTGGGTACAAAGGAACTGCAGGTACAGAGGGCTGACTATAAATTATACTTGGATTTTCAACTGCACAGAGGATCAGTGCCCCTAACCCTGGAGTTGTTCAAGGTCAATTGCGCGCTGATTTGCTCAATCCTACAATACACAGAAAATCGCTTCATAATTTCTATACTCACACCCCTAGGAAAAAAATAAACCTACTAAAAAGAATTTGAGGTTTGTTTGTAGTTCTTTTTATTTTTAGTTTGAGAGTATATAGTCAAAATACTGTCGTAAAAGTTGCTTGAATTAATCCTTTTTCTCTTCAGTGTGGTTTTTAAATTTTATTTTATTTATTTCTCTTTGTATTAAGTTTTAGTTCCCCCCTATTCTTCTTTTAATTAACATAATTCCCAAACTCAAAACTATACAGAGGACTTCCCGGATGGCGCAGTGGTTAAGAATCCTCCTGCCAATGCAGGGGACACAGGTTCGATTCCTGGTCCGGTAAGATCCCACATGCCGCGGAGCAACTAAGCCCGTGCACCACAGCTACTGAGCCTCTCTTTTTATATATATATATATGTGTGTGTGTGTGTGTGTGTATATATATATATATATCTCCTTTTCTCCATACACATACGTATACATCATTTATCCTATAGAGTTTCTTACATTCTGAATTTGGTTGATTTTATTCTCCTGGTGTGTTTAATATGTTCCTTCATTCTCTTTATTTCTTGTCAGCTGGTAGTTTGATTCAGACACAGATTCAGGTTCAGTTTTTAATTTTCTGTCTTTGTAAGAATATTTCATAGGTGGTTGTGTGTACTTCCTGTCCACAAAGCATCATATCACAGGGAATATAATGTCTATTTGTCTCACTGTTAGTAATTTTAAGATTGATTAGTGGCAGCCGCATAGTACAGGGAGATCAGCTCGATGCTTTGTGACCACCTAGAGGGGTGGGATAGGGAGGGTGGGAGGGAGACGCAAGATGGAGGAGATTTGGGGATATATGTATATGTATAGCTGATTCACTTTGTTATAAAGCAGAAACTAACACACCATTGTAAAACAGTTATACTCCAATAAAGATGTTAAAAAAAAAGATTCATTAGTGGGTTTAGGGCATGTCAGTCCACTTGTTATAGAGTTCCCCATCTACTTTCACCTAATAGTTTTAGCAGCCACTGATACTATTGACTAGATCTGTTATTTCATTGGGAGTTGTAAATGATGCTTTTCTAATGCCATTATTCCTCTTGCATTTGGTTAGCGCCTTTTAAAGAATTTATTTAATTTATAATTTTAATATTTATATTTAAAAATTTAAAAATAAATATTTGAAATTATTTATTTAAAATAAATTATTTAAAAATAAAGTGTCTAAGGAAGTAGTCATCTGGAATATTACGGTTCTGAGGAATTGAAAAACATAACGTTACAGTATAAAATATAAGGATGGTTAGCATCTTAATAGGTCATTCTGTGCTGTATTTGAATAGTCTTTCATTTAAAGCTTATTTTATTTTAAAAAATTCAGCTATTATTAAAGATGGCATTAATAATACCAAATAAATTCAGTTTTTTTGGACTTCATAAACTAAATAGAATTAGGAAGATAGAATTTTTTTAAAAAAAGAAAGAATAAGGGTATAAGTGGTCTGAAGTGACCTCTAAAAATGGTTCGCTATTCACTTGACCCAGAAAACCCCACAAAATCATGCAAATCAAGAGGTTCAAATCTTTGTGTTCACTTTAAGAACACTCAGGAAACTGCCCAGGCCATTAAGGGTATGCATATCCGAAAACCCACCAAGCGTCTGAAGGATGTTACTTTAAAGAAGCAATGTGTGCCATTCCGTTGTTACAGTGGTGGAGTTGGTAGGTGTGCCCAGGCCAAACAGTGGGGCTGGATGCAGGGTTGGTGACCCAAAAAGAGTGTTGAATTTTTACTGCAGATGCTCAAAAATGCTGAACTTAAGGGCTTAGATGTAGATTCTCTGGTCATTGAGCACATCCAGGTGAACAAAGCCCCCAAGATGTGGCACAGGATTTACAGAGCTCATAGTTGGATCAACCCATACATGAGCTCTTCCTGCCACATTGAGATGATCCTTACTGAAAAAGAACAGATTGTTCCTAAACCAGAAGAGGAGGTTGCACAGAAGAAAAAGATATCCCAGAAGAAACTGAAGAAACAAAAACTTACGGCCCGGGAATAAATGCCACAAAAAAAAATTTAATAAAAGTAAAAAAAAAAAAAAAAAAAAGGAATAAGGCTGTGATTAAATACAATCCAGGCCAATGACCAAATGCCATCATTGTTCAAGATTTCACAATATTAAAAATTTTAAAAAGACTCAATTTGGAACAGGCACAAACTTATACGAAAATTGCAAATAGAGTACAAAGAACTTTTTTTCATGAACCATTTGAGAGTGACAACTGATGTTCTCTTACCCCTGAATGTTTTAGTATCTACTTTCTACAGACAAGGACATTCACCTACATAACTGCAAGACAACCATCAAAATCAGAAAATTAACATTCATCTATTACAACCATCTAGTCCTCAGTTTTTCGTCCTATTCAGGTTTTTCCAATTGTCCCATATTGTCCTTTATAGTGAAAGGATAAAATTTACAATTACTGACTGCATTTAGTTGTCAGGTTTCCCGTTTGGAACAAGTTCCTCAATCTTTTTAAAACTTTCATAAACTTGAAACTGTTGAAGGTTACAGATCAGTTATTTTGTAAAATGTCCCTCAGTTTGGGTTTGCCTGATATTTCCTTGTGATTAGATTCAGGTTGTGTTCCTTTGTACATATGTCACAGAGATGTTTTTCTCATTTTAACTATTAGGTGGCACGTGATTTCCATTTGTCCCATTCTGATAATTTTCATTTTGATCACTAGACAAAATGGAATCTGCCTGGTTTCTTCATTGTAAACTTACTTTTTCTCTTTTGTAATTAATGAGTATTTTATAGGGAGATATTTTGAAACAATGTAAATATACCATTTTTCATCAAATGTTCAATTTATTAATTTACTAATTTATAATTATATGGATTCATGGTTTCCTATTTTATTCCATGGATTTTATTTTTTATTTATTATTTTAAAATATTTATTTATTTTTATTATTTTGGCTGCGCCAGGTCTTAGTTGCGGCACACGGGATCTTTAGTTGTGGCATGCGAACTCTTAAGTTGTGGCACGCATGCGGGATCTAGTTCCCTGACCAGGGACTGAAACTGGGCCCCCTGCATTGGGAGCGTGGAGTCTTACCCGCTGGACCACCAGGGAAGTCCCTATTCCATGGATTTTAAATCCATTAATATAATTGTTTTGATGCTCAAATTGTCCTCAGTTTGGTCTATGGGATCCCTTTCATTATGGCTTCTGTGTCCTCAGTGTGCCTGGCTCCAATACACTGTGCCAGGCTCTTCCACTGCGTGAACGTCCTCCCAAGATTCACTCAAGAATGGACCATTCACCCAAGATTATGCTTCCCTCACCCAAATAGGGCTCTGACAAACTGTTCATGGCCTCTACCACAACTATCCCCACAACCAGCATGGGGACTTGCTGGGCATCTTTACTTCATATTATCTCAGGGCTTCATTTTTACGTCAACTAGTTTGGACTTTCTTACAGCTCTGTGACTTAGGGCAGTTTGACTGTTTATGTGGTGGTTGAAGGCTTCAGGAGTGATTATTCCATAGAGTAAGGTAAAAGTTGTATTGCCTTATATGAGCTAGCCTTGGGAAGTGCATAGCACCACTTCCATTTTACTCTTGGTCAAAGTAGTCAAAAACCACCCAAATTCAAAGGATGAGGCATAGCCCAGAGCTCTCAATGAGAGGAGTATTGAAGTCATAGTGTAAGAAGAGCATATGGGATGGGAGGTATTTTTGTGGCCATCTTTGGAAAACACAACCTGCTACACTGAGAAAATCAAATCACATAGAAACTATATTGTCAAGATGTTCTCCTAGTTCATGTTTATCTTCATAGTCTGAGAAGTAGCTTGTTGAAAGCAAGTACATTTTGTCTGACTATTCAAGTTGAGATACTGAATAAATTGTCAGCATCTTACCTTAAAAAGAGTTAACTTGAGCTGATGAAAAAGTAATCTACTAAAACTTTATGAAAATTCTAAATTAAGATCCTCAGTAAGTATTACGGGCTATTATCATTTTTTTGTTTGTTTTGATTTTTACAGCATCTTGTGACTTTTGACTTATTTGGTCATTGATATCTCAGCAAGCATGGAGATAAGATTAGAAGTTTTGACTTCAACGAGTATCAAGCAGAAAAAACCCTGGCCACGAGTCTCCTGGTTGGGACAGGTAGGTTTTTCTTTAATCATACAATATCAGTTCTAATATGTGTTAACTGTGTGCTTTGCCTCTAAGATCAAAGAATGTTCTATGGCCTTCAAAAAATACAATATCATCTGTAGAAGGATCACCTGCCCACTGAACAGGGTTTTGTGTATTTGTGTGGTAACAGGCTGGCAGAGATGGGGAGGGAGCATCAGTCTTTCTGTGGTCTAATCAGAGTTGCCACCACTCTCATCACTCTCTTGCTCCTTTTCTCCATAAACTTGCTTAATCTTCTTCACAGTCCTCTGCTGCTTTGCTCTTGGAGACCTGGGATGATGTATCATCCTCACTCTCATCTGCTGTGCTCTCCTGGGAATGCTGGGACATAATTTCTTCACCCTGCAAGTCCCGGTTTTTGAGATTGCACAGCCAGAAGACCTCTCTGCAATTGTTGAGGATGAGCATGGCTTTCACTCTGCAAACTAACAGCTATAGGGTCTTTTTGAGCAAAGGCACATGTTTGGTGAGTTTTGTGTCCTGGTGAATCTTGGAATGCCCACACAAGTGATGAAGCAGCGTGGTGTCCAACTGGAAGGTTTCCAGTAAGCTCAGATCATTTTCTCGATGTTTTCTAAAACTGAAGTCTAGGAGCAGCATGACACTGCTTCAGAAATGAGAAGCCATGTCTATTTTAATCTAAGTAAATAATTTAAAACTTACCCATACTACTGTTCAGATTGATGAGATAACAGCAGGTAACTCAGTTTAGGCTAGCAGAATTGGAAGACACTCCTATAATTTTAAACTCCAAAGAAATCTCAGTGCAACTATTAGGTCATCCTACCTAATAATTCTAGTAAGAGGTACTTTAAGATAGAATGCAAAATCTTCAGGTTACAGAATCAACCTTATTGTTCATTTTATGATGTGTAGTACAACTATACAATCTTTCTTAAATGTCACTTTGTTTTCTTTTCTGGGATAACTTACTCAGGTAAGAGGCTGAATTAACTTCTGGCATCTCTTAAGTCTCTCACATGTTTCTTCTCTTAGGAAAATGAAGCTGTTTTTCTTTTGGATGATAAATTCATAAATGAAATTAATTTGCTATCAGGAAGGACAAAGAAGAAAATTCCCAGTCTTCAGCCTTTGTTGAAGGATGTTACCGTCCTAACAACGTCCAGTAATGGTTAAGTAGTACTGATATTTTCAGAAGGCTAGATTAACTGTATTTTTAAAAATAATTTTGGGAGTAATATTAAGGGAAATGTTAGATTATAAGTATTGTGTTTCCTTTTTGGAAGCAGATGCCTGGCTGGCTGGGGTACTTGCTACAGGGGAGCTTTTCCTCTGGAACAAAGATCAAGATTGTTTGAAAACTATACAAGCAACTGAAAAGCCTAAAGAAATGATTAAAGCTGCAGTAGGTGGGAGTTTTTTATTTGTTTAAATTGGTTTAACTTGATATATAGGAGAAAAGAAATATATCTCTGTGTAAATATATATATCTGTATATATATATATTTTTCCTTATATCTGTAAGTATTTTTTTGGTGTTTATTTGTGACAATTAGGTTCATCTTGAAGAAGAAAAATCTGGCATGCCTAACATATCTGTGATAACAGTGGGTTCCTAATATCACATATGAGTACATGATAAATGTTATTATAATTTGTACTTTTAGTTTATTACTAGTGCCTTAGTTTTACATTCTGAATGGAAACATCATTTAGGTTCCTTATTGTCAGAATAGATAAAATTTGTACTTTTTTGTGGGAATTCAGACTTCAGAGGTTTAATTACTTTTTTTTGTTGTTTTCTAGCAAGCTCTTTGAGACTGTACTTGTATGTATCTGGCGATGGGAAAAGAGTTCTGCTTATAACTCCTTCTGGATGCATATTTCTTTGGGAACATTTGGAATTCAAGAATATCTTATCTTCTAAAAGCCCTTCATTGGCGGGCCAATGGTCCCAGATCATACCCGAAGAAGCAGTTCATTTGCCTTCCACTGAAGATAAAGAAGCTGTAGTGCATGCTGTTTTTATAAAAAATGAGGTAAAATCCAAATCAGACGGGGTATTATAGAAGTGGAGATCTCAGACTCTAAGAACAGACACCATCTGGGAAGCTGTTGAGCAGAGTGTGTAATGGCATAGCTATATATCTCCAGTCATCATTAATTGTCATAGTAATGGTGAAATTATCACGGAAAAGGTATTTTTATATTTCTTGGTCACATTTTAAGAGATGTTTATTAAAAATGGTTTGAACTTAGAGCTTCCTAGTTATACTTTTCCCTAGTTTTAGAGTATAACTAGTTCTGTAATAAAGAGAAAAACAAATATCGTATTTTAATGCATATATGTGGAATCTAGAAAAATGGTATAGACGATCTTATTTACAAAGCAGAAATAGAGACACAGATGTAGAGAACAAACGTATGGATACCAAGGGGGAAGGGGGTGGTGGGATGAATTGGGAGATTGGGATTGACATATATACACTTCTAAATATAAAATGATAACTAATGAGAACCTATTGTATAGCACAGGGAACTCTACTTGGTGCTCTGTTGTGACCTAAATGGGAAGGAAATCCAAAAAAGAGGGGATATATGTATATATATGGCTGTTTCACTTTGCTCTACAGCAGAAACTGACATAGCAGTGTAAAGAAACTATACTCCAATAATAAATAAATAAATAAATAAATAATTTGTTGGAAGGATTTATAAAAAAGCTAGAATTAGTGATATTAAGTAAGCCATTTAATTCCCAGGAAATAACACGTTCATTAACTAAAAGCATTCAGAATAGCTGCATGGTACTCTTTGTATGTATGGACCAACATTTTATTACCCAATCTACTATTGTTAGAAATTGCATTTTGAACTTCTGTTGTTTTCCTCCACCCCCATGGGTAGTGCCCTAATTTAAATAATAATGTAACTATAGAGACTTCCCTGGTGGTCCAGTGGCTAAGAATCCGCCTTCCAATGCAGGGGACGTGGGTTCGATCCCTGGTCCCACATACTGCAGGGCAACTAAGTCCGAGAGCCACAATTACTGAGCCTGTGCTCTCTAGAGTCCACGAGCCACAACTAGAGAAAAGCCCGCACGCTGCAATGAAGATCCGCATGCCACAACTAGGGCCCAACACAGCCAAATAAATAAAATAAATAAATAATATGTAACTGTAAAAGAAGAGAAAAATAAATATATTAGAATATTTCCAGTTATAGCCAGAGTAAAGGCAGTGTTTTCTTGAGAGAGTAAACTGCACCTTGATTTCCCATTTGAGATATGCCTGTGGCTCAGAAATTAATTACTTAGTCTTTAGCTTAATGTTAAGCTACATGTTAAGAATAAAAATAAGAGCAGGCTCTTGATATGTTTCATTTATATTATTTGTGATGAGAAATATGTGGGGGTTTTTTGTTGTTGTTTGGTTGGTTTTTTTTTTTTGCTGTTCTTTCAGGGATTAGTTTATTTTATTTATAGTTTAATTAGTTTATTTTATTTTTTTTCCTTGTTGGTTATTTATTTTAAACATACCAGTGTGTACATGTGAATGCCAAACCTCCTAACTATTCCTCATCCCCACCCTTACCCCCTGGTAACCATAAATTCGTTCTCTAAGTCTGTGAGTCTGTTTCTGTTTTGTAAATAAGTTCATTTGTGTCATTTTCTTTTTTTTTTGATTCCGCATATAAGCTATATCATACGATATTTCTCTTTCTTTGTCTGACTTCACTCAGTATGGCAATCTCTAGGTCCTCTTGATTTATTTTCAGATTAATTATATACTAAAGTATATTAAATTTATCTACAGTTATTTGGAGACTGCTGCTTGTGTTCATTTACTTTCTATTCCGGGGAATGCCTGAAGTTAACATTTCTAGCAATTCGGTGGCATGAAAATGTATTTACATCTATAAGGTGAGGTAAATGTTTCCTTCTTCCTTGTTTTCTATCTGTTTTTTTTTTTTTTTTTTTGGCCGCTCCATGCAGCATGTGGGTTCTTAGTTCCCCTATCAGGGATTGAACCTGTGCCCCCTGCATTGGAAGCATGGAGTCTTAACCACTGGACCGCCAGGGAAGTCTCTCTATCCCTTTTAAAACATTGTTATCTTTTGGCCCATAAATACGCAATAAGATTAGTAAGTGAAATGTGAATATCAGCTTCTGAGGCTTTACAAATTCTTTCTTCCTGTAAGTATGTTCTGTTTCTTTACTTTTCATTTTGAATGTCTATTATAGAAAGTTTTTCTTGTTTTTATTTTGTTTCCCTTCTTGGAATCAAGAACACATAAAAGGTAAGGCAGACAGACTATGGTCTTACTTGTCTTAAGACTATAAAAATAACTCCTTTGAAAAGTAATTCAATTGAATTTTTTTAAAATAAATTTATTTATTTATTTGTTTATTTTTGGCTGTGTTGGGTCTTTGTTGCTGCACACGGGCTTTCTCTAGTTGCAGAGAGCAGGGGCTACTCTTCGTTGCGGTGCACGGGTTTCTCATTGCAGTAGCTTCTCTTGTTGTGGAGCATGGGCTCTAGGCCTGCGGACTTCAGTGGTTGTGGCTCACAGGCTCTAGAGTGCAGGCTCAGTAGTTGTGGCGCACAGGCTTAGTTGCTCCGCGGCACGTGGGACCTTCCTAGACCAGGGCTCGAACCCATGTCCCCTGCTTTGGCAGGCGGATTCTTAACCACTGTGCCACCAGGGAAGTTCCAATTCAATTGAATTTTGAAAAGGAAATAACTTGAGTTTACTACTGTACCTTTTAAATGCTCAAGTATTTTTTCAATTAAAAGTAATTTTATTTATTTTAAGAAGCCCAATGAAATAGAAAGAATGCATTAAAAGCATATAATGACTAAGATTTAGTAAAATAGTGAGGTTTTTTGTTTTTTTCTGTTTATTTTCTTTATTTTTTATGCTAGCAGTACTTTACTTGGGTGTAATTTATATAAAGTAAAGTGAACAAATCTTAAATGTACAACTACGTGGACTTCGATAAATACACATATGCCTGTAACCATCCTCATATCAAATATAGAACATTGCCACTATTCTAAAAATCCCCTCTTCTCACCTATTTAATACCTGTAAAAATGTTTGTAATAATGTAGAAATATGTGTATCTAAACTTTTAGTGGATGCAGATGTGTTTGGGGCTGGCTACAGAACATGCCATTATTAACAAAACTCTGATATGGACCTTGTTTAACTAGCAATTACTCTTTTGTGCCCTGGATGAAACTTGTGAACAGTTGCTACGAGACCCCAAATATATGTGCACATGTACGAATTTAGTTGGACCCTTTAATTTTTTGTAATGAAGTATATATTAATTTAAAAGTTACTATACTTTGTTTTCAATTATTTCACTACTTAGATCATTGACATACCATGTTCAGTGGGCACAACAAGATTGCCTTCTGTGCAGTCTGATTCCTAAATGTGAATCAGTAAAGTCAAGAGGAGCTCTAATTTCTGCATTTTCAAGAGATGGCATTACCCTGGCAGTAACTCTTAATCAGAAAGACCCAAAGGTCAGTAAATGTAATCTGTCTTGGAAGTAACCTGTAAAACAGAGAGTTTAGTTCAGTTTTGAGATTTTTTTCCCCCAGAGTATAGTTTTTTTTCTTAATATTACTTTATATTCTTTAAATTGGTGTTTTCTGATCCACCTCGACATTGTAAATTGGTAAAGTTATTTACATTAGCTGCCGTAATTTTCAGAATTTGGCCTTCAGAGGTGAAAAGAGGATAATGGAAAAGGAAGAAAGAAGGGCAAAGTGGTAACTGATATTCTTAAAATGTAGTATAAAAGAGAGAAAAGTTATAGGTGGCCAGTATAAGTTATAGGTTGCCAGTTGGCAAAGACTAGGTAGTCCATTGATATAATAGATCTCTAGGTCTTCAGAATTATAAGTAAAATAATTTTAATGGTTTTTTTATCTTTTTTTTTCTCTTTCTAGGCAACTCAGGTATTATTTATAAACACACTGAATTTTGTTACACTCTGTGGTAGCCTTAAAGGATGTAGTAATAAGAATCCTGTGGTTCCAGCTACACTTATCAGGTAAGGGTTCTTTTGTATTTCTAAATAGTGTTTTCATTTTCTTTTTTAGTAGTTTAATAAGTTTAAGGCATTGATAATTCAGTAGGTATCTAAATAGATGTTTAGATAGATGATGCAACTTTCAGCATTTGTGCTTGATAGATTCTAAAAATTGCTTTGTATAAGGAAAGGCTTAAATAATTTAAGGAAGGGTGGAAGATACATGAACACATTTTTGTTTCTCTTTTATTTCTTTCTATGTTATCTTGGGAGGAGTGGAATTATGACTGGGTAGAGAAATACTGGGCTAAGTTAGAGAGGCTGAAATGAAAAAACCTGGGTTGGGAAGACCATTATATACTCAGGCTGAGGTGTTTCTAGCTTTTTAAACAAAGTTAGCATTCTCTGCATACGGGTGGTTAGTACCATAAGCGGTGATTTTGGATGGCACATGGACCTATGAAGGATTATAGAGTAGGAAAATTTCCTCTTGGATCCTCCTAATTTCCTATTCTGAATTGTTTTCTCTGCTGCTCTCTGAATTTCCAAAGTTTTCAGGTTCATCCAGCCTTGCCTTTTTATTTTCTTTCTCTCCCCAAAATTTCCTTTCTAGAAGTATTACTAGCCTCAGTTCAGTGGTCTGTTTGACTTAGGGTGTCCATCATTCACATGAGGAGGAGCTACTTTTTGTCTCCATGAAAGAAACATTAATATTATCAGATAGTTAAGGAGTAGTTAAGATGGCTTTGGGAAGAGGGAGTCTGCTACTGAGTGGAGCTCCGGCAGGCTGCAGAGAAGACAGGCGTGGTATTGACCTTCAAATCTACCAGTAGATCTTAGTTTTGGACACCAGTAGGATTAGAAGTTGTTCTAATTATAATGTAAGTGACAGAAACTTTACTTTGTTAGGTCATATTTTCATCTTATGATTTGCTTATGAATCTAAGTAAATTTCTAATTGGTATGTTGTATGGAGTAGATGTTTATGAGCAAACTCCTTTTTTCTTACCTTTTTTTCTGGGAAGTAAAATACACGAAATGTACGTGACATTTGCCTATTATTCATTCTTTTTTTTTTTTTTTAAAGTATTTGTTTATTTATTTATTTATGGCTGTGTTGGGTCTTCGTTTCTGTGCGAGGGCTTTCTCTAGTTGCGGCGAGCGGGGGCCACTCTTCATCGCGGTGTGCGGGCCTCTCACTATCGCGGCCTCTCTTGTTGCGGAGCACAGGCTCCAGACGCGCAGGCTCAGTAATTGTGGCTCACGGGCCCAGCTGCTCCACGGCATGTGGGATCTTCCCAGACCAGGGCTCGAACCCGTGTCCCCTGCATCGGCAGGCAGATTCTCAACCACTGCGCCACCAGGGAAGCCCCTATTCATTCTTTTGACCTTATTTTTTGAAGCGTCTCACCCCTTCTTGGCCATTATAAATTGTCAAAGACATTGTAGAGAGTCCTTTCTAAACATATTGTCTTGCTTTTTCTAGGTCCTACTGGATAGGTGATATCAGCTGGACTCATGATAGTCTCTTTCTGGCTTGTGTGTTAAAACGTGGCTCCCTGATTTTATTGACCTGCCAAGGTGAATTGCTAACGTTAATTACATTTGGTTGCTCTATAGAATTTGGGCCAGCAGAATTTATTCCTCTTCACCCACTAATAACATATAGGTGAGACATTTGAATTGTTTTAATTTATTTACAGAAGTTTTTCTCTTTTGGTATTACTTTACTGTGTATTTTTTTAATATAATTTCATCTTTCAAATTGTCTTATTCTTTCTTTGAGTCTGTCATCTCAATATCTGCTTCTTATTTATAGTTTTCTTCTGTTTCTTTTTGTGGCTTAATCCTGGTGAAAATTTGACATTGTGACTATGTAAGTATATGTTTTTTGTTTTTGTTTTTGTTTTTGTTTTTTGTTTTTTTGTTTTTAACATCTTTATTGGAGTATAATTGCTTTACAATGGTGTGTTAGTTTCTGCTTTATAACAAAGTGAATCAGTTATACATATACATATGTTCCCATATCTCTTCCCTCTTGCATCTCCCTCCCTCCTGCCCTCCCTATCCCACACCTTATGTAAGTATATGTTATTTAAATATTCAATAGCACTAAAAAAAGTAACTTCTTTGATATAAAAATTAATAGAAGTGTGATATATCTTTTATTGTTTCAAAAGCAGAACACTTAGGTAAAAATTAACTTGGCATATGTATCTACTTTTCTCCCAGAGGGAAAAAGGAGAAAAGTTGTTGGAAATGGGTAGTAGACTTTAGAAATTAGCCATATTTTAATTTTTAATTGTGAGATCATGAAGTATTTTGGCTTTGGAGTCAGAACAAGATTCAAACCTTGGTTCTTCTACTTATTAGTTGTGTGACTTTGGGTAAGTTATTTATTCTTAAGACTCTGTTTCTTTTACTGTGAAATGAAGATGACAGTAATTGTCTCTTAGAGTTGAGGGAATGAAGTAAGATAATAAATAATTATAAATTGCTTTAACACAGTTCTGGCATAAAATAAGTGCTCAGTAAATATTTGCTGTTATTGATGTTGATATTATTATATATGGCTAGACACATATAGACACCTATTTACAAATCAAAAGCATTGGAAAAGGTCTTTGAAACTAATCCATTCCCTTTGCTGTATAGAAAAGAAACTGAGGAAGGATGTGTCCTTGATTATATTTAGCAAAAAGTTTTGCTTAATTTTTAGCAATAGAAAATTCTAATGGAAAAACTTGTCACGTCGTGCAGTGAAAGTGTTTTTCCTTATTTCTTATGGTCTGATTCATAATTGACTTAAATTTCCTCACATTTTCCTTTAAAATTAGTATTTAGGGCCTTTCAAAATGGATTGCTCAAAAAAAAAAAATGGATTGCTCTTTTTGATTACAAAAGTAATACATATTCATTGTTTTAAAAAAACTTAAAAATCAAATGTTACAAAACTAAATAATGTAGAAAGTGAGACTTGTAATCCTATTCCTCAGAGATAACAATTATTAGCATTTTAGTGTGTTGTCCTCTAAATTTAAAAATTTTATATAACATTTATAACAATATTAGTTTCTTTTTTAAAGCAAAATAAATTATATGATATATGTTGTTTACTATTTTGCTTTTTTGATGTGACAGTATGTCATACATCTTTCCATGGAGTCACTTTTTAATGGTTTTATAAATTTCGCAGCATGTACATTCTAAAACCAATCTTCTATTGTGGATCATTTGGCTAATAAAATCTATACTTGATTAGTTTCCTAACCAGAAAAAAAATTATATTTTCATTATTCTCTTTATATTTATAAAGCTCCAAAGTTAATAATCAGTGATACTAAGTAATCAGAATCAGGTACACCACCATAACAGTAAATAACTACACTTATGTGGAAACTCAGTCAGATTTAATCTTAAGCTGATAAAATTATACTTATCACCATCCTCTCCAAATGTCCTCTGTTTCTTTTCTTTCTCCTCCTTAATAACAAATATACTCATAGCTCCTAATTATATTCTTATAAGTATATTTAAATAGATAGTAAGAAGGAAAGGTAAGTAACTCTTTAATAGTAAAAATGAACTGCCTCAATTATTTTCTGAAAAAGGTTGTATAAAACTAGATTAAAAACAAGACAGAGTAAGTGCCACAACGCTGGGAAAATTAAAAAAAACACATAAACCTTGTATTATTTAATCACTTATGTTTTCCTCACAGATATATGCACATTTAATATTTTTGCATTTAATTTGCTTGCTTTTTCATCATTCTGGAACTTTTAATTGTTTTGTTTTTTCTTTGGAATAACATAATTGTTTCCTTTAAGATTTTTCTCTTACTAATTCTTGAATTTTGGTGTTTGTTTGCTAGACCACAGCAGTTTACACTTCAAGATTCAGATAATTCTGTAAATTCATCAGCTTCTGATAGTGACCCTATGAGACAGAGATTTTCTATAAAAGCACATTCACGGTTACCCTACCTCATTATTTCTGATGGATACATGGTCACAACCCTTCGATTTCTTGATAATCTGTCTCCATCAGTGCTCATGAGATCCCTTCTACTTGATTCAACACAGAGGCTTGAGAAAACATACCAAAGTGTGATGCTGTCTAAGGTATAGTGCTTTTTGGTACCATTAGTAAAAGTTGACTTCTTAGTCCTTTCAGATTTAAAACTGTACTGACAGCCTTGGATTGTATACAGTTATCTATAGATGTTTTAATTGTTTGTAGTACAATTATCGATAAAATTTTGCTCTGGAAATCTTTTTTCTTCTATAGCCAAAAGGCCAAGGGCTGAACTTGCAATCACTGGATTCCCTAAGATCTAGCTTGTTAAAACACCACGGAAATGAAAATTTAGCTGATTCTACTGTTCCCAGATTCTTGCAGGCAGAAGAAACAATGAAGTTAAATGAAAAAACAGCAGATTTGCAGGTACTTAGTAACAATGTTTTATTTACTTTGAACAGTTACGTATTGACTTTATTCCAAGAAATATATTTTCTTTTTCTTTTATTAAAGGGAAGAGAAATTTGAGAGCACTAAAGTGATTCTACTTGTAAGGGATCAAATGATATTAAGTATAATTTTTTTCACTCATGTTTTAGGATTTTGAAGCCGAAGAAACTAATGAAGGCGAACATTTTCCAAACAGCTTATTCTCTTTTTGGAACCAAAAGAATGATCTATTGTTTAGTAGTGCCAAAGGAGGAAGATTGGAATTTGCTTCTATGTTTGATACCATACATGCAAAAGATAATACTGAGGAGACGGATAAAACTGTTACAGAACTGTATTCTGTCCAGAAAAATCTTCTTGCAGCATGGACTATAGGAATTTCAAAAAATGTGACAGAAAAAAATTTAATGTTAAATTACACAGTAGTTTGTATCACTCATTTTTTGTACATTCTTCAATTTATAAAATGTCCTTTCCCCAAACTTGATCTTTTTTTAAGCAAGAGCCCAAGACATAATGCATGGGTACTTTGTATCTTTCAACTTTTTCATCAGTGTTTATCAATCCAGTACTGGGATATGAGATACAGACAAGATGTAGGACATTTGGTAAAGCTGACCTCAAATACTATAAAGCTTTTGCTGACACAGCCACAACAGAATCAGTTATTCTCAAAGAAGCTTTTAGCCTGTTTTCATTTACTTAGAATGGTAGCTGATCATTTAAATGGCGTATACAGTCTTCAACCAGAAGTTATTTCAGCATCAACTGATGGAAGTAGAACAGCAAAGCAAGACTCATTGGTGGTACCCATTTTTCAAATGTTTCAAGATAGTGGTGCTCGGAAGAACTGGTCTTGGAATTCATCTTTCAAGATTCGTCCTCAAGTATTAAATTTTGTTCAACAGCCAGGACACAGGTATAATGACTTTAATATTAGGAGACCATCAGCTTTATAGATTTTTCAAAATTGAGATATAATTCCCACACTGTAAAATTCCCCATTTTAAAGTGTACAATTCAGTGATCTTTAGTATAGTCACAGGCTTGTAGAACTATTAGCACAAATTCCAGAATATTTTTATCACCCTCAAAAGAAACCTTGTACCCATTAGCACTCAGCATTATAGATTTTATGTTATAGGATTTATGCCAAATATTATTCAACACATATATTTTATTAGTCTTGGGCATCCATGATACTGTTGAAGGATTTTGGTTTAGATAAGCACTATAGAAAAATGACCACAGGTACATAAAGCATTTATGAAAATTTTAAAAATATGCATTTTTTGATCAGTGGACTTTGTGCTATATTTAAATCTGATCAGTTTGTATACATGTTATTACCTCAGTGAAGAATACATGCAGAAAAAAAAAGGCTAATGAGGAGACTATACTCATTCTTATCCTTAGTCTGAAATTTGATTTTTATGATTACCTAATTTTGTGTGCAGATTGATTGTTCTCTGGAGAGTATTGTACAGAAAAACTTTATGGTATCAAACACAATTAAATCAAAGAGTTCCTGAAGATGACATACAGTTAACTGAAAAGATGACACATGAAGCATCTACTGTCAAGTCCCTGTTATGTCATATACAGGCTAAATTGCAGACTGCTGGAGTTCGCTTGAACCAGACCTTAGAACTTAAATCTATCAATGGTCAGTATCTTATAAACAATTTCTAACTCCAGGAATAAGTGATATAGTTAGTTGGACTTTGATTTTATTAATTGGTTGCAATTATTTGCTTTTCAAAATAATTTCTAGCGGAGCTGTATCCACTAAATTTTAAAATAAGTACATGTTTATAAAGTAATTTAATTAACCAGCACTAATTTTTGGTTAAAAACTTTGTAGGGGAAGAGTGTTTCCTATTAGGATCATATGAAAAGTCTGTTCAACTATGGAAGAAAGCTCTTCAAGAAACCCAAGAGAAAGGTAGGGGAGTGTTAAAAAATAATATTTGCCATAATATTGGTAGGACCATATTTTAGCATGCTGTTGAGCTTAAAAATTATTTCAGATTTCTGAGTGCTCATAGTTTCTTAATGCTCAAATAGAATACATATTGTCGGTACCTTTACTGTCAGAAATAGTTATTTAAAATTATTCTTAGTCTTGGAAATTGTAACACCAAGAATTTTTTCTGTTATCCATAAATAAGGCTCCTCTGTCCTTTTTTTGGTTAGTGATGGAACCTGTGATTGATTGTTGATAGGGAAAAAAATGAGACTTAATCCCAAATTTAAAAAAAATATATTTTGTCATTTAGTGGACTGCAAGTATCTAAACGAGAAACTATGGGTCAGATAATTTGTCACCTTATTACAGACTTACAGAAACATGGAGCTAAGGCTCTCTGCCCTTAAGTAATTTAACTTTAAGAATTTCCTGTGGGACCTCCCTGGTAGCGCAGTGGCTAAGAATCCGCCTGCCAATGCAGGGGACACAGGTTCGAGCCCTGGTCCGGGAAGATCCCACATGCCATGGGGCAACTGGACCCGCGTGCCACAACTACCGAGCCTGCGTGCTACAACTACGGAAGCCTGCACACCTAGAGCCCATTCTCTGCAACAAAGAGAAACCCATGTACTGCAATGAAGAGCAGCCCCCGCTCACTGCAACTAGAGAAAGCCCGCGTGCAGCGACCAAGACCCAATGCAGCCAAAAATAAAATAAAATAAGATTAAAAAATTAAAAGAAAGAATTTCCTGTGAGTTAGACTTATTATGGGCTACATGGAGTTTTTTTTTTAATATTTATTTATTTGGCTGCATTGGGTTTTGGTTGCGGCACGCAGGATCTTCATTGCAGCACACGGGCTTCACTCTAGTTGTGGCACTCAGGCTCTGGAGCGCATGGGCTCAGTAGTTGCGTTTTGCAGGCTCAGAAGTTGCGGTGTGCAGGCTTAGTTGCCCCGTGACATGTGGGATCTTAGTTCCCCGACCAGGGATTGAACCTGTGTCCGCTGCATTGGAAGGCGGTTTCTTAACCACTGGACCAACAGGGAAGGTCTCCTACATGGAGTTTTTGATGAGAATCTAGGGGTGTGGATTCTAGAAACTGGTGATAGCTTTTATGATATAGGGCTGAGGGTATGAGTAAGATGACAGAGGTTCTCAGCTAGTGACCTTGGAGCTATCCTTGACTGCAACTACTACCTGGTCAGGTTTGGCCAATTATTAAATTCATTTTCTGACTGATGTGGCTTTGTATGTTTCATTAATTTATCTACTTAACTGGTATTTATTGAGGGCCTGCTATGTGTATTAGGCAATAGGAATAACTGAAATAAACAAGATTACCCTAAAGTTGCCCACAATCTGGAGGAGAGATCACATAAACAACTAGAATGTTTCTAATCATGTTTTATGGTAGGTGCCGGGAAAGCACACAGTCTGAGCTGGAGTGCAAACAGCAGTCTGGGGAAAACCTGGAGGAGCTGACGTTTAAAATTGAGTGAAAATTGTCCAGTTGAAGGAGTGGGAATGGTTTAACAAAGGATATAGCATTCCTAAAGCAAAAAGGCATGAGAAACCATGGCAGTTTGGTAAACTGCAGGTAGTTTTAACAGGACCAGATTATTTGAAATATGTGTGTAATATTGAGGATAGGGTGGTGAGTGCTAAAGTGAGAGGTAGAGAACAGATGATAAAGGAAGATATTCTGCAGTGCCATGGGATTAAGATTTTATCCTGAAGACAGTGGGGTCAGTTAAGATACTTTATGTAAGAAAGAACTTTTCAAATAAATATAGGCCATTTGGAAAGATCACTTTAGTACATTATGGAGGGCCATTTGTAGGAATGTGGTGTAGAGATGTGGGTTTTACCTAGAAGCAAGACAGTTAGTTGAGGAGGTCCTGAACCAAAGCAACGTCAAGAGTACTGGAGGACAGAAGTCACATTTGTCAGATATTTAAGAGTTTTGATCAATTGGACTCGACTAGAGAAAGAAGTCTAATGTAGTTCTGAGATTCGGGGATTGTCCAACTGGATGAAGAAGAGTGGCATTGAAGGTGATAAGTTCTCATGAAGAAAAGTTTTCATAATGAGTCTCATTGTAGACCTTTTCATTTAATTTCATTTCCAACTGTATCCATTTGGTATGGTTTCTTGTAATGGAGACTGAAAATAACTGGCTTCAACAAGAAAGAAGTTTATTTCTCCTTCTTAGGAAAGGAGGCCAGAAGTTGATAGTCTGGGGCTGATTTGGTGTTTCTGTGGTTTCATCAAGGACTCATGCTCCTTTAGCTTTTCTACACCGTCGTCCTTAGTGTGTTGCTTCCAGTCTTAAGGCCATTACATGAGTTAAGACGGGTGCTGAAGTCCCAGGTATCATGTACATAATCTAGTTAACAGAAAGGAGGAAGGCAGGAAGGGCAAGAAAGGGTGTACCTCCTAGCTGAGTTACCTCTCTTTAAGCAGCTTTTCTAGCAGTTCTGTACAATATTATCTCTTGGTTCAGAACTTGTCATATTTTCACATGGCCACATCTAGCAAGAAATTGTGATCTGGGTGCATTGTAACCTCAAATAAAATTAGAATTCTTTTACTCAGAAAGAATAGATAAGGAGCAGGCAGCCAGCAGTCTCAGTCCTAAGCACCCTTCAGATGTTTGAAGGCAGTGGTCAGGGGCTCCTATCTTATTGGATAGTGTTTCTTCTCCTTTGGAAAGTCTCTTTGACTGTCTGTTTGATATTTGTATGATTTCTTGTGTGGTTTTTAAAAAATTTTTATTTTTAGCATGTTCCCTTCTGTTTCATACCATGTGTACTTGAGATAGATGTCGTTAGTGGACCTTAGTACTGAGATGAGGATGTGCACCTCTCTTTGGATAAATTCTTAGTCATTCTAGCGCCTGATCAAAGAAAATAAAATTGTTCAGAACTTAAAATGAAAAGGAACAAAATATTGCTTACCTGTTTTTTATTAAAGTATAAAACAGGTACAGAAAAGTTCACATAACATGAATGTACAGCTTGATGAATTTTTATAAACTGAACATTCCTGCCTACCCAGCACCCAGATCAAGAACATTACCTAGCTAACATGTTTTTTTTTTGTTTTGTTTTGTTTTTTAGCTAACATGTTTTTAATGTAAGTGTAATTCTTCCCTGTTTAAGGAGGAAGAAGGATATGTTTTCTTCAGATACGCTATTATCTTTCCCTTTTGTACTGCCACCTCTATAACTATAATTTAAATGATGCTCAAGGATTATGTGATCAGCTAGTAAGAGAAATACTGATATGGTCCCACCTACCTGTAAAAGAAAATGAAGATTGTTCAGGTATGCTTTTCAAAAATCAGTATGTTTAATGTTAGTAATTTGTATTTATAAGTGTAGATATGAAATTGCTTATACGTAAAAGTTGGTTGCTCTGCCCTATTGTGGTAAATTTTGGACTGTCAGCTTCTCAGCAAGGATCATGTTTTTGTTTGTTTTTAATCTTTGGGTCTCTAGGCTTAGCAGTAATTGCCTGCTGAACTGATATAATTGTCTCACAGCCCTATTTGTTAGATGTAATATTAGGTACCCAAGTACCTTTCCTTGATATGTTCATATTTTCTTTAATGGTTGCTTAAGGTTGTTTAGTAAAGTGATGAAAATCACTTTCTGAGGTATTCTGAGTCTTTTTAAAATTACTTAATAGGCTGCAGAATATTTGGATTGTCCTTTTTAAAAGAGGTATATTTAAATTAAGCAGTAACCAGAGTAAAAGATATATATGAATGAACACATAATATAGTTATAATGGTTATACGGTCGTAGACCATTAGATGTATACTGTGCGTATGAATGTGTCAGAAAGGCTTAATATATCAGAACTTTCTAAATGGAGTTCATGACTCTAATGGAGTTTTGTTTGTTTTTTTTCTAATAACTGATTATTTATTGGTTTAGAACATAATTTTACTGGTGGAAAATAGTGATCAAAAGAAGTTAGTTTACAAAGACTTCTAAAAATAGTTTGAGAAGTGGGGCCCATCTCTTACATAAAACCCTTTCTTTGATTTTCACTGGTTTATCAGAACAGTATTAGTTTCTTTGGCTTCAGCCACTGTTTTTTTTGTTGTTGTTGTTGTTTTGTTTTGTTTGTTTTGAGGTGAGATAGATGGTAGAATACCATGACATTTTTATTCTGGTATTCATATTTTCTCTGCATTTTTTTTAAATTTAATTTTTATTTTATACTGGGGTATAGCTGATTTACAATGTTGTGTTAGTTTCAGGTGTACACCAAAGTGGTTGTTACACGTATATCCATTTTTTTTCAGATTCTTTTCCCATGTAGGTTATTACAGAATACTGAGTAGAGCTCCCTGTGCTATACAGTAGGTCCTTCTTGATTATCTAGTTTTTATACAGTAGTGTGTATATGTTACTCCCAAACTCCTGATTTATCCCTCCCCCTCCACTTTTCCCCTTTGCTAACCGTAAGTTTGTTTTTGAGTCTGTGAGTCTGTGAGTCTGTGAGTCTGTTTCTGTTTTGTAAATAAGTTCATTTGTATCATTTTTTTAGATTCCACGTATAAGTGATGTCATATGCAGCCACTGTTTATAGATTTCTTACTTTTGGTGATATTTGTCTTTTTAAATTTTTGTGTTCATTACAGAAGTAATACAAGTTCATTTTAGACAATTTTGAAATATGGAAAGGCTTAAAGAAGAAAATAAAATCACTTAATTCAACCATTTTTTGTCTATATACATTTATATATGTATATTCTGTTTTGTAATTTTTTTTTTAAGAATTTTTTAAAAAATTTTATTTATTTATTTATGGCTGTGTTGGGTCTTCGTTTGTGCGAGGGCTTTCTCTAGTTGCGGCAAGCGGGGGCCACTCTTCATCGCGGTGTGCGGGCCTCTCACCATTGCGGCCTCTCGTGTTGCGGAGCACAGGCTCCAGACGCGCAGGCTCAGTAATTGTGGCTCACGGGCCTAGTTGCTCCGCGGCATGTGGGATCCTCCCACAGGGCTCGAACCCGTGTCCCCTGCATCGGCAGGAAGATTCTCAACCACTGCACCACCAGGGAAGCCCTGTAATCTTTTAAACTTAATATTATGATGAATATTTTCCAATGTAAATAATATTCTTTTTAAAAACCTATTAAGCCTTTTCCTCATTATTGCACATTTTAGATTGGTACCACCTATTTACTATTGATATTTTAAGTAATGCTGTAGTGTACATAAATTTTTGTGAACATTACTAATAATATCTCTAGGTTAAATTTTGAGAAATGAGGGTACAGGATCAAAGAGAATCCATGGTTTTAAGACTTCTGATGCCTGGTGTCAAATTGCCCTCCAAGAAGACTCGTAGCTGTGTATGAGTGGAAGACTTTTATGTGTGACTTTTTAACTGACTGATATTCTTTTTTTTTTTTTTTTCCAGTAATATTGTCATGACATGATAATAAATTTCAAGATAAGTTGAACCTATTGTAATGTATTTGTTTTAATTTTTAATGACAATTGTTTAGAGTATATTAGTCATATCCCTACTGGGTCAGGAGTCCCCAAGACTACCCCCAAGTTCAGGGATTCACAGGGAGGACTCACAGGACCTAGTATATAGTTGTACTCACAGCTGTGATTCATTACAATGGAAGGATACAAAGCAAAATCAGCAAAGGGAAAAGGAGCATGGGGTGAAGTCCGGAGGAAACCAGGCACAAGCTTCCAAGAAGTGACAAGATAGAAATGGCCATACACATATAGAACTTAATATTATTGTGAATACCTACCAAGTGACTTCCTTTCTTTTTTTTCTTTTTTTTTTTGGCTGTGCCACATGGCTTGTGGGATCTTAGTTCTCACAACCAGGGATCAAACCCGGGACCCCTGCAGTGGAAGCACGGAGTCCTAACCATTGGCCCACCAGGGAATTCCCCCAAGTGACTTCTGAGAAAGAAAGATACTTTGCCATTGTTGGGGCATACATTTTATAAAAATTAATGTTAACTTAGTATTTATCTGTGTTTAATAGTTTTAACTGTTTATTTTCATATATCTGAATGCCAATTTATATTATTGAGTTTTGATTTTCAAATAGGGATGACACATGTTTGCTCCTGCTAGTTTATATCAGAATCACCCTAGAAATAGTGATGTAACTCTCTCCCTCCCCTGCCTTCTCCCTCCACTCCACGTGTTCCTTTTGTCCATACCTCCCAGAAGAATCTTATGGTAAGGAGTTACTCTTACTAATGGAAGTATATCATAATATCCAGACCTAACAGTACAGAAAAAAGCATGAAGAATCACTGCTCTGGTGCTTTTCAGATTATCTTTGTAGTAAACCCTGCCTCCTTTCATTAAAGAAAGAAAATTAGAAAGGGAAGAAAGAAGGGAAAATAAATAATGAAATGCTAAACTTGCAAGTCCATTATGGCTGGATTGTTTGTATAGATCCTTCCATGTTTTTAGATAAAACTAGTAGCTTGAGGTTACAAAGAGTTCCTAAGTGTATGTGCTCGTAATTATGAGCTAATTATTTTTGTTCTATTGTCTTCAAGAAGTGTAGATAGCTATTATAAGTTAACTTATGTAAGCCATAGGCGTTCATCTCAGAAAAAAGTTGTAATTATAATTTTCTTGTTGCATAATGTTGGGAACTTAAATATTACTACTTTTGATAGTTTGGTCAGACTCTCCTTTGGTCATTTGGTGTATCCTGCAGTTCCTGAGAAGTCTCATTGTGAGTTTGGAGTGACTGGAAATGTTCATCCTGAAGCGGCGGTGAGGGTTATCCAGTCCATGGCTCGCTTCATGGCTGCCTATTTCACCAATCAGCTGCTTTGCATTTTGCCACCTCACAATGTGAATGTTCTTCCTCCCCTTCATATTAAAACAGGTAAACAAATAATTTTCTCGCCTTGTTTTTGCACATAATATTTAAAATCATATTATACGGTGATCATTAGTCTATGGAAATAAAACTGTTCTAGCTCAGTGCCTGAACGCTAAGGAGATAACGCAAGTGACTATTTACGAATGAATATAATCTGAGAAAGGTAATTGCTTTGGACTTGTTTTTATTGAATATGTATTTTTAAATTGCAAATTTTGGACACATTGGCATTTATAAAGTTTCCATTTTTAAAGTAAAAGGGCTATAAAAATGTGGTAATTTAACAAATTTTGAGGATGCTAATTTAGAATTTAATTTTATTTGGACATTTTACTTTTATAATTTTATTTGGATCATTTTCTTTGCTCTATTTAATCATTTCATTAATAGAGTCAAAATGTACCTAATCTGTGTGAGGTAACTGCCCTACCCTAATGGAAATAAACATGTACACAGATTTCTATGATATTCATTCATTCCAGTAATTTTTATTAGTGCCTGCTGTCAAGTAGTGTTGTAGGTGCTGGAAATATATTAGCTTGCACCATATGAAATTAATATGAAAACATCTGTAGTTTTGTCTTGTCTTGACATTTGAAACAGATTTATCCTAACTGCCATGAACAAAACAGATGAAATACCTGTTCTTTTATGGAATTACATCTAATAGATTGAGACAGAAAATTAAATAAATTCATATATAAACAAAGATCTATCAAATTGTGATACTTATTATGCAGAGAACTGAAGTAGAGAAATGTATTGTGACTGAGTCGGTAGTTCAGGTGGTGAATTTAGGGAAGAGCTCTCTGCGGGGGTGACATTTAAGCTGAACTCTTAATGACAAGAAAGAGCCAGCCATGGACACATAGGACGTAGAGCATTATAACCTGAGCCTGTGCAAAGGCTCTAGAGCAAGGACAAACTTGATGTGTCTGAGAAACTGAAAGACTGGTGTAGCTGGAGCAAAGAGGGTGAGGTAGAGAGTGGTATGAGATGAAGACAGAGATAGACGGCCAGGTGATGTAAGCCAGGGTATGAAATCTGAATTTTATTTTAGGTACAATGGGAAGTGATTGGAGGGCTTTAAGCAGGAAATAACATGAACTGATAAACATGTACAAGGCACACATAGATTAGAGTAGTACAAGATGTAATATAATTAGAAGTTTAATAGAAGTAGCAACAAGTGGTCATCAGATTTAATCACAGATCTGTGGATTTTGAGCTATGTGTTCGGACTCTAATGTAATTTTCTCAGGGTGTGGGTGGGAGTGGAGGACTGTCCCCACCCACTTGGATGCTTCAACAGTAATGTTAGACTCTAGTGTCATCAGGGTTTTCAGGAGCTTCTAGACCCTAGAGAGCCTTATATGTAAGGTAGGATCAGAAAGGAAATTGTCTAGAGGTTCCTTTTCATAGATGTCTGCTTCCCTGGGGAAGAAAAGTTGGCCCTGACCTGATTATGGCTTCTCTTAGAGAGCTGGTGTAAACAGAGAAACAGGTGCTCTGTTTTTCCGGGATCTACCTTCTCTCCTTTCCCTCTCCATTGGCCACTAACTCAGTTTCAGCTGGTGCTCCCTCCTTTTCTCCCTGAGAACAGCCTGTGCTTCTTTCTCTCACCTTTATGCTTTCCTCTGACTGAACCTCTCAGTTGGATGTTACTTATTTCCTTGTACATTTGACACTATTTATTATTATTACAATAGTTTTTCATTTAAGCTCTCTTTATTTTGTCACAACTGAGGTATTTAGTACTTGTGCTCCCTATTTTTGGTAATAATGTTTCTGATAACAAATTGTATCCTTAATCCATATAATTTTACTAAAGGAGAGAGGCAGAACTCATGTGGTTTTTATTTTTTAAAATATATTATTTATTTATTTATTTATTTATGGCTGCGTTGGGTCTTCGTTGCCGTGCGCGGGCTTCTCATTGTGGTGGCTTCTCTTGTTGCGGAGCACGGGCTCTAGGCGCGTGGGCTTCAGTAGTTGTGGCACATGGGCCCAGTAGTTGTGGCTTGCGGGCTCTAGAGCACAGTCTCAGTAGTTGTGGTGCGCAGGCTTAGTTGCTCCGCGGCATGTGGGATCTTCCTGGACCAGGGCTCGAACCCGTGCCCCCTGCATTGGCAGGCGGATTCTTAACCACTGCGCCACCAGGGAAGCCCTCATGTGGATTTTAGAAAAATCTAAAAAAAAAAAAAGGTACAATCCTTGTATTCAGAAGATTTGTCTTTATTTCTTATCTTTCTGTCCTACAATATTATAGGACTTTTGCTCTTTGCTCATGATTTTTATCTTTACAGATGACTTTACATACCTAAGGGAGACTGATATTTATCACACTTTGTGAAGAAAAGTGACAGAGTTATTGAATTGTTTCTGGGCAGATTCATAAACATTCATAAAAGCTCAGAGACACACCTTTTTATTCCCTACGTAAATCTCTTCCCAGTTAGAGGAGAGAGTAGGAGAGAAGGCTTTGTGTTCTTTTCCTATGCCCGAGACTAGACTATGATTGTTGAAAATTTAAATATCTGAAAGTTGGTATATATCCTTTAATTTCTTTAATCTCCCTCTGTCTTGAAAAATGATATTAGCAGGCTTGACTTAGAATATATTTCATGTTAATCTTTTAAATCAGAACTAGTGGCAGAATGTATTGGGGGAGTTGCTTATTTGGTATGATGTTTGCTGTGTGAAAGCAGTAAAATTTTCAGAAAATTAAATCATTCAAGTTCTTTTAATGGTACAGTGCCTTACTCATAGTGAATTAAAAACTGGAAAAATTTCATCAATCTCCTGGCTATGCAGAATCATACAGTCATTGATTGACTAAATTTTTCGTTTCTTTCCATATCTTTGTCAAAGAGCTAAAATGTTAGTGCTTGGTGTGGGCAGAGCCTATGCAGATCACATAAGAAGCTAATCATTTCATTTCAAGGAGCAAAAACCTACATATACTAATTACCAGTTTTATTTTGAGGGAGTGAGTGAAAATCTTAGCAATATGTATTTTTTAAAAGATAACAGTTCTGTCATCGTATTTTCAAATTTCTCATTCAAGTTACTTTAATTAGGGAAAGATACAGACGGCTGGGGAGAAGGATATTATTACCCTTTGTATTTAATCTCAGGCCAGACTGAAATCTTGTCATTTATTCAGGATTACTGAAAATCACAGTTTTCTACTTTCTGTTAAACACTAATACATTGAACATTTAATATGCTTGAGTATTACCTCAAACTAGTTTTTTATCCCATGACACTATGAGGACTGCAAAGTCAGGTAAAATGCAGTCTCTGCCCTCCAAATTTCATATGCAGTAGGAGAAATAGCTGTATATTTCAGAGCAGCCCACAGTAGTAAACTGTACACTGTGACCGGTACATTTACATGTGTGTGTATGTTTATATTATCTGACCAAAAAGTTTCATTAAACTGTACTTATTTACCTTTATTTTGTGTAATGCATTCTGATACTCTTTTGTTTCTATGTCTACTCTGTTTCATTTTTTTAGGAATGCTGACATTTGCTTCATGACCCACTAAAGAGACACAGTGTTCAGTGTTAAAAAAACTATTCTAAAGTATGTTAAGCATTATTTTAGGCCATTTTGTATGTATCTTCCTTGTTGTGGTTTTGTGTAGGAAATACTGATTGAAGAGATCTATATAAGGAGGTATGAGTTCTTGTATATATAATTGTAAAATCCATTTTCCTTAATTTACTCACAGAGCAGCCCTTTCGACTTATTCCTTTGCAACACTCAAAGGTGGCCAGTGTTGTTAGAGAGCAGAATCTTTCTAATGTGTGGACAGTTGAATATGCCCTTGAATTATTATTTATTGGTGGCCTGGTTCCAGAAGCTGTGTGGTTGGCACATAAACTTGGAGACTGGAAGACGTCTGTTTCCATTGGTGTGGCCTTGCAATTGTTCTGTAAACATGATAGCAATTTCACAAGGTATGTATTTTTAGGAAAGTATGATGGTGTCATCCAAAATATTTTTTATTTCACTCATTGCTGGTATTTACGCATTTTGTGGAATCCTTAGTTCAGCATTGTCCAATAGAACTTTTTTCAGTAATGGAAGTATTCTGTATGTGCTATCCAATCTGATAGCTACTAGCCACATGTATTTATTGAGCACTTGAAATGTGGATAGTAAGACCAAGGAACTGGATTTTCCATCTAATTTTAATTAATTTAAATTTAGAGAGCTATATGCAGCTAGTGGCTACTGTATTGGACAGATCAGAGGCTTACTTATGGTGTTAAAACATCTATTTAGCACATTAATTTGTTAGTAGTGCCCTCAAAGGGCCTATAGTCAATGGGAGAGTTTGTCTTTCCCAAACAGGATTTGAGTTTTAAGCTAATCAAACTAATCCCTATATTTTAACTATTCTGAAGGTTATGGTATTGCTGTGTCTTCTATATTTTTTTAATTCAATAATTCAATGTATATTTATTTATTAAGTAACCACTCTGTACCAAGCTCTATGCCAGGTATTTTAGTGGATTGTAAACTTAAATGGCACATAGTTTCTATGCTTAGGCATTTATAGTTTAATAGAGAAAATAGGACAAAACATTATCATAATTTACATAGTATGGTAAGAAAAGTGCCCGTGGTACAGTAGGGAGAGCAATAATATCAAGTGAGGGAAGGACAGTAAATACTTTATGTGGGAGATGTCATTTGAGATGGGCATTGAAGGGAAGATGGGATCTTGACAAACTGAGTAGCTGTAGGGAGAGAGAACATTCCAAACGTGAGCAGAGGCATATGGCAAAAGCAAATTTGGTTTGGTTTGGATAGAGTACGTATGTAGGGCAGCAGTGGGAGGTAAGGATGAGGAGATATATTAGTACCATAATTATGGAAAGCCTTAATACTATCCTTAATACAGTATTTCCTTGCTTATTTCTTGTCTAAATACAGAATGAATAAAGTGAATTTCTCTGTTCTTTAAAATTTCATGTTTAGTTCTTGATGTGTGTATGTTTCCTTTTTTCAAAATTTGTATTCTTTTCCCTTAATTTGATGTGATTTCAGGTCCAGGAAAAAGGGTCTGAATCTACCATTAAATATGACTCCAGCACAGATTTTCCAGGAAAAACTGCAGCGTTTTTTAGGTCAGCCAGCCTCTTTGGAAGCAAAAAATGAAATGGGCTCAAAATACAAACAGTTTACAGGTGTGTTACCTATGTATGGTCGACACATGTATCAGCTTAATTAATATAAAGCTTATGGTATTTTTAATTAATTAATTAATTAATTAATTTATTTATTTATTTTTGGCTGTGTTGGGTCTTCGTTTCTGTGCGAGGGCTTTCTCTAGTTGCGGCAAGCGGGGGCCACTCTTCATTGCGGTGCGCGGGCCTCTCACTATCGCGGCCTCTCTTGTTGCAGAGCACAGGCTCCAGGCGCATAGGCTCGGTAGTTGTGGCTCACGGGCCTAGCTGCTCCGCGGCATGTGGGATCTTCCCAGACCAGGGCTTGAACCTGTGTCCCCTGCATTAGCAGGCAGATTCTCAACCACTGCGCCACCAGGGAAGCCCAAGCTTACGGTATTTTAAAAAGCTTTTAAGTACCCACACATATATTAATGCTTTGAAGTAATAAGCTTATCAAAAAATTTTGCTATTTATTCTTAATGGGAGCATCCCAAACTGATGCAGTTCAAAATACAATGTTCAGTATCTGAATGATACTCTGTTTTTCCATACATAACCTTTCTTTATACTAGTGGTATTTTGCTGCATTTAGATTTTCTTTTGCAGTCATAGAATCGTAGAATCTCAGACATCGAGGGGTACTTAGAACCTCTTGCCTAATGCATAAATCATAGAGTTGTTTTTTGCTTTTACTTTGAAAAGTTCTGAGTGGTATTATAAAAAAATAATATAATATTACATGTAATACATAGATTTACCCAGGAGCTCTATAAAATTCATCTGTTTTAAAGATGGGGAAATTTAGACAAAAAGTAATGAAGTCTGTTACTTAAAGTCATATATTTAATGATAAAACCAGGATAGCTGTTTTGTTTTATTAGTGCTTGTCTCCATTAAGGAGTGAGACTTCTCCAGATTCCTAGAGCTTATTAATTATAACTTCTCTTTCTGGAAAGAATTCATAATACTTGGAAATCAGACTGAAAATTTCTTTGATAATTTTCTGTCAAGTTTTTTTTTTAAGTAAATGAAAAGATAATATATCTACATGAAAGTTGATTTTGAAAAAAAGGACTAAAAAATTCCCAGTCTGAACTTCCAGTTCTGGCAATATATTGTTTTAGATGATCTGAAAACTCTCCCACAATAAATACATAGATACAGTGTGTTTCTAGATAAAATATAAAGATATGCATTTAAAGGCTAAGATTTAAAGAAAGTAAGGGAAATTTCCAGGGGTCAGAAACAAAGAGAAGAAGTCAATGGATTCCACCCCTAGGTATTTACCCAAGAAAAATAAAAACATAGGTCCACTGAAAAACCTGTATATGAATGTTCATAGCAGCTTTTTCATAATAGCCAAAAACTTGAAACAACCCAAATGCTTATCAACTTGTGGATGGAAGAACAAATTGCAATTTATGTGTACAATGGAATAATAAATAATAAAGAGGAGCAAACTACTGATAACATGCAACAACATGGATGAACTGAAGAACCATTATGCTGAATGAAAGAACTCAGAAATAAAACTACACACTGTGTGATTCCATTTACGTGATTTTATAAAAAGCAACACTATAGGGACAAGAAACAGATCAATGGTTACATGGGAGTAAGGGGGGAATTGACAACAAAAGGGTATAAGAAGTTTTTTGGAGTGATGAAAGTGTTCTTATAGGCTATATAGATTTGCCAAAATTCATTGAACTGGGGATTTCCCTGGTGGTTCAGTGGTTAAGACTCTGCACTCCCAGTGCAGGGGGCCCAGATTCCATCCCTGGTCAGGGAACTGGATCCCGCATGCCACAACTAAGCCACTTGCCGCAGCTAAGACTCGGTGCAGCCAAATAAATATTTTAAAAAACAAACAAACAAAAAACAAACAAAACTCATTGAACTGTACACTTAAAAAGGATAAATTTTAGTGTATGTAAATTATACCTCAACAAACTGATTTAAAAACAAAAAACTCAGCAGATGGTTAGTGAACTGGAAAATAAATTTGATCTATCTCTGTATATATACACACACAAAAAATATATATATAGAGAGATAAAAATGTATAGATATAAAGAAAAGAGTTGGAAAATATGAAAGAGAAGTTAAACTTTGTATAGAATACAAAGACACAACATATGTCTAATAGGAGTTTCAGTAGAGCCACACCAAATTCTGGATAGTGACTACCTCTGGAGAGAGGAAGTGAAATAAGATTGGTACCTAAGGAATTTCAGCTGTATTTGCAACATTTTTTTTTAAATCTAAATTGAATGTAGGAAACATGTTAATACCAGACAAGGATGAAAAGTCAGTATGTGAGTGTTTTCATATTATATTCTATACCTTAAAGTATGCTTAAAATATTTCCTAATATAAAAGTACGTAAGTCTCCAATTCTGCCACCTGCATCTCTGCATTTTGCCTTCTGGGACATGTCTCCATATATACAAATACTTATATAATTGAAGCCATACTGTATGACTATTTTGTATATTTCTGGGTTTTTTTTTTAGCTTCACAAGTCCTTTTTATTATAAAAGTACTGTGATGGACTATTATGAAAAAGAAAATAATTACTCTCTCACTGCCTTCATTTAATGTTGTATATTATTTTGGAGTCTTTATTGACATTTTATTTTTCCCATGAATATTTTCTCTTTTATTATTATTTTTGAGTCACGACTATATTCCAAGATTATTTTTATTATATAATTCTTATTACAGTATCTTGTATAATTTTGGAAAAGTCTTTGTGCTCTGATTACCTATAATCTTAAAAGTAAGAGAATCTTTATTAAGTTTCTGTCTAGAAGTTTGGGTTTTTTGCATGTCAACCAGTATGTTCATTTTTGGCAATCAGCTTTTTCAGATATGAAATTTTATCCTACAAAATAGCATGAAAAGTATAATATAAATTTTAACTACTTTACCTAATTCTGTATTTGCTAGATCCCATTGAAGAAGAAGATGCAGATCTGCTATTTGGTTCTGTGCAGGAAGTACTGAAAGCAGCAGTTATGGCTGATGCAGATATTCTTTCAGAGACATTTCAGCTTCTGATAAACTCTGCCAAGGACTTCAGTCAGAGACTGTGGGGCTTAGTGCCAGTCGGCTTGTATCTTCCAGCTCCTCCATTGTATTGTCCTCAGCCAGCTATTCTTAGTGAAGTAAGCTTAGTGCTTAATCTTTTAATTAATTTAAAGTTGATTTTGTCCAATTTTTAAAATAATCAACTTGATAATAATCATCAAGTTAAAAATGCAGGCTCTGAAGCTAACTTCTGGATTCCAGCTTTGCTGTTTATTTATTGTGTTATTGGGCAGTGTACTAAACTGATGTTTCAGTTTCCTTATCTGTAAAATGAAGATGATGATAGTACCTCTGACAGCATTATTGAGAGTATTAAATGAGATATCCTGTAAAAGCTTTTACTTTAGGGCCTAGGACACATAGTAAGCATTCAATAAATGTTAAAATTATTGAAATAAAATTATTTCAATAATAAAACAAAATTAAGAGATATTTCTCTGTTTCCAGATTTTAAAAAAATAAACATTTGTTTAGGGTAGCAAAATAAAGAATGTCAGAATTTAGAAGCCATACATTATTTTTTATTTTATTATTTATTTATTTATTTATTTTTGGCTGCGTTGGGTCTTTGTTGCTGCGTGCGGGCTTTCTCTAGTTGTGGCGAGCGGGGGCTACTCTTCGTTGCAGTGCGTGGGCTTCTCATTGCGGTGGCTTCTCTTGTTGCAGAGCACGGGATCTAGGAATGCAGGCTTCAGTAGTTGTGGCATATGGGCTCAGTAGTTGCGGCTCGCAGGCTCTAGAGTGCAGGCTCAGTAGTTGTGGCACATGGGCTTAGTTGCTCTGTGGCATGTGGGATCTTCCGGGACCAGGGAGGGCTTGAACCCGATTCCCCTGCATTGGCAGGTGGATTCTTAACCACTGTGCCATCAGGGAAGTCCCAAGCCATACATTATTTTAGTCTTTTATTCATCTCATTGTCTGTGCCTCTTTTGAAAGACTTAGTTTGATTTTTCTTTGGTTTGAAAGGTCATTTTTTTCTCCTACACTTTTCAAATGATAGTTCTGTCTTATAAATAGCAATACTGTATTCCTCTCAGGAACTTTTCCTCTGCTCTTATTGAAAATCATAACATTACAGTTAGCTGGTTTTAGGATTTAAAGTGTTAATGTAAATTATTTACATTTAAATTGTTTTAATATTCAATTAGCAGTTTAAATTGATTCTGGTATTGTTTCCTTACTACTTTTTCAGAATTAGCAACTTTTTTTCTTTTTCTTATTTTAGACTTATTTGCTGTATTCTCATTGTTATATTTCAAGTTACGTTTCAGTAGGTTAAAATATTTCATTTGTTGATATTTCAGGTGTAATATATTACAAATGGAAAGAATAAGTAGTCCATGGTATTTCTCAGTAACTCCTCTTTCCTCTCATATCTGAGTCTTCAGTATGTTGGTTTAGGAATTAGAAATAGCATTTAAGATATTTTTGGATATGCTATGCTGTTACTAGTTTTGTAACTATCCTTAGTAGTACTTCATTTTATTATTTTTTAGTAAAATAATCTTCAATGGTAGGATTTCTCTTAAATGTCCCTCTATATCAGTTAGAACCCCTTGGGTTGTAAGTAACAGAAAACTTGGTAAATATTGGCTGGCGTAATTGAGAAGCCCAGTTATGTTACCAAAGACTTGGGTTCTTTCTTTTAGTTTGTTTTCTAAGGTGTCAGCTTCAGTTTAAGGCTGGCTCCCTTTGTGGGAGCAGGATAGCTGCCAGTAGCTTCTAAGGATACCTTGTCCATGTCCAAAGGGAGTGGGAAGGGGAGAAAGAAAAGCAGTAAAAGTATTTCTCTCCCAGCATTCCAAGCAAGAGTACTGAGAGTTACTCTTGTAAGAGCGACTGAGGTCACTTCCCTGTCCTCGAATCAAACACCTTGGCTAGGGCTAATACAAGGTACTGCTTGGCAGTTGACTAGGGCCTTCCTTGGCAGCTAGAGATATGGGATCAGCTCTCCTTGAATCATTTGGCTATGTAGGAGAGGGGCAGATACCCAAATAAAAACTGAATACTCTTAAGAAGTGACAATGGTAGGAGAAGGTTGGGGAAGCAAATGTTTACAGTACTCACATTATCTCATTCTCTGGGAAATTAATCTGTAGCTACTGACTTGAATTGTGTTTATTCAAGAAACATTTGTTGGATCCTACCACATACTGGAGTTTACTCTATGCACTATATGACAAGGCCTTTGCTCCTGGGTAGTTCTCAATAGTGTGGGAAACAGATACATAAATCAGCAAGAATAGATTAGTGAAAGCTATAATGGAAGTCTGAGCAAAGTGTCATAGTAGCACAGAATGGGAGGGCTTCACAGAGGAGGTGACATTGAAATATAATGGGATTTTTCCAGGAAGAGGAAGGGAAAAGTCATTCTTTTTGAAAGGAGCTTTCTCTGTAACATTCCACCCATGGAGTCAGGGGTGATGGCTTCAACTGTTGTAGCCGAAGACTTGGGATTAGGGTCGACTTATCCCTTTACATTGTTTGAGGTGAGAGAAGTGTTTCCTTGACACTAGAAATAGCTATAGTTAATATCTGAGGCCATGCCTCAAAACTTCCTTTATAGATGTCCGGGAATATTCTACTTTGAGAGGCACTATCTTTATTTTCACTTTAACATTTTAAGTTTCTGTTTTACTAGCTACTAAAATTGTTGTTATTTTTTTTTTTAGGAAGATGGTGATGATCTTCTTTTAAAAGCTGAAAAAGATAATCGCCAAAAGGTGTCTGGAATCCTTCAACGTGTTCTCTTGCTTTTCCGGGCAGCTCGGTGTTCTTTTCCTGTAGCACAGTGGTACATCTTGCAGTTGAGATGGGCAAGAAAAGTCATGCAGAAGGTATGGAAATGTCCTAGTCACTTATGTGCTATTGAAATAGGGAAGAACCTTTTGTATTCTATTACAAGTTAATCACTAAAGGGTTGTTGCCTCTAACCTTAAATTATACATAATGGCCCATGTTTGGGAACCCTGCTTCCCTGGTAATGAGCATTAAGCTAAAATACCTCTTTTTAGCTAACAGGAAATGTCCTGACCAGGCCCACCTGTGAATGACTGCAGGGAGGAAGAAATTAACACATGCCTTCCAGAGGCTGATGGGAACCAGGAAGTGTTTGACTTTACTCCCTCCCTTTTTAGTATAAAAGGAGCCTGAATTCTAACTCAGGCAAGATGGTTCTTTGTGGCATGAGCCCACCATCTTCTCGGTTTGCTGGCTTTCTGAATAAAGTCGTTATTCCTTGCCCCAAGAACTCATTTCTCGATTATTGGCCTGTAGTGCAGCAAGCAGTATGACCTTAGACTCGGTAACAGTATGGTAAACAATTTAAATATACTAATATTTATTAATATTTATAATTGTGATATTTTCCCAAGGAGTCCTGCCCTATAAATCCATAAGTTTCAGGCTTATTTATAGTACAAAACCTGGACAGACCGGGTTCTTTCTGCTGAAAGATAAGGACTCTGAACTGGAGCTCAGTGTTAGTCCCATGTGGTCTGACAATAAAAGTGTAACCTGGTCAGTTAATTCCAGGTAATTTCAGTTATTTTTTTTTTTCCCCAGTTACTTTCTTTTCCCACAATCATTGAAGATTTGAGCTTAATTCAGGGTTTACCCCACTTCTTCCTGAGACGTTATCTGTGTTCCTTGGGGGCTTCTGTGGTGTCAAACTGTGGAGAGTTAGAGTTAGTTCTTGGCAGTGTGTTTCCTTGCAGTAGTCACCCCCAGTCAGAGTCTCCCCCTTCCTGTCTTCGGAGATGGGCAGTTCAGTTTGATTCTGGGGCTGTCATCCTCTTTTACACTGACTTCAGCTGAGATGTAGCTGCATTCTTACCTGATCTACAGCCAGATGGGACATCTGCTTGTATGTCCCTTACCCAGCTGCAATTCCCTTGTTGTCTGTCTCTCTGTAAAATGTGGAGCTAAATATTATTAGCCCCCAAAATCTAAAATTTGGCCCTTGATTAAATTACTAAATGTAACGAGAGTTTACAACTTTTTTTAGTAGAAACCCTAAGAGAGACTGAGAAGTTGTTTATCAAGTTGTTTTTGAAAATTATCCTTTTTTTTTAGAGAGAAAGGTTTGTGAAATTTGCATACAGCTACCATAAAAATACAAGTTAAAACTATTAAAACTATACTCATTCTATATCTTGTTATCCCAAAGGTGTTTTTAAGGATGTTTACTAAGAAGGGCAAAGAGTTTTCCTGTATTATTGAAAGATTGTTTTTAATAGTTTAAAGATCTGTTGAGCCTGAGTGTTTGTTATAGGAAATTTTATTTTAAAAACTGCTTGTTGTAGAAAACGGTTTCCTTTATTATTATTATTATTTTTTGGACTGCGTTGGGTCTTCGTTGCTGCGCGCGGGCTTTCTCTAGTTGCGGCTAGCGGGGGCGACTCTTCGTTGCGGTGCGCGGGCTTCTCACTGCGGTGGCTTCTCTTGTTGCAGAGCACAGGCTCTAGGCAAGTGAAATGTGGAAAAGGAAGGCAGGAGAAATGAGGCACAAGGGAGGATTAGAAGAGTGATAAGGACTCGGTTCAACCTTGCTGGTTTCAAGAGGGCCATTATCCGAGGAATGAAGGCAGCTTCTAGAAACTGAAAATGTTTCCCCAGCCTATAGCCAGTAAGGAAATGGGGGACCTCAGTCCTGTAACCACGTGGAATGGAATTCTTCAACAACCTGAATGAGCCTGGAAATAAATTTCCCCTAGAATCTCTAAAAAGGAAGGCAGCCCTGCTGTTACTTTGATTGGCTTTGTGAGACTCTAAGCAGAGAGCCCGCTGAGCTGTACCTAGACTTCTGATCCACAGAAACTGTGTGGTAGTAAATGGGTGTTGGTTTCAGCCATCAGATTCCTGGTAATTTGTTAGGCTAGTAATAGGAAACTAATATAATGCAGAATCTTTATTTTAGCTAATTTTGTTATCATTTTTTAATTGATATATAAATTACATTCCATAAAATTCACCTTTTAAAAATGTACAATCCCTTGGTTTTTAGTATATTCACAGAGTTGTGCAGCCATCACCACTGTTTAATTCCAGAATATTTTCATCACCCCAAAAAAGAAACACATTAGTAGTAACTTCCATTTCCTTTTCTTCCCAGCCCCTGGCAACCATTAATTTACTTTCTTGTCTCTTCGAATTGGCCTACTATAGACATTTTATATAAGTGAAATCATACAATATGTGGCCTTTTGTGGCTGGCTTCTTTCACTTAGCATAATGGTTTTAAAGTTCATCCATGTCATAGCATGAGTCAGTACTTTATTCCTTTTTGTGGCTGAATAATATTCCATTGTATGGATATATAACATTTTGTTTATCTCTTCATCCATTGATGGACATTTGGATTGCTTCCACTTTTTAGCTATTATGAGTAATGCTGCTATGAACATTTATGTATAAGTTTTTTTTTTGGGGGGGGGTGCAGTTTATTTATTTATTTACGTATTTATGTATGTATGTATGTATGTACGTATGGCTGCGTTGGGTCTTTGTTGCTGCGCGCGGGCTTTCTCTAACTGTGTTGAGCGGGGGCTACTCTTGGTTAGAGAGTGGGGTGGGGGGAAGCCCCGCAGTGTGCGGGCTTCTCATTGCAGTGGCTTCTCTTGCTGTGGAGCATAGGCTGTAGGCACGCGGGCTTCAGTAGTTGTGGCTCACGGGCTCTAGAGCGCAGGCTCAGTAGTTGTGGTGCATGGACTTAGTTGCTCCGCAGCATGTGGGATCTTCCCAGACCAGGGATTGAACCCGTGTCCCCTGCATTGGCAGGCGGATTCATAACCACTGTGCCACCAGGGAAGCCCCTATGTATAAGTGTTTGTGTAGACACATGTTTTTCATCCATGGTCAAACTGCACCAATAATTGCAAGGATATAGGTAGCCAAAAGATATAGATGAAGTGTAGCGAACTCTGGAATTGCATACACTGCTCCAAGTCTTTTCTCACTGCAGAAGAATGTGTCCTGGTCTTCTTTTTAACGTCATGACACAAAAGGGAGCTATTTCAGTTATTTAACATCTCCTTTTTATATCTCTCTAATTATATAGCTTGTGTAACATTTTCCAGGGGTCATATTCCATAAATCCATACATTCTAGATTTGTTTCTAATAACCAACCTAGACAGACTCTGTACATCTGGTAAATACTATTAATTTGTTTGATAAGAAGTCTGTCCTTAGCATGCTTACAAGGGGATTTGACTAGATCATGTCTTTCTGGAAGTGAATAGTAGAGGGAGAAAATAGATTACAAGCCTGCTGCTAATCCTTTTCTTCCCAGGTTTATGTCTCTTAGATCCCTTTTCTTTTATTCTTTTTTTTAAAAATAAGTTTATTTTTATTTATTTAGTTTTGGCTGCGTTTAGTCTTTGTTGCTGCATGTGGGCTTTCTCTAGTTGTGGCGAGCAGGGGCTACTCTTCTTTGCAGTGCACTTGCTTCTCATAACATTGGCTTCTCTTGTTGTGGAGCATGGGCTCTAGGTGCGTGGGCTTCAGTAGTTGTGGCTCACAGGCTCTAGAGCGCAGGCTCAGTAGTTGTGGCGCACAGGCTTAGTTGCTCCACGGCATGTGGAATCTTCCCGGACCAGGGCTCGAACCCGTGTTCGCTGCATTGTCAGGCAGATTCTTAACCACTGTGCCACCCGGGAAGTCCCCCTTTTCTTTTATTCTATCACAGTTTCCTTTAACACACAGTAGTTTCCTTTATTTTCTATTCTTGATTTGTTAGAGAGATTAGGTAGTTGGTCCTGAACCATATTTTGGATTTGTCTGTCATTTTTTCATTTAGTGTCATTGAAGTTGTTCCTCTTTTCTTTTATTTTCTCTAAGCTGGTAATTAATCTATCCTCATCAAAGTAGACAGGTTTGATTAAATTCAGGTTAACATTTTCTTAGAATTGAATCCTTCATAAGTGGTATTGTATACTTCCCCTCTGCAGCACATCATGTTGCATATACGTCTTTTTCTTTCACTTTTCATGATAGTGAGATGGATCAATGAATTTGGGTCATGTTCCACCCACTATGATGTTCTCCATCAACCCATCAATTTTTTACCTAATTTAGCATTTATTGATGATCCTCGCTAGAGTCATTTTTTTATTAGGAGTTGCCAAATGATGACTTTGTAATTCTGTCACTTATAGATTAGTTTTTTAAAGTTTTGTATGTAGATATACCTTTTTCTGTATTAGTTTTTAGGTAATGCACATAGGTAGAGTTAGATACTTAAGTTTATTTTCTTTTTTTTTTTTTTTTTTTTTCACACACACACACTGTATTTTATTTTTACAAGAGATAAATAGACTGACACCAAGCATTGTACATGGATGACCACAACAAAAGCAACAATGATTGCAATTACCAAACATGAAACACACTCATACTATGTCATAATATTGACATTCAGTCCAGTAATCCTCCACTGTAACAGCTCCTTTACTTTACAGTGAAAATTGATTTGTATATTCTTTGTCTCTGAGTCCTTGTGGGATTTTTTTTTTTTTAATTCAGACAGAAAGTCACAAAAATTATACTCATCCTCATCAGTTCACTCAGTCCCATGTAATTTTTTTTTTCATCTTGATCTTTTGTTAGCACTTTTATGAGTTCATCAGTTTTTCATCAGAGTTCTGAAAATGCTTATTCATTCAGTTCAGCAGTACAGTCAGTTACCAGAAACCTGTACTTGTCAGAGTCTTTTCCATGAATTTCTTGAAGATGAAACCCTTTTATAGGAACATATTTGCAAAATCATCAGAGTACACCCAGAACTGTCTGTAAATGACAAAAGACTTAAAAATGACCACAGTTAAAGATTTGATGAAAGTTCATAATAATGCAGTTGACAAGAAAATTAGTTATTTCTGAGATACACATTTTAAAGTAATAACTAGGATTATGACTTATAACATTATACCAGAACATATAAGATTTTTAGAAATTTCATGTAATGTCTGAAACATTTATATTAACATATTTCCATACATATTTCCATACAAATACAAATATAAGATTTTTAGAAATTTCATGTAATGTCTGAAACATTTATGTTAACATATTTCCATACAAATAACCCAATGAAAGTTTAGTATTAGTTGTTTTGTTTGTTTTTTTATACTGCAGGTTCTTATTAGGCATCAATTTTATACACATCAGTGTATACACGTCAATCCCAATCGCCCAATTCAGCACACCACCATCCCCACCCCACCGCAGTTTTCCCCCCTTGGTGTCCATATGTCCATTCTCTACATCCGTGTCTCAACTTCTGCCCTGCAAACTGGCTCATCTGTACCATTTTTCTAGGTTCCACATACATGCATTAATATACGATATTTGTTTTTCTCTTTCTGACTTACTTCACTCTGTATGACAGTCTCTAGATCCATCCACGTCTCAACAAATGACTCAATTTCGTTCCTTTTTATGGCTGAGTAATATTCCATTGTATATATGTACCACAACTTCTTTATCCATTCGTCTGTTGATGGGCATTTAGGTTGCTTCCATGACCTGGCTATTGTAAATAGTGCTGCAATGAACATTCGGGTGCATGTGTCTTTTTGAATTACGGTTTTCTCTGGGTATATGCCCAGTAGTGGGATTGCTGGGTCATATGGTAATTCTATTTTTAGTTTTTTAAGGAACCTCCATATTGTTCTCCATAGTGGCTGTATCAATTTACATTCCCACCAACAGTGCAAGAGGTTTCCCTTTTCTCCACACCCTCTCCAGCATTTGTTGTTTGTAGATTTTCTGATGATGCCCATTCTAACAGGAGTGAGGTGATACCTCATTGTAGTTTTGATTTGCATTTCTCTAATAATTAGTGATGTTGAGCATCTTTTCATGTGCTTCGTGGCCGTCTGTATGTCTTCTTTGGAGAAATGTCTATTTAGGTCTTCTGCCCATTTTTGGATTGGGGTGTTTGTTTCTTTAATATTGAATATTAATATTGTTTCTTTTGCACAGCAAAGCATTAAATTCTTTTTATACAGAACTTTTTAGGCAAAACTGAGTGACAAGAGAGGTTAATTTGGCTAGAACCTTTTTTTTTTCCTTTGAGATTTAGCCTAGTGGATTTGTTGAATTAAATTTGTGAGCTAAGTTTCTGAAAGTACAAGTGATTTCAGGGATATTTTCTTACATAGTATGGGAACCATGCTGAGTTTTCCACTCTTTGTGGTTTATCTTACCTGCCTTGTTTGTTGCTTTATAGTTTCCTTAAAAATTGACTTATATGACTGGTAATTAACATATTCTTTCTTTACTATCAGATTCGAATGAAAGGATCCCTTCCTTCATTGAGTCCTTTCCCTCAGTCGTTACTTAATTTCTGTAAAGGAGGTGTAGCATTCTTTCGACCTGGAGCAACTGGAGACCACAAGCTTGATGAAGTGTCCATTAAAGCAATAGGTTTGTCCAAAATGAGCTGCTTGCTTAGAAATTAGGCCTAAATATTAGTAATGATATATTTTACATTTGATTCGGGGAAGTTTCATGTAACAGAGTACTGTGCTGATAATGAAAAGACCGTGGAAATATGGAAATATATTGAGGGTCCAGTGGTCCAGTGGTCAAGAATCTGTGCTTCCACTGCAGGGGGCACAGGTTTGATCCCCAGTCAGAGAACTAAGATCCCGCGTGCCTCGTGGTGCGGCCAGGGAAAAAAAAAAAAGAAAAGGTATCTAAGATACATTAGGTGAAAAAAGAGATAGTTGCAAAACTGTATATACATAGTATGATTTTATATATCTTTGTGTACTTGTATTACTTTTAATAAAAAATTGTTTTATATTGGAAATTATATTTCTAATATTGAAAAATTTTTAACTTAAATGCCTATTATTTTTTTTTAATAAATTTATTTTTGGCTGTGTTGGGTCTTCGTTGCTGTGCTTGGGCCCTCTCTAGCTGTGGTGAACGGAGGCTACCCTTCGTTGCAGTGCACGGGCTTCTCATTGCGGCAGCTTCTCTTGTTGTGGAGCACAGGCTTTAGGCACGCGAGCTTCAGTAGTTGCAACATGCGGGCTCAGCAGTTGTGGCTTGTGGACTCTAGAGCACAGGCTCAGTAGTTGTGGCGCATGGGCTTAGTTGCTCCGCGGCATGTGAAATCTTCCCGGACCAGAGCTCGAACCCGTGTCCCCTGCATTGGCAGGCGGATTCTTAACCACTTTGCCACCAGGAAGTCTCTTAAATGCCTATTAATAAGTGATTTTCCAAATAAATTAACAATATGGTATTAAGTAGAGCTATGTGTATTGGCTTTGAAAAATATCTACAATATACTCTAAAGCAAGTAAACTACCAATAAATAGAGTAGCTTATTTACTCTATAAAGTTTTTAATATTTTCATGCAAGTGACATGTATGAAATATTCTGGAATAATATGTGTAAAAATTCTGTAAGGATCTCCACAACTTTTATATAAAGTATTGAGGATGAGCATGTTTCTTTTATAATCAACAGTATAAAGACATTTATTTTGGAAAACAAATAACCAACAGTTGTTATAATATTAATGTATATACTCATACAGCCTTCTTTCATATTTCCATTCCTGATTTAGGTTGCTTCAGAGAACTTTGTGCTTTGTGTTGGATGCTGCATGCCCGTGATAAGTTATCCTATAGCTGCAGGCAATATCAGAAGGCAAGAGAAAATGTGGAGGGAAAAAAGGTATCAATTACACAAGAAGAAGAAAAATAAATGTTCCTTGGGGAATTATTGCTTGATCGAAGAATCTAGTCTATCTGTCTAAAGTGAAAAGGAAATGATATCTTTCAATATCCATTTAGGACCTCGAAGTGAAGTTTGATTCTTGTATGGTTGAGCACTGTCTCAGTGCAGTGGAATGGGCTTGTAGAATGCTACCCTTCTCTCGGTTTTCTAATATTGAAGAACTTATTCAGGATCTAATTTTGAGCCTCATTGGAGAACTGCCACCAATCAGAGAGGTAATGTAAATGTAGGTGAAAATAAACTAAATCAGAATCAGAGACTGTAAAGAATTTTAATTTTATTTGTAATTAAGAATGATGCTCATAAAACTCATTTTTAAATTTTTCTGAAGGTAGCAGAAATTTTTGTGAAAGCATTTCCCAATCCTGAGGACATAAGGGTTCCTTTAAGAGAAAAATATCACTCTCTTCAACAGAGACTCAGACACTATGTTGTGAAAGGTATTATTTGTCATTTCTTAGATATCTGATAGATAAATTGCTGAAGATTCTCATTTTGTTTTGAAAGCATTTATTTTCTAGTGCTTATGTTTTTATGCATTTCTCTTTGGAGATAGGAGTATGAGAAGTCAGAAGCACTTCCCCATTACGGAAGCACCAATTCTATTGCTTTGGAACCAGACAAAGCTGACTTCATGTCATGGCTCTGTCAGTTAGTGACTGTGTGACCATAGGCAAGTTGCTCAGTATCTCTGAGCCTCTTTTCCTTATTTGTAAAATGAGTATATTAATACTTCTTTATGAATATGTATTGAAAGAGGATTAAACAAGATAAAACATATAAAATGAATATATAATGCTTTGTATAATGCAGATATTTTATTGAAAACTAGTGTTCTCCTTTTATGGTTATTTATGCTCCTTATTTTATACTATGCATTCAAGATGACCTTGTGAAAATTTTTTTTTATTGTGGTAAAATATAAATAATATAAAATTTACCATTTTTAAGTGTGCAGTTCAATGGCATTAAGCACAGGCATACCTTGGAGATATTACAGGTTTGGTTCCAGACCACCATAATAAAGTGAATAATGCAGTAATGCAAGTCACATGAATTTTTTGGTTTCCTAGTGCATATAAAAGTTATGTTTGCAGTATACTATAGTCTATTAAGTGTGCTCTAAAAAAAGACAATGTATATACCTTAATTAAAAAAGTACTTTATTGCTAAAAAATGCTAACCATTATCCGAGTCATAATCATAAGCAAGTCATAATCTTTTTGCAGTAGTAGCATTAAAGATCACTGATCACAGGTCACCAAAACAAATCTCATAATAATGAAAAAGTTTGAAATGCTGTGAGAATTAGCAATATGTGGCACAGAGACACGAAGTGAGCAAATGCTGCTGGAAAAATGGCACCAGTAGACTTGCTTGAAGGTTGCCCCAAACCTTCACAGATATTGCAATTTGTAAAAGATGCAATATCTGTGAAGTACAATAAAATGAGGTATTCATAATGTTGTAGAAATTTTTAAAGAATTCAAATTACTCTCTGTTTTAGAACTATAGTCTAGTTATTTAAGTCTAGAAATATCCTATCATTGTACATTATTGCATTAATGTACTTACATTGTATTTGTGATTTATATTTTTTCAGACTTTTTTGAAATCTCTAAAATGTCGTGTTTATGTATTAATGATATTTAAAAATTTTTATGTAGGCAGTCTTGAAAAACTTCCCTTTCTATTGTTTCCTGTTACTTGAAGTCAGAAAGGTGTTTTTGTTTCTTTGGCTAAAATTATACTTATTTTCTCTTGTGTGCCACTCTGTGGGAATGAGAAGAATGTTAGTGATTCTTTCTCTAATTATCCGGTTTTTGAAACAGTTAAATTACTTCTAAATTTTTTGTTTTCTAGGGCATACTTTTTTATGGAGTCACTTTTATTGTTCTTTAATGGACCTTTTCTAGCTTCTGCTGTTCTACCTTAAAAATATGGACCATACCTTTCTAACAGATATTGAAAAAAAGCATGATCTGTAAGATTGTAGAACTAAGCCTTAGCCATCAGTTAGATTTCATGTTCCCAGGGGGGACCAGAATTGGATCCCCTTATGTCTTGAGTTGAAACATTTTAATGAACTTTAAGGCCTTTTGTTCTTTTCTTTCTAGGTCCCCAAACTCAGGAAATGATGTCTGTTATCATGCATTCTATCCATAAAGTGAGGGTGAAAGCTCTGAAACGTGTGCAGAGAAATATAGGTTCTTTTGAGATGAATATATGGGAACCAACTGAAGAAGAAAAACCAGCTGAGGTTCTAGGTTTTGACACGTTTTCCTTGGGAACTAGTTTGAGCAGGAGCACACTCCCAGAACCAGGGAATTCTCTGGTCCACAGTGATGCAGATACAGCTGATACTTTCTCGGAAGCTTTGTCGGCTGAAGAAAAAAGTAGGATACATTTCTCTCAAAGGTACAATTGAGATCTCATAATAGAAAGCATTCACTTCCTTTGGGAACAAAGTACTTTCAGTATTTTCATGCAACTGATGACCTGATTTTTATTTCCAGCAACCTCACTGATTATATTATTACCACCCTCCATACCCACAAGAATGTTAGGAGTGTAAGATGAGACTGTACATTTGACAATCCATTTAAAATATTACTGAGATACAAAATAATTTTGCCACCTGAAGGTATAAAATAAAATGAGTAGATGAAATTCTAGAGTTCACTGGAGGACTTTTAGTTCTTTTAGCAATCTTAGACTTAAATAGTTCAGGATTATTTGGTTAGCTATATTATTTTTAGAGTTTCCAGGGAAGGAATTTGCAAATTCATCTTTTTTTTTTTCTCTTTGCACATTCATCTTTGAAGCTTGTCTGTAAATTGTTGAGAAATTCTTGCTTATCATTTAAACCTCTGTTACTTTGATTTAAGCAGATTTTTTTCTTTATAATTCAGTATCTACAATGCAGTTTATCCTTCTCATGATCGAAAGACTATATAATCAACCATAATCTTGCTTAAGTGAAATAATATCATCTACTTCAAACATCTGCTTAAACTGTATCTGGTAGTATCATAAATGATGTGCTTGTTTCACCAAGCAACTTCAGTGTTAGCACAGGAATACCTTGGAGGCTGCTTATTGTGTATTCTTAATAGGAAGAGACATGGCGGCTTCAGCCCAGGTGCCTAACTGGAAGCTTTCTTTTATTGAGGGAACTAGGGATCTGTGTTCTGCCCTAAGAACCATGTTGAAAGGAAACAGATTTAAAAGTAATTATGGCTGGCAGTTAGGTGCCTGCCCAACAGGTTAATAGCAGCAGAAAGTGTTTAGAAAAATACCCAACTTTTGTGTGGTAAAGAATCCTGAGGACAGTCCTGCTTCTTGCTATCATACAGGGAAGCTGAAAGGGGTAGATGCAAGAGAGAAACAGAAAGCTGTAAACTATGATGTGTATTGGTGGCTTGTGATTTTTTATTGACTTTGTACAGTATTTCTAAATTCTGACCTGTTAGAGGACCTTTTTTTTTTTTTTTTCCAGAAAAAGTCATGTTTTTTTTAATAGTGAAATTCCTGTGAACCCACTTTAATCTTTTTTAACATAAAATTTCCCTTTTGATATTAATCTGTTATATTTTTTGGACTCAGAATGTTCAGCTCGAGTGAATACTTAGAGATCTTTGCCCCTCATTTGAAAGATAGGTTATCAAGGCATTAAAAAACAAGAGGTATGACTTAACCAGCGGAGAGAATTTTTATTGTCAATGCTAAGATCATTTTTAGTGATTAAATGATCTTAATTTTGTCTTTTTAAATTTTATTTTGCTATAGAAATGCCCCAAAACACATGGAATTAACATTGACTGGTAAGCCCAATGGAAAAAAGAAAATATGTAATCAGAAGGAAAACCCTAAAGGAAAAGAAGATCATGAAAAGTTATTACAAAATGCACTTCCTGTAATAGGTGTTTGGGAATTTGAACGTGACGATGATGAATATATTAAATTCCTTGAACTCTTCTTGAGTTATGTTCTTGAAAGAGACCTACTTGGTTCCAAGGATGCTGGCATTCCATTTCTAACTAGCTTTTCTGGACATCTTAGAGAACATGAACTTAATTCTTTACTTTTTGATGTACATACAACATTAAAACGACGTCAGGGTAAAACCAAAAGCCAGAATGTGTTTAGAGCTGGCTCTTGCTTTGTTGTTGCTCCGGAGTCATATGAGTATGAAAAATCAGAAAACCAGACACTTTCAGCTTCTGTACTGGTTAATCAAGGGATCAGGCCTTTTTTAGAGAACACTTTGAATGAAGTCAATAAAAATGAAGGGAAGAGTGGGTTGTTTGGTTTAAAACAGAAGTCAGTTTACAGAATACAAGATGACAATGCAGAGAAAACTTTAATACAGAGATGGTCAAACCATAGTTTTTGCACTCCCAAGTCTATTGAAACTAGAAGATGTATTTTCAAAGCAATTCAATGCAACGATATTAACCCTCAAGAGGATCTTCCTCTAGCACTAAATAACACATTTGGCAGTATAAGAAGGCTGTTGGAATGGATGATAAGATGGTCTGATAGAAGACTGCTCTGTGATTTTGGTCTCACTGCGTCATCCTGTGAGTACAGTCCCGTCATTCGTGTAAAGACCTCTACAGCTGCCATTCTTACATCATTGTGGCTTTTGAAACAACCCTATTTTGCTACATATAAGGCAAAAAATGCCATTATTAAGGTAAAGAATTGTTAATTACATACAAATGAGAATTCTCATTTTAGATTAAAACTATATTTATATTTCGCTATCTAATAAAGAATCACTAAGTAACAAAGTTAATGACAATGCTGATTATAACCTGTATCACCTAATTTTTTAAAGTGGTTCCTTTAATTGTTAAAAATGATAAATTAGGGTTAAAGTGCTTTCAGAGAGGCTGTGAGGTTTTGAGGTTTCATGTGTGTTTATAAGAAAGAAAAAGAGAGAGTTCCCTGGTGGTCTTAGTGGTTAGGATTTGGTGCTTTCACTGCCGTGGCCCGGGTTCAATCCCTGGTCGGGAAACTGATATATCCTGCAAGCTGCGTGGTGTGGCCAAAATAAAAAAAAAAAAAAATGAGGAGGAAAAAGGAGATAATTTTAAGTGATATTACAAGTGGTATTACATTTCTATTATTTCTTTTTAAAGTTTTAAGGTTTTGTTCAGATGAGGGAGGACTAGGCAGCTGTTCAGTTTTTATTACTGATGTCTCATTGTATGTATTAGGGGATCATCTTTTCTTATACTATCTGGCAGATGAGGTTGGAGGGCCAAACCTAGAAAGGCAGATGGATATCAGTAGAGAAATTAATGCTTATGGGCTATTCTTTCTTTTCTCTACCCAGTGGCAAGTAAAAGGCTGCTCTTTTAACCTAACTGTTTGCAAGGCAAGTATTTTTTTCATAAATATCTTTTTTTTTTTTTTTTTTAATTTTTATTTATTTATTTTTAATTTATGGCTATGTTGGGTCTTCGTTTCTGTGCGAGGGCTTTCACTAGTTGTGGCAAGTGGGGACCACTCTTCATCGCTGTGCGCGGGCCTCTCACTATCGCGGCCTCTCTTGTTGCGGAGCACAGGCTCCAGACAGGCAGGCTCAGTAATTGTGGCTCACGGGCCCAGCCGCTCCGCGGCATGTGGGATCCTCCCAGACCAGGGCTCGAACCCGTGTTCCCTGCATTAGCAGGCAGATTCTCAACCACTGCGCCACCAGGGAAGCCCCATAAATATCTTTTGATTGAGTACTTGCTGTTGTACTCCAGAAAAAGATGGAGGTGAATTTCTTGGAAAACAAATTTCTATATGGTAAAGTAGTTGGGACATGGACTTTTTTTTTAATATTTGGAGAATTCCAATAGTATCTAAATTTGTTCTTTTTTGTTCATTTTTTTTTTAAGATATTCTTTTTTTTTTTTTTAATTTTTTATTTTATTTATTTATTTATGGCTGTGTTGGGTCTTCGTTTCTGTGTGAGGGCTTTCTCTAATTGCGGCAAGTGGGGGCCACTCTTCATCGCGGTGCGCGGGCCTCTCACTATCGTGACCTCTCTTGCTGCGGAGCACAGGCTCCAGACGCGCAGGCTCAGTAATTGTGGCTCACGGGCCTATTTGCTCCGCGGCACGTGGGATCCTCCCAGACCAGGGCCCGAACCCGTGTCCCCTGCGTTGGCAGGCCGACTCTCAACCACTGCGCCACCAGGGAAGCCCTGTTCATTTTTATTGAGGTATAATTCAAATTTGCTTTTGTTTCCTTTGCTTTTGGTGTCAGATCCAAAAAATCATCATCAAGGAGCTTAACTGTCTGTCTTTTCTTCTAGGAGCTTTATGGTTTCAGGTCTTACTTTCAAGTCTTTAATCCATTTTGAGTTAATTTTTGTGTTGGCTTCTACGTTGGCTGCATAAATATTAATTGATGTTATATATTCTTGATGAATTGGCCCCTTTATCATTGTATAATGAGCTGCTTTGTCTCTTGTTATAGTCTTTGGCTTAAAGTTCGTTTTGTCTAAATATAGCTACCCCTGTTTTCCTTTGGTTTCTGCTTGCATGGAATACTTTTCCATCTCTTCACTTTCAGTATGTGTGTGTCCTTAAAGCTGAAGTGAGTCTCTTGTAGGCAGTATACAGTTGGGTCTTTTTTTAAATCCGTTCAACTACTCCATGTCTTCTGATTGGAGAATTTAGTCCATTTACCTTTAAATCAATTATAGATATGTATGGACATGTATGGGCTTAATATTGCCATTCTGTTAATTGTTTTCTGGTTGTTTTGTATTTCCTTTGTTCTTTTCTTCCTCTCTTGCTGTTTTTTTTGGCCATGCCACACGGCTTCAGGATCTCAGTTTCTTTCCCGACCAGGGATTGAACCCAGGCCACAGCAGTGACAGTGCAAATCCTAACCACTAGGCCACCAGGGAACTCCCTCTTCCTCTTTTGCTCTATTCTTTGAGATTTGAATATTTTCTTTAGAGGTATGCTTGGATTCCTTTTAAAAAATCTTTTGTGGGTTTTTTGTTTGTTTGTTTACTATAGGCTTTTGCTTTGTGGTTACCATGAGGCTTATACTAAAACAAGTTATATTTGTAATAGTCTGTTTTAAGCTGATAACTTAACTTTGAATGCATACAAAAGTTCTGCATATTTATTACACTACCCCTCTCCCTGCATTTTATATTTTTGATGTAACAATTTGTATCTTTTTACATTGTATATCCATTAATAAATTATTGTAGTTATAGTTATCTTTAATACTTTTGTGATTTATTCTTCATAGTAAAGTTATGAGTGTTTAACTCACCACCATTACAACACTAGAATATTCTGAATTTAACTATATATTTACCTTTACCAATGAGTTTTATGCTTTCATATGTTTTTCTGCTACTAATTAGCATCTATTTGTTTCAGCTTGAAGAACTCTTTTTAACTTTTCTTGTAAGGCTGGTTTAGTGGTCATGAACTCCTTCAGCTTTTGCTTGTCTGGAAAACTATCTTTCCTTCAATTCTGAAGGACAACTTTGCTGGGTAGAGTATTCTTGGTTGGCAGTTTTTTTCTTTCAGCACTTTTAATATATCATGCCATTCCCTTCTGGACTATGGAATTTCTGCTGAAAAATCTACTGACAACATTATAGGGGTTCCTTTATATGTAACAAATTGTTTTTTTGCTGCTTTTAAGATTCTCTCCTTGTTTTTAACTTTTGTCTCTTGGTGTAGGTCTCTTTGGATTTATGTTATTTTTGAACTCTCTGGGCTTTCTGGATCTGATGTCTGTTCCTTTCCCTAGGTTTGAGTAGTTTTCAGCCATTATTTCTTTGAATAAGCTTTTTGCCCCTTTCTCTCTTTCTAGGACCTCTATAATGCATATATTGGTCCCTTAAGTTATCTGCACTCTTTTATTCTTCTTCCTTCTTGCTTCTTTGATTCCACTGCCCTATTTTTGAGTTCTCTGGTCCTTTTTTCTGCTTGATTTAGTCTGTTACTGAATCCCTTCAGTGACTTTTTCAGTTCAGCTATTGTGTTCTTCAGCTCTAATTTACGTTTTGTACTTTTTTTGTATTTTCTATCTCTTCCTTGAAAGTGTCACTTTGTTCATGCATTGTTCCCCTCATCTCAGTGATTGTTATTTTAGATCTCTATCAGGTAAATCACTTATCTCTTTCATTAAGATCTGTTTCTGGAGATTTATCTTACTCATTTGTTTGGAACATATTCCTCTGTTTCTTTATTTTCTTTGAGTCTCTTTGTTGGTTTCTGAGCATTAGATAAAATAGCCACATCGCCCAGTCTGAACAGAGTGGTCTTATGTAGGAGATGAAGCTCATCAGTTAGCCTGGCCTGAGCTTTTGGTTGTCTCTGAAACCTTTGTGATTGTCTAAGCCTCCTTTGTTTTTAGTGATTCCTAGTAATTGAGGTTATGCGAAGACCTGTCAGTGTCCCAAAGGGGTAGATGGCATTTAGCACCAGATGCAGGCTGATTGGAAGCCAGACCCTCAGACAGCATGTGGCAAAGTATGTAGTTAAGCCCTTCTTGGGGAGTAACCGGGAGATGGGTATTTTTGCCTGCTCCCCATGGTCTGGGCCCACGTGTATAGCCATTGTGGGTATTCCTGCACCCATTAAGAACTGCTTCCTTGTTTGCTACAGTCCTGTAGGACTTGTGAATACAAGCCCTACCGGCTATCAGAGACAGGTGATCCAGGGACCTCCCCCTCAGTCAGCAGCTGCAAAAACTGGGACAGCAAACGTGTATACAGGCTCCTTCTGGGTAGATACTGGTGACTTGGAGCAGGCTAGATAGAGAAGATAGAGGAGGTGTCCATTGGCTTCCCTGGTCTCTGGGGAGGGCTGTAGCCAGCCCTAGATGAGTGCTCAGGTGCGGGATCCCCAGGCAGCAGCTTACAAAGTATGCGGATGGACTCATTCCAGGGGAAGACTGGGAGATGGCTGTTTTTGCCTGCCCCTCTGTGCTAAGCCCTGTGGGGATAGCTGCAGCTGGTGCTCACACAGTTGTTAATAACTGGTTCTTTGTTTGCTATAGTCTTGTGGGTTTCATGGATACAAGACTTCTTTGGCTCTCAGAGCTAGGTGTTTTGGGGGCCTGACTCTCAAGTAGGAGTCTTAAAAGTTTGGGTACTAAATGTAGGGTCCAAACCCTTTGCTTCTTAGAAGCTGGAAGTTAGAAGTTCCCTCCCGCTTGTAGGGTGCTGTTCCGGGGTTGGGGTTTATGGTCAGATTGTGTTTCAGCCTTAACTACCTGTTTCAACATGTATTTTCTTATTCCCCTGATGTGTAGGAGTCACTCAGTGAGTTTCTGGATTTCTTTCAGTGGTAATTTTCTGTGTGTAGTTGTACATTCAGTGTGTCTGTGAGAGGAGGAGAATTCAGGAGCCTCCTGTGTTGCCATCTTGGTCAACACCCCTCCACACTTTTTAATTCTTCATTTGTTCTATTTTGAATTGCCTTCATTTTAAACTAGTTTATTCTGGGTTGAAGAAATTTTGTTTTGTTTTATGTTTTTGTGGTTTTTTTTCCTTTTTTTGAGATCAGTTTCTGTTATTGTAAGGTAGTTTAGAAGATACTGTGATATTTGTTGTCACTGAAATTTTTAAGTGTTTCTAGGTGATGCATACCTAAATTTCTAAGTAAAACAAAAGAGATACATTCCTTGTATTTTTAGCTGCATATATTTTTGCCTACTATGTCATTTTGAAATAATTACTAAATGTCTTTTTAACTGTGAAGAGAGTGAAATGAAAGCAACTCTACGTTTTTATTGCTATTGTTCTGTGGCCTGAAAACACTGGTGATACACCTTTCAAGTTTGTAAGGCTGATTTCTTTTGAATACTCTTTAGGTTGTCAAGCTTATTTTTTCTAGGTGGAATAAAGACTTAGTTATTGCTTCAGCATCAAATATTGAGTATTAGAAATGCAGTAAATACTTGATAAATGAATAAGAGACTTAATCAGGAGAAGTTCTGTGGAAAGTATTAATAATCTAAAAATATAATGAAAAGTAAGGGATTCAGTAATGAATATTAAGTACTATAAATGGTTTGTTTTAGGTGCTAGAGAATAATTACCCTGAGCCTCAGAATGGACCCAATAGAGAGAGTGATTATAAAACAGATGCTGGCTGTTCTGTTGCACTATCCACTCAAGGTGGGACAGAGGAAAGAAATGATCAAAATGAATCTTGTCAAAGTATCTTGAAGTAAGTTGCTGATTATACCTTCCTTTTCAAATACCTTGTTTGATGGTGTTTGGGCTTAAAGGAGAATTGAAACCTTGAAAGTTAAAGAAATGAGCATTTCTTTGAACTAGAGAAGCAGTAAGTGAGTGCTTTCTGAAGTACTTTAACAATTCATTACAAATTTTGTTTCTTTACGTGTTGGTCTATCTTATATCTTCTAAGAGAGGAGCTAATTCATCCCAAGAGATCCCTTTATTATGTTCATTGATTTCCTGTGTCAGAGGAAGTTGAACTAATCATCTCATCCATTTTTACGTATTAAGTAATACTACAAGTAATGTATCTTTGAATACTAAAGCTGAAGCCTTGGTAGCAGGAAGATTCCTTTGTGAGAATGGCAAATTTAGAAAAGTCGAAATTATTCTAATCCTTTGAGTAAATAAAAACGGGACATTCAGTTACTCATTGAACAACCTTTTATTAAGCTTCTAGTATTTGCCATACATGGTTAAAAAACAAAGACTTTATAAATACGAAAGCTTAGTTTGTTCTTTTTCAATAAACTGAATCAATTGAAAGCAAGCTCTTTGTTCCCAAGAATGAGTTATAATTTTAGCTGCTTCATTTTTGTCAGTAGAATGCCAACTGAAGTGAAAAACCCCGAAATAAAAGGAACCAATGATGAGATTATTTCTGTCACTGATGATACTGAAAAAGAATTTATAGATATTGAGGAGCATCTTTTAGAAGTAGAAACAGTTACACAGGAGGAAATGGATATATACCCATCAGACTATGAAGGTCAGTTCATTTAGCTAATCTTTTTTTGTTTGACCTTACTAATTTGATATTGGTGAATGATTATCTGAGATAACTTAGTCTTACATCTAAATTGGCATGTTTATAATAGCCTAAAGCCAAATATTTAAAGAGTATTTAATATTTATGAAACGTTAAGCATATTAACTTATAACCTGAATATACAATTTTGGGGCCTTTTGCCTTGCTGTGTAATTATTATGGGTCTCCTCATTGCTGTGAACCAATTCTATGAACCTTTCCTTGGCAGTCTTCTTTAAAACAGAAACTCTCAGAGCTTTGTATGGAGTTATACACACTGACATGAGGCCTCTCAAGGCTCACCTGTGATTCACTTGATGAAGAGGGGTTGTCTCTAGGTGTTTAAAGATATTTTTGTAAGGAGGATAGAAAATGTTTCTGCCATTATATTTGTTTCCTATAATATTTCTGAACATTCTAAAAAGAAAATTGATTATTTTTCAAAAGGTCAGTTTTCTCTTCCTTCTTGTTTCCGTGTAGAGGATGCCAAAGAATCTGTTGGAATTGTTAAAAGTCCCAGTATTGCCTCTTACATGCAGATGCAGACTTTACCACAGCATTTAGAAGAAGTAAGTCTGTTAAGCAGTGGATAAAGTTACTTAAATTATGCTATGGTAACACTATAGTGTTTTATTCAATATATCCAACCAAGGCTATTATCTCTTAAAAGTGTACTGTGGATTGTAGAGTGTAGCCATGCAGCATTTTTCTTTCACTGAAATTCTATTATTAGTTAGATGTCTAATAATTTCAGGCAATGAAATGTTAATTTCATAAACTGCTGTAGTAAATTAATTTAATCAAGAGTGATGCAAGTGTTCCATATTCAGGACGTATAATTCAGCAGTAGTGTGCAGTTTTTACACGTACATGCACTTTTATGTATTATTTGTTTTCTCAAAACTCTATACACTGGATTTCCAGGTAGAACACAGACATCTCTAATTATTGAAACAATTCCTTTAAGAAAGATTTTTTTTTTTTCTTCTGATTTTCTAGTTGTTTTCATAGTGTACAGTTGGCCCTTGAACAACATGGCAGTTAGGGGCTTTGACCCCCATGCAGTCAAAAATCCTCATCCATTCATCCCTTAGTATTCACGGAGGATTGGTTCCAGGACCTGGCGCGGATTCAGCCAACCCCAGATGGTGTAGTGTATTTACTGAAAAAAAATCCGCATATAAGTGCACCCCCTTAGTTCAGACCAGTGTTGTTCAAAGGTCAGTTGTACTTACTTATGTAGTGATGTGTGTGTAATTTACAAATACATTGTAAATACATTGTAAATTTCTAGTGACATCATTTGTCTTTGTAGTTTAATATGCTCAGTGGCTCAGGGTGATGGGCCAAAGGCATCACAGTATAAAGGTCTAGTCAGAGCAGGACTGGGAGTACATTTTAATGTTTGGTTTCGCACTTGCTTTTAGACTGTTTTTATTCCAGGCGAATGGCTTATGTGAAACTCAAGATACCTAAGACAGTAATACCTGTTTGTTTCAACTGTTTTCTTTTTGGGTACTATTAATTTTAACAGCATTCCACAGGAGAGGTTCAGTGTCCAAGGGAAGAACTGTTAGAGACATGTATGGAGGAAAAATCAACTGAACAGAAAGGGTAAGGGGGAAAAGTATGGAAAGCTTTCAAAGCTCATTTGGGATTCACTTGATGAAGAGGGTATTTTTTTCTCCTCATCACTGACAATATATATTTTATGGTGATACTGTGTTCCTAGTGAAATTGTAACCTCAATTTAATAGTAATGGTAGTGATGATTTTTAGTAAATTCTATGCTTGCTTCTAAATCTTGGTAGAGTGAAATAAATAATGATGTCTAAAATGCTTTTTGTTCACCTGTCACTATCAACCTTAGAGTAAAATATAGCTATGACTAGACCAGAGTTTACTCAGCTGCTAATTAGGGTACTCCCTTTCCATACTAATTCCACTTTTCATGGGTCAAGTAAAGAATCATTATGAGTCATATGTGTATAATCTTTCACTGTTATGGTATGATTACTGCACACTGTCCATAGGGCTTTGATGGACACAGACTCTGCTTGCTAGCTTATTATTGCTTCAAGGATAGCTGAAGGCAGTTTTCATTTGTTGCAGTTTGGGCATGGTTTCTTAATTTTTAGAATTTTTGATGTTTTAGAATTTTAGAATTACCTCAGATAAGAGAGGCAACATAATTAGATTTTTTCTCTTCTTTTTTGTTCGGGTCTTCTGTGGATAATTAACAAAAAAAATATGTTTAATGTCCTGTGCCTTTACAAGTAATATAGATACTTCTATTAATAAAAAACTAGTCATTACAGTTTCAGATGTGATAATGGGCTCTGTAGTGTTCCTGAGCAAAGTGTCTGCTTCTTCCTAGGTAAAATTTGAGGTCCCAGCTAACTTCATTTCCGCTCATTTTAGATTATATTATTTCTGTTGCCAAGCATTTAATAGTGTTCAAGTCGTATATTAAAGCCATCCAGACATATTCTTTGCTTTTGTTTGAATCTGTTACTATTGCTATAGAGACAGATGTAAATAGATTGTAATTATGAGCTAAGCATTACAGAAGATTAGAGGATGTTTAGACTCTTAGATCGTGGAGCATTAGATCACCTGGACCTTAGATAATGCGAAGAATATCTTGCTTCCTAATTGATTATCAATCTTTAATTATAGTATGATCGAAGGCTTTATAGATCCAGAACACATCACTCCTCATTCATTTTGTGTAGATACAAGTTCAGAAGTTTCTAGGTAAGAATTTTTGCATACTGTACCATATTGATATAATTGCAAATAGATAAGAGAATGAAATGATGCCTACTGTACCATTTTGAAATAATTACTAACATCTTGACCAAAAACTAAGAGAGTAAAAGATTTTCCTCTAACAGTTGTGTTTTAAAGACATGCAGGAACTATTTTAGAACAAGTCTTTTCTGGAAAAAGAAGTAGTGGATATATTATTGAAAGATGTTGTTCTTGCTCATTTTCAGCCTCTAGCAAATTTCTAATAGCATATGAAATGCTCCTAATTCTCTCATAGAAGAGAGTCATCCAGTTGTCTTCTGAATTTCTTTTACAGAAGTTGAACAGTGTGTTTAGTGTTTACAAATCGTGTTGAAATAGGAGAATGATATAGCACAAATTTGCTTTAAAAAAATTCTCCAGTATTAGAATTTATCTCCTTGTTACTTGTTAAAAGCAAAGGCCAATAAAGTTGTCTTAAAATAGGCAAGTCAGTTGTAACGCCTGTTTTTTATGGATTTCCCAAATATAGTTTTGTTATTGAAGATGTGAGATGCTTGACAAAAGGCAAATGTTATTGCTGAAAGGGAATTAATGTAAATCCAAATAAATCTAAACACAATTTAATGTGTTATTTTCTTTTTAGAGACAATGATCAGTTTATTTGGACATGATAGTTCCTGTTCCTTAATTTAGGTTATGAAATTGATTTGCTTGTACAACATTGAGTCCCTTCTATGTTTTAAGGAATCATCCCTAAACAATCATTTTATAAAACAAAAGTTACTTTGATTTTTAACTTTTATTTCTAAATAAGCATTTTTGTTAGGATTTAATTATTAATATCAACTCTCTGATTTGTTTGGAAATGAAATGTTCACAATAGTGTTGTTTCACATTTAATGAAGAACAGGAGTTTGCTCTATCCATGTTAGAATTAAACATTTTTTTAACCCATACTTTCCACAGTTTTCTTAAATCCATTCCGGATCATTAAATTTAGTCCAATAAATATATTCCTAACCCAAATTACGTACTCTGTACACCTAATCAGAATGATTGCCCAGGTCTCAAACTCAGATGCCTGTAGGGACCAGGCAAGTAAAATGAACGTGAGAACTGTCCTGGGTTGTAACACCATAGGGAGGGGACCATGGCTAACTAGACATTACATGTCCCTTAATTACAGCATTTGGATGAATAACTGTGCTGATGACAAATGTGTCTGGGGGTTGAGGGATAGAGTGAGATCGGCTTTAGGGTTTAAATTTCCTGAAAACTTCCAGAAAGCTTTTAAAGTAGAATAAAAAAGTAGGATCAAAGTACTCAGCTCATAGACATCTAATTTGTTTCTTTTTTGATTAATGTGTGTTTTTTATTTATATGCTTCCACATAGTGCACGGATCTCTGCATGTAAAGATAAATCTTCCTCAGCTCCACCTTTGGTATCAAATAGAGTCACTGTTGCTTCACAAACACCTGGGCCAACAGCTCAGCCAACCCAGAGAAATGAATCCAGGGCTCAGTTATCACATTATTCCGATTCTGTTAGGCAAATGCTCCAAGATGAAATGTTTAAATTAGTTCAGGTAAGCACATCTTCATATAAACAAGTAAGTCTACACATGATATATATGTAAGGTTTTAAAATATGAACAAAATTCCAGAGACGGACAAGTTAAAATTAAATTGCAAGGGGCTTCCCTGGTGGCGCAGTGGTTGAGAATCTGCCTGCTAATGCAGGGGACACGGGTTCGCGCCCTGGTCTGGGAAGATCCCACATGCCGTGGAGCAACTAGGCCCGTGAGCCACAATTACTGAGCCTGCGCGTCTGGAGCCTGTGCTCCGCAACAAGAGAGGCCGCGATAGTGAGAGGCCCGCGCACCGCGATGAAGAGTGGCCCTCGCTTGCCACAACTAGAGAAAGCCCTAGCACAGAAACGAAGACCCAACATAGCAATCAATCAATCAATAAATCTTTAAAAAAAAAAAATTAAATTGCAGGGCTTCTCTGCTTTGGGCACTCTTGCTTTCTTATTCAGAAGTCCTAACTCTAGGGACTAGAGTCTAGGCTGAGTTCCCTACTTCTGATGATGACTTTTTTTACTGAGCTCTTGGGGATGCAGAGCTGCTCACAAAAGTGAGGTGGGGGATAATCAAACCAGACCAGCGGCCCCTGCTCAAAGGTGCCCAAAGTTTATTTTCTAACACAGCCTGTCACATCACATTTATCATCCCCAAACCAAATGTTGGCTTGGTTTGAAATTGTCAGCTGCATTTTAAAGTATTGTTCACTTTGCCTTCCATCATCTTTTTCTCACCTGGTTATCCTTTCCTCTGTCTACCAACAATTTTTAAATATTTCCCTTTTCTATTTTATTCCTTAAATATTAATTTCCCTCAGATCTTATCTTCTCTTCACGTGTTCTATGTTCACTTTCATATCCTTTTTTTTTTAATCGTACAATTTTCTTTTTTATTTATTAATTTAATTTTTGCTGCGTTAGGTCTTCGTTGCTGTGCGTGGGTTTTCTCTAGTTGCAGCGAGCAGGGGCTACTCTTCATTGCAGTGCGTGGGCTTCTCATTGCAGTGGCTTCTCTTGTTGCGGAGCATGGGCTCTAGGCACATGGGCTTCAGTAGCTGTGGCACGTGGGCTCAGTGGTTGTGGCTTGTGGGCTCTAGAGCGCAGGCTCAGTAGTTGTGGCGCATGGGCTTAGTTGCTCTGCGACATGTGGCATCTTTGTGGACCAGGGCGTGAACCCATGTCCCCTGCACTGACAGGCAGATTCTTAACCACTGCGCCACCCTGGAAGCCCTCATATCCTTTTATGTGATGCAGTATACCATTTTTATATGGATAATTCTGGGCACTAATTTTGTGAGTTTTTCAAATATGTGTACAGATTTTTATAAATAAAATTCTTTTGTAATTAACTCATGTACAGCCTTATCCTGTATAGTTTAACACTGAATGCGCCTCTGTGGTGCCTGGGCCCACAGCCAGGCTTGTGTGGCATGCCCATGACTTCGTGACTGATTGGTGTCTTACCATGTGGACTGTGGCCTGGCCAGAGACCCTCACACATCCCACTGTGGGGCAGCCAGGACTGTTCCCATTCTCCTGGCATGCCCATACCCCTCCTCATGCCCTGCCCACACCCCTCCTCCAATAGAGACCTATGCCCTCCACGACAGCTCCCCATGTGCTGTTGCTGGGATGTTTATACTAAAAAAAAAAATCTTTGAACTATGGGTCCTGATGGGAATACTTTTTCAGCATGTCCCACTGTCCCATGGAACTTATTGAAACTGATTTTATTCTTATTCTTCTGAGTCTCTTCTTTCCCCTTTCTATTTACTAGCATGACCTATTTTACCTGCTTAAAGTTTTAGAAGCATTTGTCAAACTTGTTTTTTGGATTACCTAGGGACTTTGCTGGTCACTGCCCTGTATATTTAACAAATTCTCCAGATAATTCTGGAGAAGATTAAGAATCACTGTCTTAGAGAGTCATCTTTACCTTCTTTCACTATGCATATCCAGTGTTTTACTATGCCCTCTTGACTCTTTTGCCCACATTGTATGTCAGTACAGTTACTTGCTATTTCTATAGTGGTAGCCAACCTTAGGTTTTTAGAACTTCATACTTCCATTGTCTCATATATGCATTTCTGAGACATTCTTCCCCAGATATTGTTTTAATACTCTTATTTTCCTGCTTTAAAATCTTCAGTAAATTTCAGGCACAGATTTGTATACTATATGATATCAATCATGTTTTAAAAATACAAAGAATGGAACTTCCCTGGTGGCTCAGTGGTTAGGCATCTGCCTGCCAATGCAGGGGACACGGGTTCGAACCCTGATCTGGGAAGATCCCTCATGCTGCAGAGCAACTAAGCCCATGCGCCACAACTACTGAGCCTGCACTCTAGAGCCCATGAGCCACAACTGCTGAGCCCAAGTGCCACAACTACTGAAGCCCATGTGCCTAGAGACCATGCTCCGCAACAAGAGAAGACACCACAGTGAGAAGCATGCGCACCGCAATGAAGAGTAGTCCTCACTCACTGCAACTAGAGAAAGCCCACAGCAACGAAGACCCAAAGCAGCCAAAAATAAATAAATAAATAAATAAATAAATAAATAATAAAAAAATAAAAATACGAAGAATGAAAGGATATACACTAAAAATGTTAATACTAGTTATCTTTGGGAATAAGATTATGAATCATTTTTATTTTCTTTTTTGTCCTTTTTTTTTCTGTAATAAGCATATATTTCTTTTGTAATTGAAGGAAACCTACATTTTTTTTTAAACCCACAGTGTTTCCTTATTGGCTTGTTTTAAGAAGTGCAAATTCCTCTGTTGGGCTTGAAAGACCCCCATGGACAGCTTTTATCTTCCCTCTTTTCCCACCATACTCTAACAAGTCTAGTGGTTCTCAAAGTGTGGGCCCTGAACCATTAGCATCAGCATCACTTAGATATTAGGAACACAGATTCTCAGGCTGCCATCCCAGACCTACTGGAATCAAACTCTGGGGATGGGGCTCAACAAAGAGTGCTTTTAGAAGTCCTACAGGTGGCTCTGATGCATGCTACAGTTTGGGAACCACTGTACTAACCTCTCTTCTCATTAGCTATAAATTTCCTGCTCCATCTAAGCCAGTGTACATGCCAGTGGTTCCCAAGCTTTTCTGCACATTGAAATCACCTAGTCATCTTAAAAAATACTAATCCTGGCTCACATTCCCCGGATACTCTGATTTTATTGGTATAGGGTGTCACCTGGCCATTGGGATTTTTTAAATGCCCTCAAGTGATTCTCTCATTCAAGGTTTTTCAGCCACAGTGCATACCTTTGCCTTTCACTGGGTCAGCCCTTCCACAGGAATTCCTCTCTCTTCACCTGTTGCTAATCTCTGCTTTTTTCTTTCCTGAAAACCTGGTCACAACACACCCATTTTAGGAATTCTTTAATTATCCTCACCCACTCCATCAGACCACTCCTTTTTGATCCCAAGGATATTTATGTAAACTGCTTTACAGATAGTCCCAAGTCTCACTAGGAGTTCATATTCCTAGTTGACAGCTCCTTGAGGACAGGAAGCTATTCTTCTTTTCCTTTTTTTTTTTTAAATCTTTCCCAGCTCTGCTTTCTATTCAGCATTTATGGGTCCAGCAGATACTAAGGCTGAAGTATGACTATTCTGGAATACTCAGATAATTGTTGTTGCTTCTTTAAGTTCTTTTCATTATATTTTAAGATGTTTCTTTAATTTTTATTTTATCCTAGCTGCAACAGATCAACTTCATGAGCCTAATGCAGATAGTAGGATCATCCTTTGCTAACCTCCCGGATATACATCAACTTCTACAGCAGTCTCAGTCTGTGCATTTGGTGGGAAGCCAAGGATCAAACCCCACAAGAGGGAGTAATGATGTTGAAGACAGCAGTAGAAATCTGAAGGAGAGATTTTTCGTTAAACCACAACCCATGGGAGAGCACGTCAGAGAGCCTGGCAAGAACAGCCCACACTGCCATAAAGAAATTGTACAATCTGATGAAAATAATATTGGAAGTTTACAGGTAATGCATTTTAAAATACCATTAAAGTTGTCCTAGTAGTTCAGTTGTTGGTTATTTGAGTAAATAACTTATTTAGTAGTTATTATATTCCACCTCCTCCAAAACATATTGAACATCATTTAAAAAGTAGGAGTTCGTAATATATTTTAATCTTACATAATATTTTTTTTATCTTCCAGAATGTTCCACATGGGAGTGTTCCTTTTTGTCAGTTAGAAGGCCAAACCCAGAATAGAGGACAAACCCCAGCATCTCAGAGCTTACCAACCACTTCATTGTCTCCAGCTCCTGCTGGAAATACTCACCTCCACCTTTTGTCCACGTCTTCTGCCATTCTGAAGACACCTAAACTTATCCCCGCTGCAAAAACTTTCAGACCTGGTGATGGTTTTCCTTTGCTTCAATTTCAGCCCAAGCCTGAATTTAAGCCCCTTTCCTTCCATACAGAAAGAGTTCCTCAAGTTCCCTTCAGTCCTCCGCCACAGCCAAGAGTGGCTTGGGGATTATCTGATTTCTTCCAGCCTCCTTTGCCAAAGAGAGCAATGGACACTACTTCAATGTCCCATTTGAATTTGAGCCAGTATAATACTGAAGTCATAAAAAAAGCAGTTGAGCAGAAGAAATGGGCAGAAACAATAATTACAGAAATCCCTAAGCATGTGAACTTGGATCAGTATGTGGGACAAGAAAACTTGACACCTCAGCAGGACTCTGCAACATTTATAAAACCAGAAAAACTGTTTGATGTTAAGGCAGGGCCCTTTGAGATATCTCCTCAGAATTCTTTTGGACTTCCATTATTGCACTTGCAACTTAAACCTCCTTCTGTATTTTCCTCTGCCTCAAGAGCATCAGTTACAGTTCCATCAATACCTATTAGAACTGTAGCAGAAGAAAGCAAATACCCAAGACTATCACTACTTCATTCATGTCTATCCCAAGAAAATATGGTAATGATTTTTGCAGAGTGATACAAGAGCACAGTCCTGCCTTTTTCATACCATAAATATACACTCAGTGAAAAGCTCTAACACACTTTTAAAAAAAATAATGCTTCTGTTATTGAAAATAACATACAAAATTTGGTTTAAAATAATAATGGAGTACCTTAAAGGTTTTAGGTCTTCTTCCGTGTATCAGTACCAGAGTTTTCTAGACTCTTTCAAAAAGATGTTTCTGAGATTCTGCTCAGAGAAGAAATAAGAAGTAGAATAAAATGACCAGTGTTCTTGTGTGTGTGTGTGTGTGTGTGTCTGTCTAGAGAGAGAGCATTGTTTGGGGTTCCTAGCAATTGTGATATGATTCCCTCCAAATCTACTACAGGTTAAAATTGTGAAATTTAGACCCAGATTTATAAGTAGTTTTACATATTAAAAAATTGTATCTTTTTAAAATACTTTAAACACAAGATTAAATCTTTATAAACCCACCAAATCGTCTTTAAAGTTGTAACCTTTGATTTATGAAATTAAGATTGTTTAGGTTCTAGTTTTGTAAGTCAGTCTAGTTGAGTAATTGAGTAATTCATTCTCTGGTACACTTTCAAGATTTGAAAATGGTGCTGGGAAAAGAAATGGTCATCCCTTAGAAAAAGTACTTATCGTGCCTTCCTTTCTTCTGAACGTATTATGAACAAAAAAAGGATTAAAGGAATGGAAAAGTAGACATTTTGGGAAGGTTCTAAAGAAATTTTTTAAATTAGAGAATAGTATAATGAACTCCCAAGTTACCATCACCCAGCATCAGTGGTTATCAGCATATTGCTAATCTGTTCCATCCATAATCTCCACCCCTGTGCATCCTCTCTATTCCAAAGAACTTTAAATCAAAGCTAGACATTATATAACTTCATTTATAATTTTTTAAGAAGGAAGATTTTTAATATGAAAAAGAAATTAAGAAGATGAGGACTTTTAACATAATTTCTGAAATAAAATGTCCAGTTGAAATTTTCAGGAAATGATTTCTAAAATCATTTGTACTTTAAGATCTGGGTACTCATCTTACCAGTCCAAATCAGTTTGTTTTCTTTGATATGTTCTATCTCTTGCACATCTTAGTTTAATTTAAACCAATGTTTCTCTCAATTTTTTATTAACATATTGCCTAATTGAGGTTTGTAATTTTAAATGACTATGCTTTGTTTCTTTCTTATAGTACCAAAACCCACAACTTATTCCACTTGAAAACCTTATTGCATTTAAACAAATGCAACAGAAATTAACACATAATTTATTTGAACAAGGCGATCCTGGACACCTCCAGCTTCTACAGGTCAAAATAGAATCATCTGAATTGAGACAAGGAAAGGACAGTAAAAAAAGGCAAGTTTTAAGTGAAATTTTATTTGAGCATACACCTGCAAACATACCTGCAAGTTTATTATTAGTGACAATAATATAGTTATAAGACGGAAGTTATCTGGTTCAACCTCCCAGCCTGACACAATTGCATATTCAGTTTCCCTGTCAAGTGTCATGCATTTGAACACATCTTGTGATGAGAAAAATTCCTATAATGTGAGAAACAATACTATTATTTTTTGCATTTTATTAAGGAATTCTTTCCTGGCATTCATAGGCTAGAGGTTTCTTTTTACATTTTTCTCTCACAGGATGAGCAGTCATCTTTTGCAGCACAAATATTTGATATCATGAAATCTTCCATATACTGTCCAATACACTGAAGTAACGTTTATTGTTATTCATCTTACCATATCCTCCAGACTCTTACAGGAAGCAGTGATGTGAATTGTTTCAGGGCACTAAGAAATGCGCATGTAAAAAGCAAGGCTGTGACTTCTAATGAAGAGCATTTATAATGTTTTACTCATAATGAATGTTCAAAACATGTATTAACTGGTAGATTATTACTTAGTCTAGAAAATACTTCAAAAATTTCACATTTATCAGACCCTAAAATCTACTACCAGTGCTCTCTTTCCAGAAATGGTCTTTCCTTCCATCTTTTCCAGGTAAACCCTCTTCAAAGTAAGTTTTCCACTTAACTTTTTGGGCTCTCCTTCCTCCTTGCTGAGGTGACTGAGTTTGCCTAACTTCTTCAGATAGATGAATGGAGGTGTCCAGTAGGGTTTCTGGGGCCAGCTTAGAATCTGCAGAAAAGAGAATTTGAAAATTACCTGAAAGGTGTAACTCTAACCTGGGACTCTAGTGACTAACACAGAAAAGTCAGTTCCGTAGTAGAGGAACTAGAAATAACTTTCATGTGTCCCTGACTTCTGCTTATATTTGCTTGTATTCTAGCAGAATATCTTGCTAATTTAATTAAATGGCACTGAAAATAATTTATTGACAAAATTTTGATAACTGTCCCACTGCATAGCATGATACAAATGAAAAACTGATGTTACTAAAATAGTAAAAATATATTTTACACTATTGTTTTTAATAGACAAAGACGACGAGCTGAAAAAGAGCTGCAAGAAAAAAGATCAGAGAAACTAAGGAGAAAACCAAGTGTGACTTTCCAACCAGAGGATTTCATCATTAATGATAATGATTCAGAAATAGTTATGAAACCCAAGGTATAGAAAAACTATAATACATTCTTCCCTGGTCTGCATGTACACAGAGTTTGGAATGTCTGTGGTTTATCTAGTCGTCTGATTGCTGGAAGCTTCTGATCGTGACTAGGAGAATCTTATCATTAAGCACATAAATCTCTGCTGCATCCCTCTGTGCAACAGTAGACAAACAGTTGTGAATGTGAAAAGCAACTTGTTGGTAAATCAAAAACTGTAGTTTAGAGCATCTGCTTGTGTGACATATTTGAAATCACTCCGCCTTTTTTCTATGACATCTTAATGCGTATCATACATTATTTGGGTTTCTCCTATGATAGTTTCACCTAACTCTTTTAGGTGCCTCTAGGATTTCCCAAACATAAGTTTGTTATGCAACCTATATTTTATATCAGATCTTTTGCAAACATTCCTTCTCAATTTGGTGACTATTTACCTGTATTTGCAACAAGAGTTTAAATAAACAGAAATAGTTTTGTTTACTTGAATCTTAGCACCCTTTTTTCAGTAAGTCCTCAAGAACATGTCTAGAGGCACTTAGTAAAATGTTGAGTCCATGAACAGTTTGGATATTATTTGTGAGTTAAAGCTAGTCTTGCAGGAGAGAATTGCATATTGTAATTTAGTAACTGCATTAAATTGGTAATCCTCTTTTTTATTGTTAGACTTGTGAATTTTGTAAGCACCTTTGTGGAGTTACTTTGATAGAGTAAATAATTTGATAGAATAAATATTTCTAGAATTATAGGATTTTAAACTATACCTAAAAAATCAACATTTCTCATAGCTATTGAATATTTTTTTTCAAAATAATGACTGTCTTTGAATTAATCATAACTTGATCATTTGGGGATTCATTTAGGAGCAACAAGAACATCATGGTTCCCAGCCTTTGGAAGACTTTGACATTCCTTTTGGTATGTATATGCATGATTAATGTCATGTCTCCATTCAGAGTTAAAATCAGTTTTCTAAAAATATGTAGATACCTACCCACTTCCCAGGGATACTGGGAAAAGTGGAAATGTTTATGTAAGTGTTGTATGTTGTGAGCACTGTTAAAATGTTAGTTATGATATATGAAAAAAAAATGTAGATAAAAATGAGAGCAAATTATTTTCATGTTATCTTTGACAGGGTGGTGTGTATGTGTGTATGTATGTGTATGTGTTTGTTTTGATGTGTTATCCGTTAGAGCAGTGGTTGACAAAGTATGGCCCACAGACCAGGTCTGGATTACACCTGTTTTTGTGAATCAAGTTTTATTGAAACACAGGCATGCCCATTTATTTACACATTGTCTATGACAGCTTTCACATTGCAGCAGGTTCCATTTGTTGCAAAAGGGACCATATGGTTCACAAAGCCTAAAATATTTATCATCTGGCCCTTTACAGAGTTTACCAACCCCTATAGTAGAGCAATGCAATTAATTAGAATCTCAAATAATATATTGATATATAAGGCCTAAAAGGAAATTATTGGAGAACACGCCTGGAGTCAAATTAATCATAGAAAATACATGTACAATAAAGTAAAGGAATCAGTTCAGAAAAAAGAACTTGTTTATAGATAGTAAATTCTTTTCTTTCTTGAATTGGTCAATTCATTTCTTGCCACTGAAGTACATGTTCCCCAAGCCTTTCTCTTCAGTATTTTTCACACGTATACACACAGACACTCTTGTGCCTCTGCAACCATTCACTTTCATGACTTCAGCTCTTAAATTTTTTTGGTGACATTCAAATATACACCTTCCATCCCTCATCTTTCTTTCCTACTTTCCCCTTAAATTCAACATGTTCACGGGAGTTCTTTGGTGGCCTAGTGGTTAGGATTCTGGGCTTTCACTCTGGTGGCCCCGGGTTCAATTCCTAGTCAGGGAACTGAGATCCCACAAGCTGTGTGGCGTGGCCAAAACAAAAACAAAAAAAAACATGTCCACGTTTTAAACTGGCATTTTCCTATTAGTGATATCACCACTCATTTGATTGGACAAGATTTTTACCTTGGAAGTCACCCCTGATTTATCCCTCACGTCTGTTACCCCATTGCTTCACTTAATCCTTGACCTGGTGCTCCTTCCCTTTCTCGGTGCCACGACCCAGCATCAGGCCTCTGCATGCTGAGCAGTTGTCTCCTCACTGACCTGCTTAGCTTCTGTTTCTCAGCTTCTTAATCCGTCTGGTGTTCTTCTTTTCCATTCACTTGTCTTAAAACCATTTTATTTTTTATTTTTTTTATTTTTTTCATTTTATTTTTCATTCTTGATAACATTCTTTCTCTTCACAAAGGTGGTACATATTCACTGGAGAAAATTTAGAAAATGCAATTAGAAAATAAGACCAATATTAAAATCTCCCATAATCCTTCTGTCTAGAGATAACCAGTGTTAATATTCTTCTAGGGTTTATTTTCTGAATATCGCTACTCATATATATCTATAAATATATTTATGTGTATATATATATAAAAAGAATACCTCCTCTACTTGTTTAATAGCTTACTTGTTTTTACATACTATTATTAAGGTATATATCTTCCCATTTTACTAGATATTCTTCTACAATGTCATTTAAAATGACTGCGTAGTACTCCAGTGAATGTATATTGTGTCATTCCAAACAACAACAATTCTCCAATTCTGTGACATCTACTGGGTGTCCTGTAATTCAATTCCATTCTAACAGTAATAACCTAGAGTTAGCACAGACCCCAGAGGTTAAGGAATCAGTCCCAAAAGACTCCCTATTTCCTTTAGGCACCAGCTGCAAATGGGGTCCCCCAACACCTGCATTTTTGTCTGGTCAAATATAAATTCAGGGATTCCCGTGACACTCCCCCCCCCTCACCAGGTTTACTAATTCTCTAGAACAACTCTAGAACTCAGAAAAGCACTTTATTTGTGATTACAGTTTCATTATAAAGGATACAACTCAGGAACAGCCAAATGGGAGAGATGCATAGGGCAAGGTATGGGGTTTGAGGACACAGAGCTCCCACACCCTTTCTGGGTGCACCAACTCCCAGCACATCCACTTAATCATCAACCTAGAAGCCCCCTTAGCCTCGTTGTCTCAGGGTTTTTACTGAAATGTCATTACATAGGCATGATTGATTACATCATTGGCCATTGGTGATTGAACTCCAGCTGCTCTCCCTTCCATGGATGTGGGGGTAAGGCGGGGCTGATAGTTGGTTCCTCTGGTGACCAGCACCCATCCTGAAACTATCTAGGGGCCTGCCAGGAGTCATTAGCCTAAACTCAGATATGATCAAAAGGGGCTCATTATGAATAACAAAACATACTCCTACCACTCAGGAAAATCCAAGGGTGTAAGGAGTTTTGTTCCTGGAACCAAGGACAAAGACCAAATATAAATATTTTTTATTATACTACCAAGTGCCATCATTGATACTCTTTTATTCTACTTAGACTCCCTGGGTACTCTCCCAGGAAAATCCACATCTAAACCCAAACTCCCATAATAGTCTTTGGACTTTGATTCTACTTCCTGCTGAATGTTTCCTCCAGGGTGGAAATTACCTCAGGTACAGCATGTGCTGCCTGAATTCGTTATCCCTTCCCTACCAACTGGTTTGTTCTTCTGTGTTCTCTATCTCCATTCGTGTCACTACCAACTTAACATCAAAACACACGTTATTCTGAGTTCTGCTTTCCCCTTCCCCCTCTCAACCAGTCAGTAGCCAGTTCTTGCCTATTTTACTATCGTTGTAATTCTTAAATTTATCCTCTCTCCTCTATTCCTCACCATTACTAGGTACTTATTTGAACTGCTGCAGCAGCCTCATCTATCTGATTGCCTTACTTTAATTTTATCCACTCAAATTTATTTTCCACACACTGGCTGGGGTGGTTTCTCTAGAACATCAGTCTGACCATATCATTTCCCTGCTCAGTAACTTCTACTGGATCTTCATCAGCCAGAAGAATAGGTTTCTAGCCTGGGCATACAGAGTCCTTCACAATTTTGGTTTTAATTCTACTGACCTGCCTGTGAGGGTCAACTTAGATACCACTTCACTCAGAAAGTCCATTTTGGTAACATCTTGACACTGAATTCCTCACCTCCCTTGAGTTAGGTACTCTGCTTCTGGGCTCCTGGTAATATGTTGGCTTCTCAATGATTGCTTCCAATGTTTTGTTGTTATATTTAAGAAAAGCTCCAGGATGATGTTAATACTTCAGCTGGATTGCATTTCATGGCCTCTGTAAAAAAGAAAGCTAAAGAATGTCAGGATGCAAGTACAAATACAGACCCAGGTAAAATGCTATTTCACTTTAATTTTTAAAATTCATCATATTTTGCAATATTTAATATATATCAACTTTTTTTCAAAACAGTGATTTAAAGGGAATTTAAAATTATGTGATAGGGACTTCCCTGGTGGTCCAGTGGTTAAGACTCCACGCTACCAATGCAGGGGGCCCGGGTTCGATCCCTGGTCATGGAACTAGATCCCGAATGCCTCAACTAAAAGATCCTGCATGCCACAACTAAAGATCCCACATGCCGTAACTAAAGGTCCTGCACATGGCAATGAAGATTCCACATGCTGCAACTAAGACCCAGCACAGCCAAATAAATAAATAAATATTTAAGTAAAAAATAAATAAATAAAATTATGTGATATTAGTTACTCATCCCAGCTTCTTGTCCCCAGCCCTGGTATATACTTTACAAATTTTAAACTAAAATTAAATTTGAGATTGAATTTATGATAACTTTATTAAAACGTAATAGGTATTTGTTTAAAAATGCCATGGACTACATCCTAAATCAGTAGAAATAATATATATATATATATTTTAAAATTTTTTATTTTTTGGCTGCGCCATGCAGCATGTAGGATCTTAGTTCCCTGACCACGGATTGAACCGCACCCCCTGCATTGGAAGAGCAGAGTCTTAACCACTGGACCACCAGGGAAGTCCTGGTAGAAATAATATTTTGAATTTGGGTTCTCTGTGCCATAATTGACTTTACTAGAATTTCATGCCTAAGATTGAGAGGCCTGAAGCTGTGGCTGCTGAAGTTGAGTTAGGAAGAGAAGGACTAGATTGGGTTTAGTGTGGGAAGAATATATGTAACTGTGTCCAAAAATAGAGGAAATAAATGTTGGAGGAGCTATTATTTGGAATTTTGCCTGACAGACTTCTTCATTAATGTAATGAATGAATGTATTAGGTGGTTTCCAGTATTTTTCTCCTATAAATGATGCTTCAGTGAGTAACTTCTTGCATAGAGCCTTTTTTGTTGTCGTTGTTCATCACTATGATTTAGCTAACTCTTTTATCCTTTACCAATCCAATAGATTTTTTAAAAAGGCCTCTGTTATTTTAATTTTTGTTTCTTTCTGAATGAGTTTAGGCATGTATAAGTTTTTTTTTAATAAGATTTTTTTTGATGCAAATGGTGAGTGCGCATTTGAGAAACATTCTTAAATGTATCTCTGAGAAAGCCTTGGAGGTACTTGACTGCTCTGTAGTCTTCTAAAGTCAGCAGCCTATTTGTTAGAAGTTTGCTATTCATTCAGGTGATCAGGCCCAGGATATAAATAGTAATAAAATCTAAAATTATCATATTAATTAAAAAATTAAATTCTTAAGCTGTCAGTCTACTTTTCTACCACGTTTTATACACAATATATAAAAATCTGCACTTGTATATTTAATTTTTTCCGTGCTTGTGAAATCCTTTCTCTGTTTTCTCTTTTTGTCCCAAATCTTCTAATTGACTACAAGGTGAAGATGCTGCTTCTCAAGAAGTTGTTTCTGAATGTCATAAAAATCAGCAAATCATTTCTTCCTCATCAGGTGTGATTTCTTTCTTTTTTTTTCTGAGAACACCATGACTAGTTAAAGGTTATGTCTGCATGACGGCTGAAACAGGAGTTACCAACCCCCATAAAAAAAGCAGTTAAACCAATCAAAGATAGAATGATAATTTAAGTATTTTCACTTTCCTTTTTTCTAGTTTTTTAAAAAATTTATTTATTTTATTCATTTATTTTTGTTTGCATTGGGTCTTCGTTGCTGCACGCAGGCTTTCTCTAGTTGCGGTGAGCAGGGGCTACTCTTCGTTGCAGTGCGTGGGGTTCTCATTGCGGTGGCTTCTCTCGTTGCAGAGCACGGGCTCTAGGCACGTGGGCTTCAGTTGTTATAGCACGTGGGCTCAGTAGTTGTGGCTCGTGGGCTCTAGAGCGCAGGCTCAGCAGTTGTGGCGCATGGGCTTAGTTGCTCCACGGCATGTGGGATCTTCCTGGACCAGGGCTCGAACCTGTGTCCCCTGCTTTGGCAGGTGGATTCTTAACCACCGTGCCACCAGGGAAGCCCTTTTTTTTTTCTAGTTTTTTAGTTGTCATGTGGTTTAAATTCAAGCCTTGGTGCCAAGTTTCCAGTACTCAGTATTGCAACGAGTTATATTTTGCTTGTGAAATTTGAAAGTAATATTCTATTAAAAATACAATGCTAGGAAATAAGAGTTGTAGGGCAAAAGGCACAGAGTTAGACTGCTGACTTACTGTGACAGGCTTCTATATTGTTTTGAATAAGAAGCTAATGACTTTTGTAAAATTAAGATATTAAACATTTTAAGTGGTAAAATTTAGCTATGGTCTTTATATATACTAAAAACACTGAATTGTACATTTTTAAAGGAGGTGAATTACATCTCAATAAAGCTGGTTAAACAAACGAACAAACAACAAGAAACAGTGTTGAAAGTAAAAAAAATAAATTAGTTATGATTAATTTCCTAAAGCCTGGTTTTATTGAAATTTTAAACAAGCAAAAATGACTTAATATATCTGAAATTGAAAAATGAAATTACAGCATTTTCTTGGTATGACTTAGATATTTCATTATTCTTGTGAGTCATTCATATGAGAAAAGCAATAGTCAATATGCATTCAATTCTGAATTATTCCAGAGTAATTTGCCCTTAGAATAGAATACAATTTGCTTTAATTTATTTATACCTATGAAACTTCTGCTTAGATTTTCAGCAGATATCCTTTTTTTTATTTTTTGGTTGCATTGGGTCTTCGTTGCTGCACGCGGGCTTTCTCTAGTTGCAGCGAGCAGGGGCTACTTTTTGTTGTGGTGTGCAGGCTTCTCACTGTGGTGGCTTCTCTTGTTGCAGAGCACGGGCTCTAGAGCATGCGGGTTTCAGTAGTTGCAGCGCGTGGGCTCAGTAGTTGTGGCACGCAGGCTCTAGGGTGTGCGGGCTTCAGTACTTGTGGTACACATGCTCAGTAGTTGTGGCTCGCAGACTCTAGAGCACAAGCTCAGTAGTTGTGGCGCACAGGCTTAGTTGCTCTGCAGCATGTGGGATCTTCCCGGACCAGGGATTGAACCCATGTCCCCTGCATTGGCAGGTGGATTCTTAACCACTGTGCCACCAGTGAAGTCCCTTCAACAAATGTCTTTAATGTTGTTTGTTGCTAACTTTTTCTTACCAAGTTAATGACATAGAGCTATATACAGATTTTTTTATTTTACTATCCTGATTTTTCTTATTTTTAGAACATGAATCTTTGAATGTTCCTCAACTCTTGGCACCAGATGTATATCTAAATCTCAGACTTTCCACTGAAATATCAGAGAAACCTCTGTCACCTTCAGCAAGTGAAACGGTACTAAATTTGGAAGTTTTAATAAGAAGTTTTAATAATACCTTTGTGCTAAATTTTATTACGGTCATCTGCATTATTCAGTTGTATAGGTGAAATGAGGCCAAAAATCTCATCTACGTAGATTTGTTGGAAAGGTCAAAAATTAGTTTACAATTTAAATATTGTGCCCCCAAATACTGTAAACTAAGACCATAACACATACTTCCTGCAATTTTCCCTAAGTTAGGCTTATATAAGCTCTTCTTGCCTTGAGAATTAAACCTTTTTGGGGCAGGGGTAGGGTAGAGTGGCTGTACTATAAGTAAAAAGAATGTAACCCTCTTTGATTTTGTGTGTTTTGGTTCAGATTGGACACACTTACATAAATGTGATTGACATTGAAGCTGATGATCTACACAAATTACCTGTTAGAGAAGAGCCTTCAGATGATAATATTATCAAACAGCAAAGCGATCGTCTAGAAGTCCCATCTTCTGCAGAATTACATTACATGGCAGCTTCAGTTACTAATGCTGTTCCCCTGCACAATTTTAAGAGTCAAGGTAATAATTTTTTCTACTTTTAAAATAAATTTAAAACATTTTGAAAAATTCTTTAATATAGCATTGTTACCCCTACTTATGTCTCTTAGCTCTCTTCCTCCAAATCCACTGTAATTTTATTTTATTTATTTTTTTAATAAATATATTTATTTATTTATTTAATTTATTTTTGGCTGCGTTGGGTCTTTGTTGCTACACACGGGCCTCCTCTAGTTGCGGCGAGCGGGGGCGACTCTTCGTTGCAGTGTGCAGGCCTCTCACTGCAGTGGCCTCTCTTGTTGCGGAGCACGGGTTCCAGGCACATGGGCCTCAGCAGTTGTGGCACGCGGGCTCAGTAGTCTTGGCTTGAGGGCTCTAGAGCACAGGCTAAGTAGCTGTGGCACATGGGCTCAGTTGCTCCGTGGCATGTGGGAACTTCCTGGACCAGGGCTCGAGCCCATGTCCCCTGCATCGGTAGGTGGATTCTCAACCACTGTGCCTGCACCAGGGAAGTCCAAATTCACTGTAATTTTAGATGTTTATATTCACATTTAGAAATGTTCTATTAATCTTTTAAATACCTTGTTTATAAGTTTAGAATCAATCTTTTTATGCCTTTCGTATTCTTGATAGAATCTGGCAGTTCCGCTATGGATTTATTTTTTAAACCTGCAAAAGTGTCTCCGACCTGTCTGGATGGAAGAAGCTGGAGAGCAGGCATTCCAGAAGTGAAGGAGCCTTGCATCACCTCACCTCCACCATCAGACATACAGCAGGACAAAGGTGAATGCCCTAGATTTATAGCATAACTTTCCCCTTTCTCTGAATTACCGTTATATTAGAAATAAGCACTAAAACTTGATCATTGCAGAGGAAACCAGAAAAAGGGTTTTTCCCTTGCTAAGGAGAGTAGGGGCAGATAGGTAAATGAGATAGAGTCATGGTTCCAAGCCTGGGACCCAGGGATATTGTGCAAGGAGACTACAGATCTATTTGTGCATATGTCTTTTCTCAATTAATGAGGCTAAAAATAAATATCCTGTGGAATTTCATGAGTGTTTTGGTGTTAAAAAGGAATTCTCATATTTTAGAAGGTGGGAAGTTCTAGAATAGCACATAGAAAATACACAGGCTTGGTAGCCAATAGTACTTGATTAGCAAAATATTCAGTTTTATAGTCATAAATCAGGTTGTATTATTGTTAAATATTTGAAAGATTTAGAAGAATGTTTCTCCAAAACCTAAACTTATTACATGTTGCGAATCATTAGATTAATCTAGTATGTAATCAGACTTCCTGCAGCAGAGACCTAATGTCTCTTCTGGCTTCCACAACTGTTGGGAGGAATGGACCTAGCCTTGTGATCATCAGCTGCTTGGGTGCAAAGTCCAGCACTGCGTTTTCATTGTGCATCAACAGCAGACACTCAGGAGATGTGAGGAGCAAGAAAGGGATGGGTAGCAGGGAAACTTCACCTTAGGATGTGTTAGAGCATGTGTATTACAGCTGTATACACAATAAGTGCCAGCATTTCAGATTTTGGAGCCTTTGCCCTCTCTCTCCCCTGCCATGGGACTGCTAGGTGCATGGGTAGTGGAGGGAGGATGTATGAAGCCGACAGTCTTTCAGGCTGGGGAAGTGTGTGGGGAAATGAGAAGACCTTGGCTTTTATCAGTAGATTCAATTAGAACAGACCTGGCTTTCAGTCTCAGCCCTGTTACTTAATAGCTTGGAGACTTTTTGCAGGTAATTAACTTTATCTGATCCTCACTTGTATCTCTGTAAGATACAACCTCATAGGGTTGTCATTAGGGTTGCATCTAGCCAAATGCCTGTGACTACTTAGGTATCCTGTTAGTTTCCCTTCATTTTCACACCAACTTGACTTTTGAAATTCTGACAAAGTAGAACGAGACTGATCTCCCGGTGACCTCAAAATATCTTAGGACAGCATTTTAAATGACTATAAGCTACAGGTTAATTTCCTCCATCAGTGAGATCAAGTCTATATTCAACCTTTTGGAAGATCCTTCTCTGGGGAGATTGGTCATGAAAATATGTCAGTGGACCCTTCTACTATTACTAAAGAGAGCTTAAAAACGCCAATTTAAAAGGAAGGGTTTTATATTTTGAAATTAAATTCCATCATGGTATATACATAGTATACTTTAAAGACTCAGAATATAGTCACAGTAGAGTTGAGTGGGATTTGTATTATGAGAAAAGGCTGGGAGAAGGGAGAGACAGGGTTCTGAGGTATTTAAAACAAAAGCAAAAGCCAAACAAACAATACATTTCTGTGTTAGTGAGACCTCACCATTTTGAATGACAGTAGCTTACTATTTTAGAAACCATCTCAAATAGGAATACTATCAGTAACAGCAAGCAGAGCTTTGCTAGGCAGAGGGAGAGCATTGCAGGGTCAGTGGAACTCAATATTTAAAATCACCTCCTAGGTGATTTTTTTTCAGTTAGTCAGTGAGAGTGGAACAGTTTCTCCACAGGAAGGGAAACTAGTTTCATTATGTATGTAGGCCATTCCAGATTTTGAGCACATCCATCTCTTTTTGCTGTATTTTCTACTTGAAGTTTGCACACCAGATTCTTTCCTGCGTGAATAAGGGAGATACTGCAGGCTGCCAAGAAACAAGAAGGGTAGGTGGCAAAGTACTGTGAGAGTCAAGCTAAAAAAAGGGTAGGGCCAAAACAGGTAGGGAAAGATTATGTGACTGCCATTGCCAACACTGGAATTTACCTTTATCTTCTCATGGGAAGCGTCTCCTTAGACTGGGACTGAAATATAATCACTACTTAACATTTGTTTAGTAATTCACAGTTTTCAGAGTACTTTGTTGGATAATTTGATCTTCACAAAACCTCTATGAATTAGGACAGGCATCATAATCCTCACTTGACCAACTCTTCATTCACTCAACACTAAGTTAGGGACAATATATTGGGACTAAAGAAGAGAGTAATACCAGGTTCTGTGTCCTTGGGCTCACATATGGTGGGAAGGAAGGCAGGGAAGTAAAGAGATGATTATGATACAGCATGGTAAGTGCAGTTATGGTGATAAGGATGAGATTGCTGGGAAATATAGCATCTAATCCATCTCTGGGGAGGATTGGGGCTATTTAGGGGAGAGCCACCTAAATGGAATCTTAAAAGTAGGATCTAGCGAGGGAAAGGTGCATACAGATGGAGAGAATAGATTGTGCAATGACTCAGAGGTTTGATGGAGCTTGCTGAGTTTGAGAAAATTAAAGTTCAGTGTGCTTGGAATTTTTGTTTTTTAAAGAAATAGCAAGAGATGAGCTGGATAAGTAGGCCAAGGAAAGACAATGCCATTGTCTCTCATACTGAGACATTTGAACTTTTAAGGTGAAGGCATTAGAGAAACACTGAAGGATTTCAGGTGGAAAAGGAAAAATACCAGATTTGTGTTTTAAAAGACCTCTCTAGGGCCTGTGTGGAAGTTGGGCTAGAGAGAAGTGAAATAAGTTAGAGATAAGGATACTGTTTGGGGTCCATTGGTTGTGAAAGCTTCAGCTAAGCACTGGTAGTAGGAATGAGGAGATGATTGGTACGTGGATCATCGATATTTGGTGTCACGTTGGAACTGAAGGAAGGAAGAACCTCGAATGTGTCTCAGGCCTCTGGCTTGGGAAGCTAGGTGAATGATAGTGCTACTCCCTGAGCTGGGGAATCAGGAGGAAGGAGCAAGGTGAAAGGGCTGAAGCGATGAGTTTGGTTTTATATGCTTTTGGGACAGCCTAACTGAGATGACCAGGATACAGATGGATTTAAGGGCTGGAGCTCAGAAAGAGTGCCATTTGGATGTGAGAGTCAGCAGTGCATCTGAGACCTCACCCAGAGAGGGTGGGTGGAGTGAGAAGAGACGTGAGCTGAGACTGGCGCCCTGGAAATACTGAAGGGTAAAAGGAGTGGGTGACAGAAGGGAAGACCAAGACGACGACTGAGAAGGGAGAGCGAGATAGGGAGGAGAAGACCCAGAAGCCAAAAGTGTTTCAAATTTGGGACAAGAATCAGTTGGGCTTAAGAGTAGAGTTAGTCATTGGCTTTGATAAGGGTCTTGGGAGGTTTAATGTTTGCCTACGAGCCCACGTAAAAGCAGTAATGGCCAACATTGGACCTAGGTTTTACTGTGTGACATTGTTGGTTTTCAAGTAGAGTTTTAAAAAGTTATAAAAATAGTACGGTTGCTTTTTGATGAAGTGTATTTTTGTAGCAGAAGATAAAAGTAACATTCAAATTGCATTGTATATGGAACTTTGTGGTAATGGTAACACTGTAATGTATTCTTATCTCACAACAAAGACAAATCTCAGAAGTCAAGAAGCTGAAATGGTATTTCTAAGTATATTAAGTTAAAACTGATTTGGAAGGGAACGTTATGTTGACTTAAAATGAGGTCTTCAAAAAATTAGATCATCAGCATCTACTTCTGTTTTAATTGTAGTCAATTCTGATATTACCTTTATTAATATTTAGATACGCCAAAGCCAGATCTTCGATTCAAGGAACCAAGCTCAAAGTCAGATGCCGCAGATTATCTGCTGTGGGAACTACTACAGGATGTCTCTGCCACTCGTCCTGCGCCAAGCTCTGCAGCTCGCCGGCTAGAGCATCTCACCTCAAAGCTTCAGAGAATTGATGAACAGCTGTTAGCAATTCAGAACATTGCTGAAAACATAGAGCAGAATTACCCGAGACACATAATGCTAGACCGACATTGTGTTAAGGTAGGCTGTCTTTATTTTAGTTTTTTGTTTGTTACCTACTTATTAAATTTGTAGTGTGATATAATTTTAGACTCTTGATTTTTCAAAATAATGGGAAATTTGGTTTCTTTAAGCTAGGGTTTCTCAACCTCAGCATTGTTGACATTTGGGCCAGATATTTCTTTGTTGTGGGAGTTTGTCCCATGCATTGTAAGATAATTAGTAGCATCCCTGGTCTTGACCCACTAGCTGTCAGTAGCATTCCCCTCAGCTATAATAATCAAAAATGTCTCCAGGCATTGCCAAATGTCCCCTGGGGGACAAAATCACTCCCAGTTGAGAACCACTTAAACGTTAAGCTTTTAAGAAGTGAACTCTTGCTTCCTACCAGGAAAATAAATATATGAATTACAAAACCAGAATGTGGTTTTAGATAAACGCTGCTAATAATTGAGTATCATTTTCTTCAGCAAGATTTTTATAACTTTACAAACGTTGTTGTCCTTATATTTTGAATTCTGTTTCTTTCAGATATGTTATACAATGGGATTACTAGTGCTTAGAAGTTTTCTGTATCTTTGAAAAGTATTCATAATAAAGAGATTAATGTTTATGTATATTGGTATATCATAGTAGACCAATAGAAAGGAAGTCTCAAACGTTAATTACTTACTTTGCACAAACATCCCATCTTTTTTTTTTTAGGAAACAAAATTTATATAAAATAAAGGTTAACAAACAAATTGTAAAAATATTTTGAGTGTGTTAAAGCCTTATATTGAGAAATGCAAATTGGTTTGCAGGAAAAGAATTCCATCAGTGACATGTCTAACAAATATTCCAGGTTGCTAAGATGTTGATATTTTAAAAGATAAATTTATTAGGTTTATAGCATTTCTTTAATCCAAACATTTAACAATTATTAAAAGGTTAAGGTTAAACATATGTGAAACTACACTGAAAAAAATATATGAAGTAGGACTACTGGGTTTTTAAAAATTTTTATTGGAGTGTAGTTGATTTGCAATGTTGTGTTAGTTTCAGGACTACTATTAAGTAATGACATTATGGTGTTTCGTTGGTTGTTTTCCTTTTTGTTTTTAATCCAGGTTTAGATCTGTTACATCCAAATTAATGTTGAGTGTCAGAGTTGTCCTTGGAAGTCCATATTCCAAGGAATCACTTTCAGAATCCCTTATCTTCTAGTTTATTAAGCGTATCTAAAGCCAGTTATGTTACTTACACCTGAATCTAGTCTTGTTCCTGGCTTGTTCACTCTCTACAGAGCCCATGAATCATTCGTTCCTTTAACAAACATTTTTTGACCTTCTACCACATGCTAGGCCCTGTGCTAAGTTCTGGGAATAGGAAAGTAAATAAGGCATAGTCCCTACTCTCAAGGAGCTTAGAATCTAATAAAAGAAGATAGATGTATGCACCAAAAATACATGTGAACAGGATGCTGTAAGGACACACAGGTACATATGGCCTGTTGTGACTGTATAGGTAAGTGAAGCTATGGCACCAGAGAAGGCTTCGTAGAGGTGATTCTTGAACTGATAATGAATTGATATTCATCAGTTCGATGAGCAAGGGCTGATGAAAACATCGTGAGCAAAAGCAGAATGGCATAGAGTATTTGGGGAACTATATCTACGTTAGCGGAAGGTAGCAGTTGATGGGACTGGGCTTTAAGATGCCTGGCAGGAGAGGTAGGTAGGGCAGATAGGGAAGGATGGAAAGTGTTGTTTGCCGTGCCAAGAGAGTAGGATTTTATTCTATAAGTAGGCAATAGGGAACCACTGAGGAATTTTAAGCACTGAAATGATATGATCAGACACTCTGTCAGCCATGTGGTGAATAGAATGGAGAGGAAAAGACTAGGAACAGGGAGATTGGTTGGGTCACAGTAGTTCTAGGCTAGCTGTTTGTTAGAATCAACTTGGGGACTTGTCAGAAGTGCAAACTCATGGGCCCCATACCTATGAAATTCTGATTTTAGGTAGGTCTGGGTTAGAGCCCAGGAATCTGTATTATTAACAAGTTTCATAAATGATTCTTAATCAGTTAGCGCTATATCAGGTCTGTTGATTGGTGTTTGGGATCTGGTGTATAGTACCAAGCCAAGAAATAATAATAACCTGAACTTTGGCCCTGGGGATGGTGGGAGGATGTAGCAGGATTCAGAGGTTGAGTGGCTGTGGGAAGGTGAATAATGCAGAGATTCACAGTAGAGTCCAGATTTCCAGCCTGGGTGAATGTTGGAGTCATTTTCTAAACTAGGGTAGAGGAAATGTATGCCTTTTGGGAGGAGTAAGACAGAGATTTCAGTGAGGGCCATGTGAAATTTGAGGTGCTGTGAGATTAGTAGGCATTTGGATATCTATTGATACTTCTGGAGCTCAGGAGCTAGATCCGGGGTGATGGTACAGATTTTAGAGTCATCAGTTAGGAGAAAGTTCAAATTATAATAGTGAGGGCACTCACCCAGAGAGAGCATATTGAGTAAGGAAAAAGTGGGTTAAGATCAGAATTCTGTGGGTGCACTAACTTTTAAGGATGGGGATTCAACAACAAAGCTCTTAAGAAGGAACAATCTGAGGGAGGGAAGAGGCTCAGGAGAAAGCAAGCCAGAGGAGGAATTTCAAGAAGAATTTCCACAGATCTGGGTCATTAGATAAAAGGACAGCTGTGCATGTCAAGATCACTTGGGATGCTTTTTCAAAATAAACATGCCAGCCCTATTGAAAGGTGTGGGGCGGAGAGAGAGGAAGGGGAGTGACTTTGCAAGGAGGAGGGTGTAGGTCACACACTTGTATTTTTTGAAAGTTCCCGCAAATTCTGAGACAGGTCCCCTCTCAGCCCAAGCCTTTCCAAACTGGCAGGTAGGAATTATGTCTTTTGCTTGGTGCATGGCAGGCAATTGATAACTTTATTTAATGGCTGTCTTTGTGCTCTCATTTTTAGATTCTGACAGAAATAAAATCATGTTCATATAATAAAGACTTACTAATGGAACAGTTATTAGTAATTGTAGCACAAGCTTGGGAGACAGTTTCAAAAGAAGAGTTCTAAAAATGGTTGATCAAACTCTATTCTTCCGAGGTGACTACTTTGAAGGAAATAGAATTGATTTAAATGAAAGGTTTGGCATATTGGCTTAAAATGTTCTCACCCTATTATAATGCACACATAAATACAAAGATTTTGACTTGCCCATTTTAGTTTAAGAAAACAGCTTGTAGGTCTGGAAGAGGCTGAGGGACACTGTGGACACACCGACTACATGCCTTAAAGATATGGGTTCAAGCCCATGTTCTGGATTTGCAAGTCGCTGAATTTCTCTGGGCCTTATTCCCTCATCTTTAAAATGAAAGGTTTTGTTTTCTTCAGATAAATACCCAAAAGTGGAATTGCTGGATTGTATGGTAGATCTATTTTTATTTTTTTTGAAGAACCTCCATACTGTTTTCCATAGTGGCTGCACTAATTTACATTCCCACCAGCAGTGCACAAGGGTTCCCTTTTCTCCACAGCCTTGTCAATACTTGTCTCTTTGATAATAGCCATTCTGTCTGGCATGAGGTGGTATCTCATTGTGGTTTTGATTTGCATTTCCTTGATGATTAGTGATGTTGAGCATCTTTTCATGTGCCTGTTGGCCATCTGTATGTTGTCTTTGGAAAAATGTCTGTTCATGTCCTCTGCCCATTTTTAAATTGGATTGTTTGTTTTTTTGATATTGAGTTGTATGAATTCTTTAAATATTTTAGATATTAATCCCTTATTGGAGATAGTATTTGCAAATATTTTCTCCCAGTCTGTAGGTTGCCTTTCCGTTTTGTTGTTGGTTTCCTTCGCTGTGCAAAAGCTTTTTAGTTTGATGTAGTCTCTGTTTATTTTAGCTTTCTTGCACTTGCCTGGGGAGACAGATCCAAAAATATATCGCTAAGGCCAATGTCAAAGAGCGTACTGCCTGTTTTCTTCTAGGAGTTTTATGGTTTCAGGTCTTAAGTCTTTAATCCAGTTTGAGTTTATTTTTGTATATGGAGTAAGAAAATGGTCTATGAAAATGGTTTCATTATTTTAAATGTAGCTGTCCAGTTTTCCCAACATCATTTGTTGAAGAGACTGTCTAAAACACAAAACAAATAAACATATAAAACAGAAACAGACTCATAGCTGCAGAGAACAAACCAGTGGTTGCCAGAGGAGAGGTGGATGGGAGATGGGCGGAATAGGTAAAGGGGATTAAGAGGAACAAACTACCATTTATTTAAAAAAAAATAAGTCATGGTGATGTAATGTACAGCACAGGGAAAATAGTCAATAATATTGTATAACTTTGTATGGTGTGTAGTGTATAAAAATATTGAATTACTGTGTTATGCACCTGAAACTAATATAACATTGTAAGTCAACTATACTTCAATAAAAAATAAATAAATAAAATAAAGGTGAACTATGTAAAAAAAGAAAAGTTTTGTCTAGATGGTAGTTATCATTCCTCCCCATTCTAAAATTTATGATGCAAGTTTCCTGAACCTCTTAAAAGGTTAAATCGGTTAAGATACAAAATTAGTAAAAATTTACTCCTCTTCATCAGTTCTCACCATTTAGCTCATATTGGATTTAATCCTATTCTTTCATTTGTTGCATTAATACAAATGTGTAAAACCTACATAAAATTGTTTATGATGCTTTGAAATTATCAAACCATAACATTTGTAACAGTTATTTTGTTGTGTATGTTTTTCTACAGGTTGAACCTGTAGATGACATTGAGCTGTCTTCTGGCCCCGAATCTGAGAAAACATTGCCTTCAGAAACCATTCACATTCCTGAAGAAGGTTTGTGAGGGGTCGGGGGTGGGACTGAAGCCTTTCTTTGAAAGAATAAGTATTTCTTTTTGGTGTGCCAGAACTGGGAATAGTTTTCTTCTGGGAGCTGGAGCCATCCGTCCCCTCATTTTTAGATGAGGATGATTGTTGTGATGATGTGATTGGCTCCCACCTCAGGCCAGCTTTTTTCCGAGAAGCCCGACACCGTACCCTCCCCTGGCGTTTGTACCAGAGGTGGACACTGTGGGCTGGATCTTAGTTTCTGTCACTCCACATGAGGGGCCACACACTGCTGAGGGTCACACAGAGCTTTGTGCTGAGCTGCTTGTTTGTCTGTGGTCATCAGCTGAGCTAGAATTTGAGGTTCAGGTTAAACGACGCGGCAATGGTGAAGTATTCAGTTTTTTCATTTCTTGTTGAATGAATGGAATTAGGGTAGTTATTTAAATAAATTTCTACTGTAACTATAGTTGTTTATATCTACATTCTCTCATTGAGTCTTGTCAGCCGTTTAATGCATTTTGCCAAAAAACAGGTTTTAGTTCATTGAGTCTCTCTATTGTTTCTTAATTTTCTTTTTCATAAATTTCTACTCTTAGCTTTATTATTCTTTCTGCTTTTGGGGCCTTACCTTGTTGGATTTTTCCTAACTTCATTCTTTCTTTTTTTATTTTTTCTAATAAATGCATTTGAGGCTGAACATGTTTCTGAAAGGACCCAGATAAGAGTATTGATATGTTATGTCTTTTGGTGGTGTTCAGATTGAAATAGTTAGCAGTTTATATTAAGATTTCTTCTTTAGCTCATAAAAGGAGTTTTCAGCTTCCAAATATTATGGGGCTTGGGCTATATTTTTGTAATTTATTTCTATTTTCATTGTATTGTGATTAGATGAGTGTATAATAATGTCGTTCTTAGATATTTGTTAAAATTTCCCTCAGTATATATAGTCAGTTTTTGTAAATATTCTGTTTATTTGAAAAGAATAAGCGTTTTATGTTGGTTTATATATATACACACACACATCTCCTACATAAAATCCTACATAAAATTTCATATGTGGGGACTTCCCTGATGGTCCAGTTGTTAAGACTCTGCGCTCCCAGTGCAGGGGGCCTGGGTTCAATCCCTGGTCAGGGAACTAGATCCCGCATGCTGCAACTAAGAGCGCACATACTGCAACTAAAGATCCTACATGTCGCAACTAAAGATCCTGCGTGCCTCAACAAAGATCCCGCACATGGCAACAAAGATCCCACATGCTGCAACTAAGACCCGGCACAGCCAAACAAACAAATAAATAAATAAATTCATATATGTAGTCACACACACATATATAATAGTCAGACTTCTAAATTATACTGTTCAGAAGGGTGCATTAAAAATTACCCACAAGGATTGTGCAATTACTTATTTCTCTTCATAATTCTGTTAAATGTTTCTTTATGTAGTTGAGGCTATGCTATAAAATGAATATAGTTCATGATGATTATTTTTGTTGAATTTTGTCCCTTTTATCATTAATGACTCTCTTTATTCCCAGTAATGCTTTTTAGACTCAAAAGTCAATTTTGTCTAATATTAATATGTCCATTCCTGCTTTCTTTTGCCTGGTATATCTTTTTTAGTACTTTTTATTTTTAAAAAATTTTAATGGAAAATTTCAAGCATATTTCAATAGCAGACAGAATAGTATAATTGACCTTCATGTACCCAACAATCACCTTTAACAATTACGAACTCATGGCCAATCCTGTTTTATGTATCCCACCCACTCTTCCTACCTTTTCCTGAATTATTTTAAAGCAAATTCCAGACAGCACATTATTTTATCCATAAATATTTTATATGTATCTCTAAAAGATAAGGTCTCCTTTTAAAAAATAATAATATTGTCATTTCTTTTTTAAAAAGTCTTGATACTGTCATGTATCTAATTAGTGTTCAACTATTGCCAGTTGCCTCATTTTAAAAAATAGTTTATTTGGTCTAGTTGGAGTCCAGATAAGGTCTATACATGGCAGTTGGTTGACGGCTTAAAAGTTTCCTTTAACTTCTGTGTTACCCCTTTATCTCTCTTTTTCCCTTCTAGTTTATTTGTTGAAGAAACCTTGTTGTTTGTCCTTAAGTATTTTTTGGAGTCTATAATTTGTTAATTGAATCTCTGTGGTGTCATTTAACATGTTCCTCTGTTCCCTGTATTTCCTGTACATTAGACATCCCTTTACTTTCAAGCTGAGTGATTATGTTGTAGCTGTGTCCAGCATATAGCTAGATTTCATTCTTTTAAATAATTACATAATTTGTGTTTTAATCATCAAGTATAATCAGTTTCCATTTACTGTGATTACTGATATATTTGTGCTTATTTCTATTATCTTATTTTGTGCTTCCTATTTACTCCTTATTTTTTCTTTACCTTCTGTCCTTTCTTTCCTTCTCTTGTATTGAGTTTTCTGTATTCTCTCTTTCCCTCTCTATTTGTTTAGAAATTTTACATTCTATTTTTAATCTCTTAGTGATTATTCTTCAATTTTCAACATTCAGAGGAGTGTTGAGATGAATATATTTACCTCCCAAACAATATAAGGACTTTAGACTTTTAATACTCATATGCCTTTTCACATTTTTCTCTGATAATGTTTTCTAGTATTTTTGTTCTACCTTGTTTTTAACCCACCCACTTAGTCTCCTTTGTCTTGTATTGTTTTTGTTGTTGTTGTTAAACTTTTTTTCGTTTTTAATTTATTTATTTTTGGCTAGGTTGGGTCTTTGTTGCTGCGCACGGGCTTTCTCTAGTTGTGGCGAGCGGGGGCTACTCTTTGTTGCCGTGTGCGGGCTTCTCATTGTGGTGGCTTCTCTTGTTGCAGAGCACGGGCTCTAGGCGCTCAGGCTTTAGTAGTTGTGGCTCGCGGGCTCAGTAGTTGTGGCTCGTGGGCTCTAGAGCGCAGGCTCAGTAGTTGTGGTGCACGGGCTTAGTTGCTCTGTGGCATGTGGGATCTTCCTGGACCAGGGCTCGAACCCGTGTCCCCTGTATTGACAGGCGGATTCTTAACCACTGCACCGTCTTGTATTTTTTTAAGTAAATACTAATTTGAATTTATAAGCATGTTTGCCAGTTTCCCCTCAGTTGCTTCTTTTTTAAAAAAAAGTTGTAAATTGAGTAGTGTACATATGTAAACAATAAATATATGAAACCAAAACACAAGTTTCATCAAATAATACTTGTCCTTATTGCCTGAGATGCACTCTGGCATTTTCTATTCTGTGCCATTATTGCTTCTTGCATCCACTTCTTCGAGGATTGTTCTCTTCTTCCTTCCTTTATTAGTTCTTTCAACTAGAGTCTGTTAGTAGCAAATTCTCCCAGTCTTTGAAAATAGTTTTAATTTTACTACAATTTGTGAGTGATGGCTTATAGCCAAGTACAGAATTCTAGGTTGATGCTTATTTTCCCTCAGCATTTTAAAGATATTATTCCATTTTCCACTGACATCTCTAATTGCTGAGTTTATAATACCTATGTGCTGTCTGTCTAATTGCTGTTTTTTTATCTCTGATTCCTTTTAAAGTTTTCCTCTTTATGTTTGGTTTGTTTTGCATTTTTGATACATTTTTGTCTAGGTGTATATTTCTTTTTATTTATACTATATGGGAGTAGGAATGATTCTTTTATTTTTTTAATAGATCTTTATTGGAGTATAATTGCTTCACAATACTCTGTTAGTTTCTGTTGTACACCAAAGCGAATTAGCCATATGCATACACATGTCCCCATATCCCCTCCGTCTTGAGCCTCCCTCCCATCCTCCCTATCCCACCCCTCTAGGTCATCGCAAAGCACCGAGCTGATCTCCCTATGCTATGCTGCTGCTTCCCACTAGCTAACTGTTTTACATTCGGTAGTGTATATATGTCGATGCTACTCTCACTTTGCCCAACTCCCCCCTCCACCCAGTGTCCTCAAGTCCATTCTCTATGTCTACATCTTTATTCCCGCCCTGAAACTAGGTTCATCAGTACCATTTTTTTAATTTTTAGATTCCATATATATGCGTTAGAATACAGTATTTGTTTTTCTCTTTCTGACGTACTTCACTCTGTATGACAGACTCTAGGTCCATCCATCCCCCTTACTACAAATAACTCAATTTTGTTTCTTTTTATGGCTGAGTAATGTTCCATTTTATATATGTGCCACATCTTCTTTATCCATTCATCTGTGGATGGACATTTAGGTTGGTTCCATGCCCTAGCTATTGTGAATAGTGCTGCAGTGAACATTGTGGTACATGTCTCTTTTTTAATTATGGTATTTTCAAGGTATATGCCCAGTAGTGAGATTGCTGGGTCATATGGTAGTTCTATTTTTAGTTTTTTAAGGAACCTGCATACTGTTTTCCATAGTGGTTGTATCAATTTACATTCCCACTAACAGTGCAGGAGGGTTCCCTTTTCACCACACCCTTTCCAGCATTTATTGTTTCTAGACTTTTTGATAATAGCCATTCTGACAGGCATGAGGTGATACCTCATTGTAGTTTTGATTTGCATTTCTCTAATAATTAGTGATGTTGAGAATCTTTCCATGTGCCTCTTGGCCATCTCTATGTCTTTCTTGGTGAAATGTCTGTTTAGGTCTTCTGCCCATTTTTGGATTGGGTTGTTTGTTTTTTTGGTATTGATCTCCATGAGCTGTTTGTATATTTTGGAGATTAATCCTTTGTCTGTTGTTTCATTTGCAAATATTGTCTCCCATTCTGAGGGTTGTTTTTTGGTCTTGTTTATGGTTTCCTTTGCTGTGCAAAAGCTTTTAAGCTTAATTAGGTCCCATTTGGGGTTTTTTTGTTTGTTTTTATTTCTGTTACTCTAGGAGGTGGGTCAAAAAAGATCATGCTGTGGTTTATGTCAAAGAGTGTTCTTCCTATGTTTTCCTCTAAGAGTTTTATAGTGTCTGGTCTTACATTTAGGTCTTTAATCCATTTGGAGTTTATTTTTGTTTATGGTGTTAAGGAGTGTTCTAATTTCCATCTTTGACATGTAGCTGTCCAGTTTTCCCAGCACCACTTATTGAAGAGGCTGTCCTTTCTCCATTGTATGTTCTTGCCTCCCTTGTCGTAAATTAGGTGACTATATGTGCATGGGTTTATCTCTGGGCATTCTATCCTGTAGCATTGATCTATATTTCTGTTTTTGTGCCAGTACCATACTGTCTTGATTACTGTAGCTTTGTGGTATAGTTTGAAGTCAGGAGCCTGATTCCTCTAACTCCATTTTTCTTTCTCAAGATTGCTTTGGCTATTTGGGGTCTTTTGTATTTCCATACGAATTGTAAAATTTTTTGTTCTAATTCTGTGAAGAATGCCATTGGTAGTTCTATAGGGATTGCATTGACTCTGTAGATCGCTTTAGGTAGTATAGTCATTTTCACAATATTGATTCTTCCAATCCAAGAACATGGTATATCCCTCCATCTATTTATTTCGTCTTTGATTTCTTTCATCAGTGTTTTATAGTTTTCTGAGTACAAGTCTTTCGCCTCCTTAGGCAGGTTTATTCCTAGATATTTCATTCTTTTTGTTGCGATGGTAAATGGAATTGTTTCCTTAATTTCTCTTTCTGATTTTTTGTTGTTGGTGTACAGGAATGCCAGAGATTTCTGTGCATTAATGTTGTATCCTGCAACCTTACCAAATTCATTGATTAGTTCTAGTAGTTTTCTGGTGGCATCTCTAGGATTTTCTATGTGTAGTATCTTGTCATCCGCAAACAATGACAGTTTTACTTCTTCTTTTCCAATTTGTATTCCCTTTATTTCTTTTTCTTCTCTGATTGCCGTAGCTAGGACTTCCAAAACTATGTTGAATAGAAGTGGTGAGAGCGGAAATCCTTGTCTTGTTCCTGATCTTAGTGGAAATGCTTTCAGTTTTTCACCATTGAGTATGATGTTTGCTGTGGGTTTGTCATAAATGGCCTTTATTATGTTGAGGTAGGTTCCCCCAGTGCCCACTTTCTGGAAAGTTTGTATCATAAATGGGTGTTGAATTTTGTCAAAAGCTTTTACTGCATCTATTGAGATGATCTTATGGTTTTTATTCCTTAATTTGTTAATGTGGTGTTATCACATTGATTGATTTGCATATATTGCAGAATCCTTGCATCCCTGGGATAGATCCCACTTGATCATGGTGTATGATCCTTTTAATGTGCTGTTGGATTCTGTTTGCTAGTGTTTTGTTCAGGATTTTTGTGTCTATGTTCATCGGTGATATTGGTCTATAATTTTCTTATTTTGTGATATCTTTTTCTGATTTTGGTATCAGGGTGATGGTGGGTTCGTAGAATGAGTTTGGGAGTGTTCCTTCCTCTGCAATTTTTTGCAAGAGTTTGAGAAGGACAGGTGTTAACTCTTCTGTAAATGTTTGATAGAATTCGCCTGTGAAGCCGTCTGGTCCTGGACTTTTGTTTGTTGGAAGATTTTTAATTACGGTTTCAATTTCATTACTTATGATAGGTCTGTTTATATTTTCTAATTCTTCCTGGTTCAGCCTTGGAAAATTGTAGCTTTCCAAGAATTTGTCCATTTCTTTGTGGTTGTCCATTTCATTGACATACAGTTGTTTGTGGTAGTCTCTTATATTCCTTCGTATTTCTGAGGTGTCTGTTGTGATTTCTCCTTTTTCATTTCTAATTTTATTGATTTGCGTCCTCTCCCTTTTTTTCTTGATGAGTCTGGCTAAGGGTTTATCAATTTTGTTTATCTTCTCAAAGAAGCAGCTTTTAGTTTTATTGATCTTTGCTATTGTTTTCTTCGTTTCTATTTCATTTATCTCTGCTCTGATTTTTATGATTTCTTTCCTTCTACTGACTTTGGGTTTTCTTTGTTCTTCTTTCTCTAGTTGTTTTAAGTGTAGGGTTAGATTGTTCATTTGAGATTTTTCTTGTTTCTTGAGGTGAGATTGAATTGCTATAAACTTCCCTCTTAGAACTGCTTTTGCTGCCTCCCATTGGTTTTTGGGTCGTCGTGTTTTCATTGTCATTTGTTTCTTTGTATTTTTTTATTTCTTCGTTGATTTCTTCAGTGATCTCTTGGTTGTTTAGTAGCGTGCTCTTTAGCCTCCGTATATTTGTGTTTTTTACAGTTTTTTTTCCTGTAGTTGATTTCCAATATCATAGTGTTGTGGTCAGAAAAGATGCTTGATATGATTTCAATTTTCTTAAATTTACCAAGGCTTGATTTGTGGCCCAAGGTGTGATCTGTCTTGGAGAATGTTCCATGTGCATTTGAGAAGAAAGTGTATTCTGCCACTTTTGGGTGGAATGTTCTATAAGTATCAATTAAATCTATCTGGTCTTTAGTGTCACTTAAAGCTTGTGTTTCCTTATTTATTTTTTTTGAATTATCTGTCCATTGGTGTAAGTGGTGTGTTAAAGTCCCCTTCTATTACTGTGTTACTGTCAATTTTTCCTTTCATGGTTGTTAGCATTTGCCTTATGTAGTGAGGTGCTCCTATTTTGGGTGCGTAAACATTTATAATTGTTATATCTTCTTGGATTGATCCTTTGATCATTATGTAGTGTCCTTCTTTGTCTCTTGTAATAGTCTTTATTTTAAAGTCTATTTTCTTGGATACGAGTATTGCTACTCTAGCTTTCTTTTGATTTCCATTTGTATGGAATATCTTTTTCCATCCCTTCACCTCAGTCCATAGGTGTCCCTAGGTCTGAAGTGGGTCTCTTGTAGACAGCATATATATGGGTTTTGTTTTTGTATCCATTCAGCCCGTTCCTGTCTTTTGGTTGGTGCATTTAATCCATTTACATTCAAGGTTGTTATCCATATGTATCTTCCTGTTACCATTTTCTTAATTGTTTTGGGTTTGTTTTTGTGGGTCTTTTTCTTCTCTTGTGTTTCCCGCCTAGAGAAGTTTCTTTAGCATTTGTTGTAAAGCTGGTTTTGTGGTGCTGAATTCTCGTAGCTTTTGCTTGTCTGAAAAGCTTTTGATTTCTCCCTCGAATCTGAATGAGATCCTTAATGTGTAGAGTAATCTTGGTTGCAGGTTTTTGTCTTTCATCACGTTAAGTATATCCTCACTCCCTTCTGGCCTGCAGAGTTTCTGCTGAAAAATCAGCTGATAACTTTATGGGTATTCCTTTATATGTTATTTTTTGTTTTTCCCTTGCTGCTTTTAGTATATTTTCTTTGAATTTAATTTTTGTTAGTTTGAGTAATGTGTGTCTTGTTGTGTTTTTCCTAGGGTTATTCCTGTATGGGACTCTCTGGGCTTCCTGGACTTGGGTGACTATTTCCTTTCCCATGTTAGGGAAGTTTTTGACTATAATCTCTTCAGATGTTTTCTCAGACCCTTTCTTTTTCTCTTCTTCTTCTGGGACCCCTGTAATTAGAATGTTGGTGCGTTTAGTGTTGTCCCAGAGGTCTCTGAGGGTGTCTTCAATGCTTTTCTTTTTTTTTTCTTTATTCTGCTCCTTGGCAGTTATTTCTGCCATTTTGTCTTCTAGCTCACTTATTCGTTCTTCTGCCTCAGTTATTCTTTTATTGATTCCTTCTAATGTGTTTTTCATTTCAGTTATTATGTTGTTCATCTCTGTTTGTTTGTTCTTTAGATCTTCTAGATCTCTGTTAAACATTTCTTGTATTTTCTCAATCTGTGCCTCCATTCTATTTCCAGATTCTGGATCATCTTTACTATCATTACTCTGAATTCTTTTACAGGTAGATTGCCTTTTTCCTCTTCATTTATTTGGTCTTGTAGGTTTTTACTTTGCTCCTTCATCTGTGACATATTTTTTTGCCATCTCATTTTTTTTTTTATAAGTGGGATTGTGTTCCTGTCTTACTGGTTGTTTGGCCTGAGGCTTCCAACACTGGAGTTTATAGGCTGTTGGGTAGAGCTGGGTGTTGGTGCTGAGATGAGGACCTCCATGAGACCTCACTCCAATGAATATTCCCTGGAGTCTGAGGTTCTCTGTTAGTCCAGTGGTTCTGACATGGAGCTCCCACCGCAGGAGCTTCAGCCTGACCTCCCGCTCGTGAACCAAGATCCCACAAGCCGCATGGGGTGGCAAAAAAAAAAAAGAGAGAGAACAATAACAAAGTAAAAAATAAAATTAGACTAGGAAAGTAACAGATATGTTAGAAAGAATATAAAAACAAAAATATAGATGAATCAACAACCAGAAGGTACAACAGTACCACAATAGTAAAAAAGAGAAGGGGGGGAAAGAGGGAAAAAGAAAAGAAAAGGAAAAAAAAAACAGGGAAAAGGCCTTGGCTGTGGAGGGCGGGTCCTAAGCAAGGGTGAGGTTTGGGTGTTGGGCAGGGCCTATGCTCAGGACCCACAGGGTTGGAAAAGGCCCTGGGGGCTGTGGGGGGTGGGGCTTAGGGTCCAGGAACAGAAGGGGGCCAGATGTGCCCCCACCTCTGCTCTCAGAGGGTGGGGGACCTCACCTGGGAGCCCAGCAGGTTTCCTGGCCTCAAGTGGGTGGGGAAATGCCCTCCTCCTCTCCTGCTCCTCCTGCTCCTCTGGTCCCGGAGGGCCTCTCCCACCTGCCTCTCCTGATCTCCTCGGTCTCTCTCCTATGCCCGCCGGACCCATGCCGCCTGGAGGGGGCTTTGGAGGACAGGGGACCGGCCTGGGAGGAATGATTCTTTAATTTGCAGATTTAACACTGGGAATTTTTCATCTGGTTTCTTTTGGAGTATTGCTTCCTCCCCATTCTTTCTGTTCTGTTTTCTAAAACACTTGTTACAGGTATGTTGGAACTTCTCAGTCTATTTCTTGTCTTTTAATCACTTCTTAATTTCCACCTTTTTATCTCTCAATGATGTGCTCAGGATGTTTCCTCAGATCTCTCTCTCTTAGTTTACGAATTCTCTCTTCTGCTCTGTCTTCTTTGCTGTAGGATTTTAATTTTGGTGACTACATTCTTAATGTCTAGAAGTTTTGTTTCTTTTTCAAATCTATCTGTTCTTTGGATGTTCTTTTAGTGTGGTTTCTATACCTTCTTTCATCAATTTAATTATTTTAGTAATATTTTATACCCTTGCAGCTTATTTTATTTTTTGTGTGCATATTCTCAATTGTCAAACCTATATACTGTCCTCAGGGTTGCTTGTTTCTTTGTGTGAGTTTTAATTTTTTATCATGAGCTTGTTTTGCGGGGGCAGGGTTCTGCTAGGTTGTATATGTTTTTCTTTGGAGTGGTTTTATATTTACTTCTTGCTGTTACTGAAGTAGAAAAAAATGGGGACAAGTTTTTATATATATTTTTTTGGCTTGGAGTTGCTGTACTACATAGATAGTATAAATTCAGATCCCACATTTGCCTGTAGCAAGACAGGGGTTTCTATTTCTCAGAGTTGACTTTTATTTTTCTCCCGTCCACTATCCACGGAGATAGAAAACTTCTTTGCTGCTCTTTTAGGGCAGAGTTTTTCTTATCCACATTTTTAAAAAAAATTTTATTTGTTTTTGGCTGCATTGGGTCTTCGTTGCTGCGTGTGGGTTTTTCTCTAGTTGCGGAGAGCGGGGGCTACTCTTCGTTGTGGTGCGCGGGCTTCTCATTGCGGTGGCTTCTCTTGTTGCGGAGCATGGGCTCTAGGCGCACGGGCTTCAGTTGTTGTGGCTCACAGACTCTAGAGCACAGGCTCAGTAGTTGTGGTGCACGGGCTTAGTTGCCCCACGGCATGTGGGATCTTCCCAGACCAGGGCTCGAACCCATGTCCCCTGCGTTGGCAGGCAGATTCTTAACCACTGCGCCACCAGAGAAGCCCTCTTATCAGCATTTTATGGACAGAACTGTCCTTCAGCACTCTGAGCCATAGGAAGATAGCTCAGTTCCCCTCACTGCAGTCTGTAGAAACCATGTGTTCTGTTCCTCTGTGGACTATGCCGGCATCATTGTCCATTTATTGCCCAGCTTTGATTTCCTTTTGGTTTTTTGTTTTTTTTTTTTTTTTTTTTTTAAATTTTTTTTTTTTTTAATTAATTAGTTAATTTATTTATTTTTGGCTGTCTTGGGTCTTCGTTTCTGTGTGCGGGCTTTCTCCAGTTGCGGCGAGCGGGGGCCACTCTTCACCGCAGTGCGCGGGCCTCTCACTGTCGCGGCCTCTCTTCTTGCAGAGCACAGGCTCCAGACGCGCAGGCTCAGTAATTGTGGCTCACGGGCTTAGTTGCTCCACGGCATGTGGGATCTTCCCAGACCAGGGCTCGAACCCGTGTCCCCTGCATTGGCAGGCAGATTCTTAACCATTGCGCCACCAGGGAAGCCCTTCCTTTTGGTTTTATGGCACCAGAAGATTTCTTTATTTACAGGTCTTGGTTGTGTATGAATCTCTTTTGTTTTTTTTTTTTAATTTAGCATTTCTTCTTTGTTTTATAACAGGGCATGGGCCTATCCACTGTACGTCAATCTGATGTGTTTTCTGAAGTTGACAGTAACTTTAATAGTTTTTTTTTTTTTTTTTTTACCATGAGGGAGTTTAAATTTTAAATATTGTATTAAATTATTTTATTATGGGGTAAATAGAAAGCTATCAGAATAATATGTTGTAAACTTCTAATGTGTCTGTTGCCATGTGGAAGTGTTAGCTAAGTGCTATGTCTTTCCCACGTGATTTTTTTCTACTGTTTTCTTTTAATTGTAATATGTACTATGGATTAGTGCATTTCCTGACTCATATGAATAAAGAAGATCAAAGGGACAACGAACAGATTTCAGTAACGGAAACTCATCCTAGTCAGAAAACCTGTGTGTTTCCTTCTGCCGATTCAGCTGTCAGCCTTTCCAGTGACCAGAATTTGACTTCTCCTGGTATCGTTCTTAACTTTTTTCATTTACTCTTATTTTCCAATACTCTTACTGAAGAGTACTTACTAAGAATATAGTTGTGAAGGATTCGTGAAGCGATTTTGCAGTACTTATAAGTTTCAGGGAAGGGATGTTAAAAATTGTGCCAGTCACATGAAGAGCTACGTCATCTTGTCAGCTTCATAAGATACACTGCAAGCATGTGTCATATCTCTCTGTAACTTATTAATGTTAAATACATAGCAACTGAAATATTATACCATTATACTGGTATATTATACTATAACACTATAATATTTGATTTTTATAAAAATTGAGAAATTCCAACTCTGTCAATTATGATAGTTTCGATTTGAAAACAAAATAATAGCTGTAATTTATTGAGCCTCTGCCATGTGCCAGACATTGTTGTTTTACATGCATTGACCCTGGTGTAAGCCTGACCTGTGACGTAGCTACCATTATTATCCCCATTTTACAGTTGAGGATATTGAGCCTTAGACAAGTTCAGTGCCACTGTTCATTCCATTTCATTTGGAGCTGGCAATTCAAAATGCTATTCCTTAGTCCTAACAAATACTTTGTGTCATATAAATAGCAGGGCATACTAAATATCACAGTTGGACCACTAACAGTGGCTTTAAATATTTTTTTTGCCCTCAGATATTTATGGTCAATAATGATGATTCTACTGAATGTTTACAGTATGTTTTATTACCATTATTAACTTAATATAATCAGTTAAGAAATACTATTTTTAAATGGCATTGCTGTTATTTAAACAAAAGCTATTAAGAAGCTGGTTTAAACTTTGTAATTTTGTTCTCTAAGTTCTTTCTAGATTCTGTTTGTATTTGTCATCATCACATGGGGATAATCATTTTTACTTCATAGAGTTGTTGTGAAGATTAAGTACTATATATAGAGCAATTAGCTGAGAATCTGTTTGATTCCTATAGGTTCTTGGTTACCAGTATCTTTCCTCTTCCCTCTTATGGGTGGGGGGAGAATTGAGAAATGAGGTTAAAGAGGCTCTAGTGGGTTCTAGCTGTATCTGAGAAGTCTAAACTCCATTTTGTACTTGGGAATCATTGGTAAATTCTGAGCAGTGGAGGTTAGGAGGAAGACTAGGATGGAGGCCTAGGTCAGTTAGTGAACTGTTAAATTAATCTGACCTGTGCCGTGATGAGGGCCTGGGCAGTGTTGTGGGAAAGGAGAAGAAACAAGAGACATTCTGAATAGGCAGCTGATGATACTCACCGACTAAGTGGTTGGAAAGGAAGGAGAACGTGAATGGCTGGTTAGCATTGTCAGGCTAAGAGCAAGGATGTCACCAGGTCTTAACGCCAAACTCTAGAGCACCTTTGGACCACATGTAGCATTTAAGGCAGGGCCATGTCATATTTAGGATCTAGTTTTTGATAAGGAAGTAGAGCTTGCTGAGAGCTTTAGGCTTAAAAACAGATGTAAGAGCCTTTTACCTAATTATATAGTTAAGACTTAGAGAGTGCATCAGTTTTCTGCAAGAAAGATGGAAAAAGGAGAAAAGCTGAGGACCAACCTGTGAAATGCCACCCATTAGAGAGCAAGGGGAGCCCCCGCCTCCAGTGAGGGAAATGGATGAGCAGACTCTGGTAAAGGGATTTTCAAGAAAAAGTGAGTGGCTAACAGTTTCACAAGCCACCAGAAAGTCAAGAATGAAGACTGAGTTTTTTTTAAGGACTTGAGGACTTTCAGTGTAATATCAAGGGTAGAAGAAGGCAGGTTGGGGACGAAGACAGGCTCAAGAAGCTGTAAGTATAGGCAACTTAAGAATTCTGACAGTAAAAGGAAATGAGAAAAATGAAGATAGAAATGAGATAAATGAAATGAAGTCAAAGATCATTTCGAGTTGGGGATAAATATAAACTCTTATGTTTAAAGGTAGAAGAAAAGAAAGTACTAGGAAAAGAGAAATTGAGAGTACCAGGTTAAGGCGATGATTCATTCAGGATTGTAATAGCTTCTTAAACTATAAGGCAAGAGGGAAAAACAAGGAGAAGTGTCAGTAAATGTCATAACACAGGTAAAGATGGATAAATAGAAATGTTTTTTCTCCAGTATTCAATGTTTAATTATAAATTAAAAAAGAAACCTAATTAGTATTTTTTTAGAAGTGCAGAATTTAGATGCCCTAATGGGTGTTTTCTTCTCCAAGGTTGGCTTCTTGGAAAGATGTGCAGTCATTCCTTTACTTCTGGTGCTCACAAATAGCTCAAATTTACTCTTTTGAAATTGACTTTCATTTCTTAGCAATTTCTTCTGAGTGTTCATATAAGTGCCAAATAATTTAGTCACTGAGAATGGATTTAATTTTTGTTAACAGCCATAAGTTATTCAGAGGTGTTTCTGATAAGTGAAGTAGATGATCAGGCTCAGTGTCACTGTTTGGAATTTTTTAAAAAAAGGAATTGTGACTATCAAGGAATGAAGCTGGTCCATTGTGTTTAGTAAATTGTGAAGGCTGTCCCAGAGAACAAGTTCCAAAAATGGTTTGAAAATGAAGTAAGGATAGAATCTTCCTATGTAACTACTTTTAAAAGTAGTTATTTGAATATAACACTTCTCTGCCTTTTGATGAAAGGAATCCGTTTCATTTCTTAGTCAGATCTTTTATATCTCATTAGCCTATATGTACACCATTATCGAAGAACTCGCAAATGACCAGACTCTGAGAGCAAAGATAATGTAAAATTCTTGATTTGAGGATTAACAAACAAAACAACATGTGCTTAAGAAAGCAAAATTGTTTTAATATTAAAAACATGTGAGCATGGATGATATAATATAGGACATGATGAACATGGGCCTTAAACCAAAAAAAAAAAAAAATGTGGATGTTCTAAGTCTTAGAGGCAGGGTGGCTTTATCTTAGGATAAGAAAATCTTAACAAGGAAGTGTTTTTGACAAGAGATGTCAGGACATTTTTCCCTGTATTAACTCAATTCTCTTTGAGGGTTAAACATACAGAAAATTGAGTAGACCAAGTGTTTTGCTTTAAAGACGTGTTGTTAATATTGGACAACGTTTAAAAATTACTCTTTGGGGCATATTCTTCCAAGTAAAGGCTCTTGTAGTTAAATTAGATATTTTCCCACAAGTATTCCTTTTAGATCATCAGAAGTTTTTGTTTTTTGTTTTTTTAGTAAATCTCACTCCAGTATTCTAAACTGTGTATGAAGCAAAGAAAGATTGTACCTCCTAAAATGTATTATTCAGAGTACTCTGGATAGAAAAGTAATAATCTTAAAATGTAGACAATATTCACTACCAAATGGAGGTTTAAAAATATTTCAGTTTCTATATATATAATTTCTAGATCAGGTTAATAATCAAAAATAGAAAAAACTGACCTGAAATTTTTATTAATAGTAATATTTCTTTTTTTTAAGGTGTGAATAACAGTGATGAATTATTTGAGAGGTAAATATCTTAAGAATTAATTCACAGTTTTACTTAAAGTTAGGTATAAATTATGTGTTCTGGAAATTTTGTTGTTCATATGTATGTAAACTTCTACAGTATATATTTTTTGTGGATTAAAGGAATGTAATTCCCATTGGGAATGGGGTGTTTTAAGATAGCAGTCCCCAACCGTTTTGGCACCAGGGACCGGTTTCTTGGAAGACAGTTTTTCCACAGACGTCGGGGCTGGAGGATGGGTATTGTTCAGGTAGTAATGCGAACGGTGGTAAGCGGCAGATGAAGCTTCTCGCTCACCCACCTCTCACCTCGCCTGCTGTGTGGCCCTGTTCCTAACAGGCCACGGACCGGTAGCAGCGTAGTGGTCCACAGCCCTGGGGTGGGGCCTCCTGTTTTAAGAAACTGAGGATTGTTATATTGTATCCCTTACTGTTCAGCATAGGTAATTAGAATACAGTAGCTTACACTTGCTACATTTTCTTTTACTACGTATGTATTAAATTTCCATAGGCAGGACAGGTTGTTGTCCTAGTTGTCCCAGTTGTCCCCTAGGCCTTATGTTTGCTCCTTTGAGAGTGCATATGAAGTTATCAATTATTGATGATTAGGCTTTTCCACTGAGGATTACTGGAATTAAAGCAATAGAAGGAAATTAGTTATATGTTTATCATTTTTTGTGTTCATTTATACTCTTGGAGAGCATAGTTTTACATGTTCATTTTTGCTTAATGTAATTAAGTTGTAGATATTGATTTATATCTCTCATACTGCATTTGGGAATGAAGTGTTTCAGTAGATCCACTCCAGATGAGTGAACTGACTGATATTGCAGACATTATCAATGACCTTATAACAAAAGATGGAGTTTCCAGTGAAGAGCTTGGCTTAACAGAACAACAGGCGAGGAGCATCTCCAGGTAATCATTGAATAATTCATTTTTAACGTGCTTAAAATGTTTATGGTTCAAGAATATTTAAAATTGACCATATTTTATGTTTTTTTTTTTTACCTCTTTATTGGCGTATAATTGCTTTGCAAGGTTGTGTTAGTTTCTGCTGTACAACAAAGTGAATCAGCTATATGTATACATATATCCCCATATCCCCTCCCTCTTGAGCTTCCCTCCCACCCTCCCTATCCCACCCCTCTAGGTGGTCACAGAGCATCGAGCTGATCTCCCTGTGCTATGCAGCAGCTTCCCACTAGGTATCTATTTTACATTTGGTAGTGTATATATGTCCATGCCACTCTCTCACTTCATCCCAGCTTACCTTTCCCCCTCCCCGTGTCCTCAAGTCCATTCTCTACGTCTGCTTCTTTACCCCTGCCCTGCCACTTGGTTCATCAGTACCGCTTTCTTAGATTCCATATATATGTGTTAGCGTACGGTATTCGTTTTTCTTTTTCTGACTTACTTCATTCTGTATGACAGACTCTAGGTCCATCCACCTCACTACAAATAACTCAGTTTCGTTCCTTTTTGTGGCTGAGTAATATTCCATTGTATATATGTGCCACATCTTCTTTATCCAGTCATCTGTCGATGGACACTTAGGTTGCTTCCATGTCCTGGCTATTGTAAATAGAGCTGCAATGAACATTGTGGTACATGACTCTTTTTGAATTATGGTTTTCTCAGGGTATATGCCCAGTAGTGGGACTGCTGGGTCATAGGGTAGTTCTATTTTTAGTTTTTTAAGGAACCTCCATACTGTTCTCCATAGTGGCTGTATCAATTTACATTCCCACCAACAGTGCAAGAGGGTTGCCTTTTCTCCACACCCTCTTCAGCATTTATTGTTTTAGATTTTTTGATGATAGCCATTCTGACCGGTGTGAGGTGATACCTCACTGTGGTTTTGATTTGCATTTCTCTAATGATTAGTGATGTTGAGAGCATCTTTTCATGTATTTGTTTGCCATCTACATTTTCTTTGGAGAAATGTCTATTTAGGTTCTCCGCCCATCTTTGGATTGGGTTGTTTTTTTAATATTGAGCTGCATGAGCTGCTGTATATTTTGGAGATTAATCCTTTGTCAGTTAATTAGTTTGCAAATATTTTCTCCCATTCTGAGGGTTGTCTTTTCGTCTTGTTTATGGTATCCTTTGTTGTGCAAAAGCTTTTAATCTTCATTAGGTCCCATTTATTTTTGTTTTTATTTTCATTACCGTAGGAGGTGGGTCAATAAGGATCTTGCTGTGATTTATGTCCTAGAGTGTTCTGCCTATGTTTTCCTCTAAGAGTTTTATAGTGTCTGGCCTTACATTTAGGTCTTTAATCTATTTTGAGTTTATTTTTGTGTATGGTGTTAGGGAGTGTTCTAATTTCATTCTTTTACATGTAGCTGTCCAGTTTTCCCTGCACCACTTATTGAAAAGGCTGTCTTTTCTCCATGTATATTCTTGCCTCCTTTGTCAAAGATAACGTGACCATATGTGCGTGGGTTTATCTCTGGGCTTTCTATCCTGTTCCATTGATCTGTATTTCTGTTTTTGTGCCAGTACCATATTGTCTTGATTACTGTAGCTTTGTAGTATAGTCTGAAGTCAGGGAGCCGGATTCCCCCAGCTCCGTTTTTCTTTCTCAAGATTGCTTTGGCTATTCGGGGTCTTCTTTGTTTCCATACAAATTGTAAAATTTCTCATTCTAGTTCTGTGAAAAATGGCATTGGTAATTTGATAGGGATTGCATTGAACCTATAGATTGCTTTGGGCAGTATAGTCATTTTCACAACATTGATTCTTCCAATCCAGGAGCATGGTATATCTCTCCATCTGTTTATGTCATCTTTGATTTCTTTCATCAGTGTTTTATAGTTTTCTGAGTACAGGTCTTTTGCCTCCTTAGGTAGGTTTATTCCGAGGTATTTTACTCTTTTTGTTGCGATGGTAAATGGGATTGTTTCCTTAATTTCTCTTTCTGATCTTTCATTGTTAGTGTATAGGAATGCCAGAGATTTCTGTGCATTAATGCTGTATCCTGGAAACTTACCAAATTCATTGATTAGTTCCAGTAGTTTTCTGGTGCCATCTTTAGGATTTTCTATGTATAGTATCATGTCATCTGCAAACAGTGACAGTTTTACTTCTTCTTTTCCAGTTGTATTCCTTTTATTTCTTTTTCTTCTCTGATTGCTGTGGCTAGGACTTCCAATACTATGTTGAATAAGAGTGGCGAGAGTGGACATCCTTGTCTTGTTCCTGATCTTAGAGGAAATGCTTTCAGTTTTTCACCATTGAGAATGATGTTTGCTGTGGCTTTATCGTATATGGCCTGTATTATGTTGAGTTAGGTTCCCCCAGTGCCCACTTTCTGGAAAGTTTGTATCATAAATGGGAGTTGAATTTTGTGAGAAGCTTTTCTTGCATCTACTGAGATTATCATATGGTTTTTATTCTTTAATTTGTTAATATGGTGTATCACATTGATTGTTTTGCGTATATTGCAGAATCCTTGCATCCCTGGGATAAATCCCACTTCATCATGGTGTGTGATCTTTTTAATCTGTTGCTGGATTCTGTTTGCTAGTATTTTGTTGAGGATTTTTTGTGTCTATGTTCATCAGTGATATTGGTCTGTAGTTTTCTTTTTTTGTGGTATCTTTGTCTGGTTTTGGTATCAGGGTGATGGTGGCCCCGTAGAACGAGTTTGGGAGTGTTCCTTCCTCTGCAATTTTTTGGAAGAGTTTGAGAAGGATAGGTGTTAAAACTCTTTTCTAAACGTTTGATAGAATTCGCCTGTGAAGCCATTTCTTCCTAGACTTTTGTTTGTTGGAAGATTTTTAATTACAGTTTCAATTTCATTACCTGTGATTGGTCTGTTTATATTTTCTAATTCTTCCTGGTTCAATCTTGGAAAGTTACACCTTTCCAAGAATTTGTCCATTTCTTCCAGGTTGTCCATTCTGTTGGTATACAGTTGCTTGTAGTAGTCCCTTATGATCCTTTGTATTTCTGCAGTGTCAGTTGTAATCTCTCCTTTTTCATTTCTAACTTTATTGATTTGAGTCCTCTCCCTTGTTTTCTTGATGGGTCTGGCTAAGGGTTTATAAATTTTGTTTATCTTCTCTAAGAACCAACTTTTAGTTTTATTGATCTTTGCTATTGTTTTCTTTGTTTCTATTTCATTTATTTCTGCTCTTATATTTATGATTTCTTTCCTTCTACTGACTTTGGGTTTTCTTTGTTCTTCTTTTTCTAGTTGCTTTAGGTGTAAGGTTAGATTGTTTATTTGAGGTTTTGCTTGTTTTTTGAGGTGAGCTTGAATTGCTATAAACTTCCCTCTTAGAATTGCTTTTGCTGCATCCCAGAGGTTTTGGATCATCGTGTTTTTGTTGTCATTTGTTTCTAGGTATTTTTTTATTTTTTTATTTCTTCAGTGATCTCTTGGTTATTTAGCAGTGCAGTTTAGCCTCCATGTATTTGTGTTTTTTACAGTTTGTTTTTCCTGTATTTGATTTCTAATTGATTTCTAATTTTCTGATTTTTTAAGAAACAAATTCAAAGCTTAAAATAGATTTTTTTCTTTGTAAATACATTTTGTGATGTGTATGTGTCATTCCTCCCCCTCCTCCAATATATATAGACTGGTTTATTTAACTAATACAGCACATCTGTATCCTTTGAGTTTTCCCAAGGTCTCATCACTCTGAGTACAACATAAATTTAATCCTATTTTTTCTTAGAAGGATTAATGATTTATTTCGTAGTACTTTACCCTAAATATGAACCCTTAGAATACATTTTAAATAGCTTTTCCTTGGAACATTAGGTTAAAATGTTTTTCCTTGTAGCCTTTCCTGGGCCAAGAACTCGTTCCTTATAGAATGAAGGCTGCCTCTTCTACTAACGCTTCTTTGGGATACATATGCCTTTTGGCTTATTCATTCATTGGGGGCTGGTTGGGTAGGGTACCCTCTGCCTGGCATGTACAAAGAGTCCAGTCTCTCAGAAGGAAAGCAGGTGTTCAGTATCAGCCATATCGTCTGTATCCATGACGCATCTTCCAGTTACGATGATGTCTTCTTCGCATACGGGGTGATGAGTCTGCCCCAAATCCCCGTCTACAGCACCTGTTTTTTGGGGCCACTCTCAGTACTCTTTGTGTAGAAGCCAAGATGGGATTAGATGTACAAAAGATTTACTGAGAGAAATGCCTGTGAAGGGAAAAATCAGAAGTGGGGCGAGGCATCAGACCCCAATGCAGTTCTGACTGCTGCCTGTGAAGGAGAGAGGGTTGGGTAAGCAATCCCAGAGTATAGTATAGCTCTAAGCGTGTTTCAGCTGGATCAGTGGTGAGACATCATGCCAAAATCGCCCATCAGAGGAGTCCTGTCTCTGTAGATCGGGGCCAGCCACAACATCCCTGCCATGCTCGGTCATTAGCTCGGGTCGGCCCTTGGGAGGTGTGGCCTGGGCAGGAACGTGAGGCCAGATCCAGAGAAGCATCAGTTTAGAAGTCATCTCTGTAGTATAAGTTTTGGAAGTGATTGAGATAGTCCAGAAATAGATTATAAGTGAAGAAATCCAAACCAGAACCTTTAAAGACATTAATATTTCATGGTGAGCAGAGAAGAAAGGCACCAATTTAAGAGGCTGCATCGTGTTTTGAGAGTTAGAGAAAGACCCAGGTAAGAGAGAGTTTAAAGCAGGAAGGAGAAGCCAGTTGTGCCAAATTTATAGAGAAGTGCAGTAAGATGAAGACTGAAGAGGCTGTCAGTGACCTGAGATCATTGTCAGTGGATTTCAGGGGACAGGTTGTAGCAAGTTGATTAGACATCATGAGTGTATGACTCTTCAAGATGGGGCAGAATCTGTCCAAAGAAGCAGTATTTAGTTGTGATACTTTTTATCTCCATAACAAATTTAACATCAAGTGATGCCCTGCTGGTTAAATTTCTTAGGATTCAGCATTCCTCTGGTAGACGTCCACAAAGAACTGAGAAGGAGAGAAAAGAGATTCAAGTCTGGATGAAAAGAAAACGAAAAGAAAGAATGGCAGAGTACTTAACTCAGCTAGCAGAGAAGAGAGCGCAAGAACATCATCCTTTCTGCCCCAGGAGCAACCCAGTAAGTCTGCGGTATCCAGGGTAATGGAATTATCACAGAATATCTGTAATTTTTTTCCTGGCAAGTATTCAAGAAAAGGATTAACATAATTTGGATGCATTTTTTTATTTGATAGAAAAGTCAGCATTTTACTTAAGTCTGGAAAAGTTAAGAAATTACCTTAACAAAATGTAGCAGGGAATTCTACAAACCATGTTCTATTGAACTATCTTAAATTATTTTTTCTCCCTGAGGCTAATTATGGCTCTAGCATTTTATTTTATTTTTTATTAGTTAATTAATTAATTTATTTGTCTGTGCCAGGTCTTAGTTGCGGCATGCGGGCTCTTAGTTGCTGCATGTGGGATAGAGTTCCCTGAGCAGGGATTGAACCCGGGCCCCCTGCATTGGGAGCACAGAGTCTTAACCACTGGACAGCTAGGGAAGTCCCGTGGCTCTAGCATTTTAACCGAATGAAGAGGTCGAGGGGGTGGGTGACCAGTTAGAGTCACTCCCTTAATTTTCAATGAAAGTCAGTGGCAGTTGAACAACTGTGTGTGTAGTAAAGCTATTTTAAAAATCAATTTTCTCTCCATAAGTTATCTACAGAAAAATCTATTAAAGTATGGTCCAGTTATGAACCAACAGAACAGTGGCCCTTCTGTGTGTGTGTTTCAACTGTCCTTTAAACTGTCATCTTTCGTTTCCTGAGCCCTGACTATGGACATCACCATGGTCAGGTCAGAAGTGTTTTTCTTCAGAAGGTGAAACAAAGCAATGTTACTTTGATGATTACATAACTGTGAAACTCACATTTAGATTACACTTGGATTATAGTTTATCTTTTACTTTGTCATCTGAAATAAAATATAATAGCACTTCATTTTTTTTCAGCATCATGAGGGGAACATATTCTGTAAGTGAATTTTCCAGATAAGGTTGTCACATTTCAGCACCAAAGGGTGCAAAAGTAGGTGAACTATTATTTAAAGAGTGTAATTTACTTACCTGTGTCTGGAGAGAGCATGCTGATGTTAGATAACATTTTGTTGATAGCTCTGGGGACATGGTAATGACCTTCAGGGCTACTCGAAGACCAGAATCTTACAGTGTGTGTGTATATGTGTGCTCTTCCACCCCACGGAGGGTGAGTTTGCGTATTGCCCTCCCTGTCAGCCAAGCAGATTCCCCAGACGGTTAGAATTGTATCCAAATTTAGAATAAATGAACTCTGAGGGCATTGGGACTGTTTTGTTCATAGACTTTGTGACATCTTCAGTATCGCAGATAATTGTTTATTTTTAGCTTCTATTTGGGTAAAGGTATGGAACTAGTGAGGGGTTAATGTAATTAAAATTTTCGTTTTCATTTTTATCAGAAATCAGTAAGACCTTAAATTATTGTTGACTACTGTATAGGACCTTGAGAAAGTGAATCCATTGTATGTGAAAGGACTTATCCTCATTAGTAATTCAACAGTAACTCTTAATGTTCTGGAATAAGACATATATAGCTGATGTTGGCCAGTTTACCCCATGGTGCATGTTTTGAAGAGTTTACAAGTCACAATGAACCCACTATAGTAGGTTTCTGGTAAACATTTTAAAACATTAAAGTGATGGTTTTAAATGTCTGACTCATTTCTGCTTTTATCAACCAAGCTCTTGGTGAGATTAATCATAAGACAGAGTACAAAGTGTGGGTGTCTCCATCCTTAAAACGTTCCTATTTTCCATTTTAAATGCAGCTGATAAGGATCTCTCCTTTTGAGAAAATACATTAGTTTAACTACTAAAATAGACTTTGCATTCCATTTATTAAATTGGATTTTATTTTAATTACATGATGCTTTAATTTAACATTTTCATATTTTGTGCTGGGGTAGGAAGCTTCATCAAATATGACAGTGTTTTGTACTGTTTCCTAAATAACAAAATTATGTTTTAACTTCCTATTAAAACATATTAGTGGAATTTTCATGTTTTCCAAGGGTCATAATGGTTTAATTATTTGAACTGAACAGTAATGAACTAACTGGTTATTTCTTGTGCAGTTTTACATGACCTCAAGGGAAATCAGGCTGAGACAAAAGATGAAGCACGAAAAAGACAGGTGAGTTTGGTGGTTGCACCCTGATCATTCTCTCTCTTGCTTGCTCACTCGAGGCCGTAGATAATGCCTTAGGGATTCTGGTTTGCACAGTAGTCCCTTTTTTGTTGATAAACAGAAAATTATGGGAGCTAACTGCAAGGAAAATAATTAGACTCCAATAGCCTTTTTTGGAATTTGCTTTCAAATATTATTTATTCCATTCAATTTTTATACCTTATTTCTGCTATTCCCCTCCCTCTCCCAATCCAGATATGTATGTGCATTTTGAAAATACCCCAAAGGCCATAACTACAGATGCCTTTAATAATACCTCCTAATGGTTTTCAGAAATCTGAAATTTGAATTTGTGTTGAAATGCATTGAAGAAAATAAATGCTAGGTGGTCTTTGAACACTATGTTCCCTCTAGAAATATGAACTGAAAGTGACTCTTTTACTAAATGTTTAATTCTTTCTCTAAAGACTGCTACTCTCTGACCACTATAGTCGTCGAATCTCACAAGCATACAGTCTGATGAATGAACTGTTATCTGAATCAGTACAGCTTCCAGCAACTGCACAGAAACCATTGCCTAACAAACCCAGACCTGCTCAAATTCCCAGAAGGCAACGCTCCCTTTCTCCAAGAGGGTAAGACAAGGTTTGGCACGTCATTTGGCAAGGTTATGTCAAGCGTGATAAGTGTGAAGCGCTGTTGTGACTCACGTTCAGTGGACTTGTTCTGAATTATGATAATGAAGTGAAGGGGAAAATGGTGCCATAATTATGAGGTCTTCATTAGTTTTAATCACCAAGGAAAAAGACAAAATTGGCATTAAATCTCTAATTAAGATATAACAAAGCACTTCTGTATGCCTAATACAATTTTTATATCCATTCAATCCTGTTTTCTTCTTTTCTGTAGTTTTTGTTAATAATTCCTTCTGTAATTTGCCTCCTAACTGCTCCCCTGTTTCTCTACTTGGCTCCATTCTTGTAGAAACAGACAGTCATCACCAGCTTACCACTTCTTCCTCTTCTTCCCACCCAGTTATTGCTGATTCAATTGTAGATACTGTTATATGTTTCTTCTTAAATTAATGACCTGCATTAGGTTTGGATATTAGTTCATTAGGCAAGAATTAATTAAACATAGATACTAAAGAAAAGTACCCAAGTGTAAAGTTTCTTATATATGGCAAACAAACACAGAATTATATTTGTTAATGACTCATAAGGAGGAAATGAACTGCCAGTATAGTGTTGTTAAAAATTACCACCTTTGACAAAATAATTGATTAGGATTGTAAACATAATCATGTAACTTAAGAGCCTAGAGGAAATGCTACCCGACACAAAGCTAGACGTAATCAGATTACTTGTGTGTGTGTCATTTGGGGTGTAATAAAAAGAGCAGAGACTCTCCTTGAATATTTCCTAGAATAATGCATGGTATTTAATACATAAATAACTGCCAAATGTATAGAGCATTTGAAATGGATAGAGAGATAAAAACAATTTCTTTGGAAAAAAATGAGTTAAGTTTGAGATATGAGGAGAATTATATACTAAATGCATCACTGAGGTACAAAATGAATGTATTAATCTGAACTGGAATTTACATCTTTTGAAATATTGTAGTTTATCACTGATAGAAGATTCTATTACAATAACTGTGTAATTTCTACTTTAGAGAGAATCGACATGATCACAATTTTCCAATACATAGACCTGGAAAAGTCAGATATATATCCATCAAACCAAGTTATACCCAAAAGGGGAGACCTTTGGGGCAAACTCAAGGCTCACCTTGGCCATGTGGTAAGACTGAAAACTTTTTTTTTTATCTTGTGTAATTTGGACCTATTCTTTCTTGTCTCCAAAGTTGTGTTTTCATTAGTAAAAGTTGTAAATCTTAGTGAAAAGCAGTTTCTATTTCAGCAGAATGCAAGGGATTGATAAAGAGTTAGCGGTACTGGGATTTTGTTCTATTGCTTTGAAATGAGAAGACCCTAGGGATCTTTTTAAACTAATGGCCTTTTTGTAATAGAATTTGAACAGTCAATTCTGTGTGATATGACTTATTTGGGAATCTATTTCTTTTGTGTGGCTAAAGATGTAGGCATTTTTACAAATCAAGTTCTGATAGATTTCAGCATGGATATATCATAGAGTAGGAATAGAACAGGTGCAGGTTGAAATAATATCGTTTTTACCCTTTTTGAATATTCTTTTCCACATTTGAAGATATAGTATGTTATTCATTACTAGCCTTCCTTTAGTTTATTTTGTCATATTTGGGTTTTGATTACTAAAGTAAAACATACTTATTTGTTTAAAAATGTATAGTCATAGTTAACATGTAGTATACATATATACAGCTAAGAATGTATAATAATAACTAATGTGCCAGGTTCCATTTAAGCACTTGAATTACAACTCTGCGAGAAAGGTACTATTATGTTCCCATTTTAAACAAGAGAAGGCCAGTGCAGAGAAAGTTGAAATAACTGCCTAAGATCAGATATCTAGGAAGTGGTAGAGTCTAGATTTAAACCCAGTCTGGGTCTAGAGCCTCCACACCTAGAACCTGAACTTTAGTATGCACGTTAACTGAGAAAATTGAAGTATCCATATATTGCAGTCTTTTTGATGAAACTTTATAGTTTGGTTAACTCTTGCTTTTGATTGATGAACTATAATAAGAAAACACTGTTCTTTTTTAAACTAGAATTTCAAAATAGTAACCATTTAAAAAATTTTTTTAAGTTTTATTTTATACCTGATACATTTACCAAAATTAAATAAAAGAAATATCCAAAATTGGAAAAGATTTTATACTTCAATCATGGTTTCTTAATGTCAGATGGAAAAGTCTTGGATTATGTGGAAATATGTCTTTTCCTTGGACCTGCCCAATGTCAGGCCTGTATTGTTACCTTGCACTTGGCCGGGCTGAGGCCTTGGCCCTCTGTGGTCCCCTTACCTGTCCTTGCTGAGCTGTGCTTGATGAGGTGCTGCTGCTGCCCAGGGACTCAGAAGTCCTCAGTGACCCGTACCCCACACAGATGAGTCCACACCCTCTCCCTGGCCTTTAAGGTGTCCTCCGCTTCTGCCTCCTTAGCCTCCTTTCCGCATATAATCCGGATGACCCATAGCACTTGCAGGCTTGTTTTCCAGACACATGCTGTGTGCTCCCATTCCTGCCTTGAAAATTTCCCTTATACCTTAAATGCCTCCCCTCCGTGTCTTGGAAGACATCCCTAATTTTAATTCTTTAGCTCTTCCAACCCAGTGTAATGAATTTTAACATCCATATTTTCATTTTTAAACTGGCTAATACTTAACTTGCATGGTAGTTGTGAATATTAGAGACAAATAGTAGCATTGGTAACTAACATAGTTATTTTTTTTGTCCTCTGAACCCTCAGTCACGTGTTTCTGCCCCTCTTGAGGCACTACTGCAACAGGTCTTATGTTGTAGTTACTTATAAACTTGGTTTTGTCCCAGGATAGACTAAATGTTTGAGGGTAGCAACACTCCCTACATCTTGTATTACCGCTTCGCATTGAACAAATGAAATAATTGAATAACTGGATAAATGGGAAAAAAAGGCTGTTTAGCTTTTTTGCTTAAAAATAGCTATTTATAAACTAATTATTGTTCAAGAACATTACTGGGCAGGTATTGTAGTATTTATACTGTGTCATAGAACACCATATGCCTAACTATTATCTGAGCCGACCTGTCACTCAGCTTCCTGGACCTCTAAGGCAAAGGTAGGAGAGGCAACTTGAGGGAGTGTGAACACACTGACCGCCCTGACTGCCTCTGCCACGTCCAGAACCCAGCCATTCCCCTGACAACATCCAGCGGCAGTGGGAGAAACCGGGCTCCTCCAGTCAGTGATACAGACAACGTGAGCCCGCGGGGCAAGTTCAGTTGTTGCACAGGTGGGAAGTGAGGCTCCATCAAGATTTAAAAATTCCCTGCAGTTCTTCTGTGAAAGAGGTTTTCCTGAAAATTCTTTGAGTTTGACTGTATGTTGCTGTCTTTTATTTATTTATTTATTAAATTAAATTAACTTATTTATTTATTTTTGGCTGCATTGGGTCTTCATTGCTGCGTGCGGGCTTTCTCTAGTTGCAGCGAGCAGGGGCTACTCTTCGTTGTGGTGCGCAGACTTCTCACTGCGGTGGCTTCTCTTGTTGTGGAGCACGGGCTCTAGGCGCGCAGGCTCAGTAGTTGTGGCTCGCAGGCTCCAGAGCACAGGCTCAGTAGTTGTGGCGCACGGGCTTAGTCGCTCCGCGGCATGTGGGATCTTCCGGGACCAGGGCTCGAACCCGTGTCCCCTGCATTGGCAGGTGGATTCTTAACCACTGTGCCACCAGGGAAGTCCCAACTATCTGTCTTCTATAAAGCAGTATACAGTTTTTGCCTAACTTCTTCAGCCCCGCGCGCAAACTGTTAAATTTAAGGGTTTTCTTTCTGTTTTTTTTTTGCTTGTTTTGTGTTTAATTCTGTCGAAAACAATATATGAGGACTATATAACCGCTTACTTTGTGCTCTCAGATACGTTTTTTAAATCCTACCAGATAGAGCTGTTGAGGATCATAAGTAAAACATTTTGCATGACATAAACAGTAAATGGTTGCTACTAATCCTGGAATTTAAGAAACCTTAGTTGATCATTCTCTTCGCATTTTGTCTAGGTGTTTACTGGAAATAGGCTTATACGCCTGGCTTTTCCAGTTGCCAGAGATGTTGTCAGGGCACATTTGCCATATGAGAAAGGTCCGTGGTTGTGCTATAAGGATACCAAGTCTCAAAGTAGACTTTCCCTTCCTTCATCTGCATTTTTGTTTTGCTTTCTTGGTTCAAATCAACCACCATTTATTGGGCCCCTACTAAGCAGAAGATTTCTGTCCTCAAAGAACTTACAACATGAAAGGTGCATATGGAAGGCTAAAGAAGTTCGCCTGTCTTTATAGGAACTGCTACTTTTACCATACAGAGGAAAGCTGGTGGAGCCAAAGTGGCAGTAAGAAAGGCTGTGCAGTCTCCAGTTACCATCCGAAAAGGTATGGGATAAAGATTAGAAAGTTCTTGAGCTTAATACTAAAAATTTTAAAATCATAAATCACTCTTAGAAATGTCAGATACGGATTTCAGTATGAAGAGTGTGGCTAGGTGGTGGTAATGGGCTTAATAAGCACAGTGCTGAACATAAAAACAAGTACTCAGGAAGGTGCTGTGATCACATAGCCATGGAGCACACAGACCCATACGTTTGGCCCAATTAGCTCTGCTCTGATGGAGAGAGAGGGAAATTATACATCATTATCTCAGTCCCCAGCATCTCCCCGAGCCCACCCCTCAACTGCTGTTACTCTCCACAATTTAAAAAACAGTTTCACATTCATCCTCCTATTAGCTGTCTGTAACAACCCTGGTAGATAGTCAGGGCAACTCTTATCCCCATCTTACAGCTGAGGAAGCTGAGGTGTAGAGAAGCCAAGTGGCCTGCTCAAATCCCCTTAGACCAATAGAAAGAACAGCTAGCAGTTATAGAGAACTTACTTGATGCCAAGCATTGTATTAACATCTTATGTGCATGATCTCATTTAATCCAGTGAGGTATCTATGGAATTAAAGAACTAAATTTGATGGGAATAATGATGAAAACACTAATTCATGTATACCATAAAAATGATGAGAGGTGTGAATTAATCTGTTCCTGTTATTATGCCTCTCTCCACTGCTGTCTCCTTTCTTTGCAGATTCTTCTTTCAGTTTACATCACATCTCTCTTCAGCTGTGTCTAATCTGCTATTTAACTCATTTATCAAGCTTTAATGTCCATGGCTATACCTTCTAGAAATTCTACTCGGTCCTTTCCATACTTTCCCCCATTGTATGCATTAAAACCCAAGCCTCCAGTTACTGGGATTAATTTGAGTCCTAGAAGCATCATTTCCTGTGCTTATAATTTTATAATCCCAGGCTAGTTGTTTTCTTTCAAAGTCTCTCATTTTAATCTTTTGTTAAGATGTTTTCTAATTTAGAATACCCCATAGCTTTTTATTCTTTTCTAAGCAAATATGGAGCAATGTTTAACAGATAAAATGCCCCAAAATACGTTACCCCTAAAAATAACTGAAATTATATGTACCTTTGTATTGTATTATGAAGCCTCCAGAGACTCAGGGTTTTGTGTTCTTTTTTAAAAAATTTTATTTATTTATGGCTGTGTTGGGTCTTCATTTCTATGCAAGGGCTTTCTCTATTTGCGGCAAGCGGGGGCCACTCTTCATCGCGGTGCGCGGGCCTCTCACTATCGCAGCCTCTCTTGTTGCGGAGCACAGGCTCCAGACGCGCAGCCTCTGTAGTTGTGGCTCACGGGCCTAGTTGTTCCGTGGCATGTGGGATCTTCCCAGACCAGGGCTCGAACCCGTGTCCCCTGCATTGGCAGGCAGATTCTCAACCACTGCGCCACCAGGGAAGCCCGGGTTTTGTGTTCTTGAAGTGAGTTATGACCTAGCATTAGGCCTTGCCCATATAAAGGCAAAGAGACGTATTTCTTTCATTGTCCAGGGTCCAGCCTCTGAGAGTATGACTCCAGGTTTCTAGCTTGGGTGTTTGTCTAGACTGTGGCCTAATAATTGACACAGGTTGGGCAAGAGGAGGAGCAGGGTTTTCTTCTAGGGGAGGTGGAACTAATGGATGCAGGTTTACTGTTCAGTTTCAGATTCCTCAGGCAAGACTCTATAGAGTTGTTTGGCAATAAAGAAACTGAGAGGCGGCATTCACTCTCTTACAGAGGAAGATGCTACTTTAGGGGAAGCTGGTGCTCTTGCCCACTAGTTTCCACTGTGGGGTTTCTTCTTGACATATCACTTACCTTTGACCTTAGAAAGCTTTCCCTGGCCATGTTGGGGTAGGAACACCCCACCTGGAGAAGCTTTGCACATGCACTGTTTCACAGAATTTTTTTCATATTGTATTTTTATCTCAAAATTGGATATCCCAAATAAATCTAGAGAAATGCACTTTGATCTGAAGCGAAGGAAATTACAAAGCCATCCCTGTGTAAAGCAAGGTGAGAGAAAGCCAGTGATAGCCTCTCAAGGTTTGTAGATACCCCATAGGTAAAAGTTTACCCTAAAATGTAGGCTTATTAACCTTAGTATCAGCCGACTTGGTGATGATCTGTCATTCTTTCTAGATGGCAGTAATTATGTTCATTTGACAAAACAAGAGTAGCAAAGATTAGATACCAAATTAATTGCAGTGGAGATAGGGGTGGGATTAGTTAATGGTCACAGTCTTTGCTAATCTCTTACCATACCTGGAAGACTCAAAGGAACAACCTCAGCACCCGCCTCCGTTGTTTCCATCTACTCTGGAGGGACAGCCTGCCCTTGTAGTTACAATGCTGCTTAACTACCTGTTGGTTTCTCTTCTTTTTATCCTCAGTCTCAACCTTTTCTGTTTTACCAGCTGTTTTTTTTTTTTTTTAAATACAGTGTGTTCATATGTGCATTCTGATTGTGCATTCATAGATATTTTTTCTTTCACAGTTTTTCAAAACTTGTTCCTTAGTAATATTTACTGAAATAATTATTTTAATATGAAACTTTCAGTCACACACCAAAATACTCAGTGGTGTCTTTAAATAGCAGAAAAAAAAGCCCTTTTTCAACTAGAGCACAGTCCTCACATTGGATTCTAAAGTGGTGACCACAGGTGCTACAGAATGATGTTAACCTTATTTCTGTTTCAGACCCTTGGGGCTAATCAAAAGAAGAATCCCTAAGCCCTCTTGTACTGCCACCCTTCTCCCTGTAATCCAAGAAGCAAGCTATTGGAAAGCTGCTGCCTTGGGGATCCAGATAAATAGACCTGTTTCTCACTTACAGATGTGAAGATTACCCAAAAGAGCTCTCCAAGTACTATTCTTCCCTCACCCAAAAGAACAGAAAGTTAACATATTAGCTCAGGTTCTGGGCATAGATCATCTCTCTCACCTTGGGCAAATTACATAACCTCTCTAAGCCTCACCTTCCTCATTTGCAAAATGGGGATAGTAACTCTTTCCCCACAGGACTTTCATGAAGAGTATTTATTCTGCAGCAGTCTGTTGAGCTCCTGCTACTTACCAGGCACTGTTAGTCAGGAACAACACAGACAGTAGCACAAAAATAAGATACGGGAGACCTTGAAGGTCTCTTTGAGAAGGTGTCATTGGAGTGAAGATGCTGAATGTTGAAAAGGGGGTTATCATGTAACAATAAGGAAGAACAGTTCCAGGCGGAGAGAAGAGCAAGTTCAAAGCCCTGCTACAGAGGCAATCTTGATAGATTGCCTGGATTGGATTTTACTCTGCATCCAGTGGGACTCCATTGGAGGGAATTAAGCAGGGAGATAATATAATTTACATTTTAGAACATGTGGGAGAAAAAGAACAGAAGGCAGCAGACAAGCACAGAGATATTCCTTGGACTAGGGTTATAATAATAAAAATGGGGAGAAGTCATTCGATTTGGAATATAGAGCATTTCCCGGAATAGGGCAGAAATTAACAGTTTGATTTTGGACATGTTAAGATTGGGATGTTTATTGCACATCCAAGGCAAGGTGTCAAGAAGGCCGTTTGCACTATGAAGCTAGAGATACAGGTTTGAGAGTTGTCAGCATGTAGGTATTTCCAGCCATGGAACTAGATGAGGTCCGTGAGGGAGGATGTAGATGTGTAAGAAGACCGATGACCAGGTCCTGGGGCTCTCTGGTAATTCAACGGACTGAATGTAGGTAGTGTGCATAGCCCATAGTAAATGCCAAAATGTGTACTGCTGTTATTTGGGGGTGGGGGGGTGCTTATTTCTTGGAGGTATCCTTAACACATGAGGTTGGTAGAGAGATGAAAGACCAGGTGGCCCAAACCTTAGCACTCTGTTACCTCTTCTTCCCCTCTTCAAGGAGCCACAGGCCTGCTTGTTGGGACCTGAGTTTACTTCCCATCGTATACCCCACATATACACTCATCTCGGGTGTTTCTTCAGGTCACCCGGTAGGGGTAGAATGTGCTGTAATACTGGCTTTGGAACATGAAGTGTGTTAGGTGGGGCCAGCTCCTCCAGGCCTCGTGCAGAGAAGCGCTATCGATGGGCCGATGCGCTAAGCTGCCTGTGGGCGCGAGCTGGGATGAATGTTTCTTTTCAGCAAATACTGATATTCAGTAAGGAGGAAGGGGGCCATAATGTGTGGCTACTGCACTTACCTTGATGCCTGTGCCCAAAGGCGGATTGTAGCTGTGCAGCGCGAGTGGTGATGCCGAGAATATCACTCCTGTGAAGCTTCCACAAGATTTTCCATAAGAGAGAGGCAAGGAAGGCCCAGCTCTCTATGAGTTCATCCAGCTTTTAACTTGGAACTTCTCCAGAGTTCCATTTTTTTTTTCTGTGGCCTCTCCTCCCTGGACTCTCTTGTCCTAGAGGTTACTGTTGCTTTTTTGTTTGTTTTGTTTTGTTTTTCTTTTTTATTAGTTATCTATTTTATACATATTAGTGTATATATGTCAATCCCAATCTCCCAATTCATCCCACCACCCCACCCCTGCTTTTTCCCCTTGGTGTCCATACGTTTGTTCTCTACATCTGTGTGTCTATTTCTGCCTTGCAAACCAGTTCACCTGTACCATTTTTCAAGATTCCACATATATGTGTTAATATACGATATTTGTTTTTCTCTTTCTGACTTACTTCCCTCTGTATGACAGTCTCTCGGTCCATCCACGTCTCTACAGGTGACCGAATTTCGTTCCTTTTTATGGCTGAGTAACATTCCATTGTATATATGTACCACATCTTCTTTATCTCTTCATCTGACAATGGGCATTTAGGTTGCTTCCATGACCTGGCTATTGTAAATAGCGCTGCAGTGAACATTGGGGTGCATGTGTCTTTTTGAATTATGGTTTTCTCTGGGTATATGCCCAGTAGTGGGATTGCTGGGTCATATAGTAATTCTATATTTAGTTTATTAAGGAACCTCCATACTCTTCTCCATAGTGTCTGTATCAATTTACATTCCCACCAACAGTGCAAGAGGGTTCCCTTTCTCCACACCCTCTCCAGCATTTGTTGTTTGTAGATTTTCTGATGATGCCCATTCTAACTGGTGTGAGGTGATACCTCACTGTAGTTTTGATTTGCATTTCTCTAATAATTAGTGATGTTGAGCAGCTTTTCATGTGCTTCTTGGCCATCTATATGTCTTCTTTGGAGAAATGTCTATTTAGGTCTTCTGCCCATTTTTGATTGGGTTGTTTGTTTTTTTAGTGTTGATCTCCATGAGCTGTTTATGTATTTTGGAGATTAATTCTTTGTCCACTGATTTGTTTGCAAATGTTTTCTCCCATTTTGAGGGTTGTCTTTTCGTCTTGTTTGTAGTTTCCTTTGCTATACAAAAGCTTTTAAATTTCATTAGGTCCCATTTGTTTACTTTTGTTTTTATTTCCATTACTCTAGGATGTGGGTCAAAAAAGATCTTGCTGTGATTTATGTCAAAGAGTGTTCTTCCTGTGTTTTCCTCTGAGACCTTTATAGTGTCTGGTCTTACATTTAGGTCTTTAATCCATTTTGAGTTTATTTTTGTGTATGGTGTTAGAGAGTGTTCTAATTTCATTCTTTTACATGTAGCTGTCCAGTTTTCCCAGCACCACTTATTGAAGAGACTGTCTTTTCTCCATTGTATATCCTTGCCTCCTTTGTCATAGATTAGTTGACCATAGGTGCGTGGGTTTATCTCTGGGCTTTCTATCCTGTTCCATTGATCTATATTTCTGTTTTTGTGCCAGTACCATACTGTCTTGATTACTGTAGTTTTGCAGTAGAGTCTGCAGTCAAGGAGTCTCATTCTTCCAGCTCCATTTTCTTCCCTCAAGACTGCTTTGGCTATTCGGGGTCTTTTGTGTCTCCATACAAATTTTAAGATTTTTTGTTCTAGTTCTGTAAAAAAATGCCATTGGTAATTTGATAGGGATTGCATTGAATCTGTAGATTGCTTTAGGTAGTATAGTCATTTTCACAACATTGATTCTTCCAATCCAAGAACATGGTATATCTCTCCATCTGTTTGTGTCATCTTTGATTTCTTTCATCAGTGCCTTATAGTTTTCTGAGTACAGGTCTTTGACCTCCTTACGTAGGTTTATTCCTAGGTATTTTATTCTTTTTGTTGCAGTGGTGAATGGGATTGTTTCCTTGATTTCTCTTTCTGATCTTTCATTTTTAGTGTATAGGAATGCCAGAGATTTCTGTGCATTAATTTTGTATCCTGGAACTTTACCAAATTCATTGATTAGCTCTAGTAGTTTTCTGGTGGCATCTTTAGGATTATCTGTGTATAGTATCATGTCATCTGCAAACAGTGACAGTTTTACTTCTTCTTTTCCAATTTGTATTCCCTTTATTTCTTTTTCTTCTCTGATTGCCATGGCTAGGACTTCCAAAACTGTTGAATAAGAGTGGCGAGAGTGGACATCCTTGTCTTCTTCCTGATCTTAGAGGAAATGCTTTCAGTTTTTCACCATTGAGAATGATGTTTGCTGTGGGTTTGTCATATATGGCCTTTATTATGTTGAGGTAGGTTCCCTCTACGCCCACTTTCTGGAGAGTTTTTATCATAAAAGGGTGTTGCATTTTGTCAAAAGTTTTTCTGCATCTATTGAGATGATCATATGCTTTTTATTCTTTAATTTGTTAATATGGTGTATCACATTGATTGATTTGAAGAATCCTTGCATCCCTGGGATAAATCCCACCTGATTATGGTGTATGATCCTTTTAATGTGTTGTTGGATTCTGTTTGCTAGTACTTTGTTGAGGATTTGTGCATCTCCATTCTGCAATGATATTGGTCAGTAATTTTCTTTTTTTGTGATATATTTGTCTGGTTTTGGTATCAGGGTGATGGTAGCCTCATAGAACGAGTTTGGGAATGTTCCTTCCTCTGCAATTTTTTGGAAGAGTTTGAGAAAGATGGGTGTTAGCTCTTGTCTAAATGTTTGATAGAATTCACCTGTGAAGCCATCTGGTCCTGGACTATTTTTGTTGGAAGATTTTTAATCACAGTTTCAATTTCATTAATTGTGATTGGTCTGTTCATATTTTCTATTTCTTCCTGGTTCAGTCTTGTAAGATTATACCTTTATAAGAATTTGTCCATTTCTTCTAGGTTGTCCATTTTATTGGCATAGAGTTGCTTGTAGTAGTCTTTTATGATGCTTTGTATTTCTGTGGTGTCCATTGTAACTTCTCCTTTTTCATTTCTAATTTTATTGATTTGAGTCCTTTCCCTCTTTTCCTTGGTGACTCTGGCTAAAGGTTTATCAATTTTGTTTACCTTCTCAAAGAACCAACTTTTAGTTTGATTGATCTTTGCTATTGTTTTCTTTGTTTCTATTTCATTTATTTCTGCTCCTGATCTTTATGATTTCTTTCCTTCCACTAACTTTGGGTTTTGTTTGTTCTTTTTCTAGTTCCTTTAGGTGTAAGGTTAGATTGTTTACTTGAGATTTTCTTGTTTCTTGAGGTAGGATTGTATTGCTGTAAACTTCCTTCTTAGAACTTTGCCTTTGCTGCATCCCATATGTTTTGGATCGTCATGTTTTCGTTGTCATTTGTCTCTAGGTATTTTTTAATTTCCTCTTTGATTTCTTCACTGATCTCTTGGTTATTTAGTAACGTATTGTTTAGCCTCCATGTGTTGGTGTTTTTTACGTTTTTCCCCTGTAATTTATTTCTAATCTCATAGCGTTGTGGTCAGAAAAGATGCTTGATATGATTTGTTTTCTTAAATTTACCACGGCTTGATTTGTGACCCAAGATGTGGTCGATCCTGTAGAATGTTCCGTGTGCACTTGAGAAGAAAGTGTAGGGACTTCCGTGGTGGCACAGTGGTTAAGAATCCGCCTGCCAATGCAGTGGACACAGTTCGATCCCTGGTCCAGGAAGATCCCACATGGCGTAGAGCAACTAAGCCCGTGCGCCACAACTACTGACCCTGTGCTCTAGAGCCCGCAAGCCTCAACTGCTGAAGCCCATGTTTCACACTTACTGAAGCCCATGTGCCTAGAGGCCGTGCTCTGCAACAAAGAGAAGCCACTGCAGTGAGAAGCCTGTGCACCTCAACAAGGAGTAGCCCCCGCTCTCTGCAACTAGACAAAGCCTGCACTCAGCAATGAAGACCAAACACAGCCGAAAGTAAAAAATAAATAAATAAATAAATTTATAAAAAATAAAAAAACGAAAGTGTAATCTGCTGTTTTCGGATGGAATGTCCTATAAGTATCAATTAAATCTGTCTGGTCTATTGTGGCATTTAAAGCTTGTGTTTCCTTATTTATTTCCTATCTGGATGATCTGTCCATTGGTGTCAGTGAGGTGTTAAAGTCCCCCACTATTACTGTTACTGTCAATTTCCTCATTTATAGCTGTTAGCATTTGCCTTATGTATTGAGGTGCTCCTATGTTGGGTGCACATATATTTATAATTGTATATCTTCTTCCTGGATTGATCCCTTGACCATTACGTAGTGTCCTTCCTTGTCTCTTGTACCATTCTTTATTTTAAAGTCTATTTTATCTGATATGAGTATTGCTACTCCAGCTTTCTTTTGATTTCCATTTTCATGGAATATCTTTTTCCATCCCCTCACTTTCAGTCTGTATGTGTCCCTAGGTCTGAAGTGGGTCTCTTGTAGACAGCATATATATGGGTCTTGTTTTTGTATCCATTCAGTGAGCCTGTGTCTCCTGGTTGGAGCATTTAATCCATTCACCTTTAAGGTAATTATCGATATGTTTGTTCCTAATACCATTTTCTTAATTGTTTTGGGTTTGTTTTTGTAGGTCCTTTTCTTGTCTTGTGTTTACCACTTAAGAGAAGTTCCTTTAGCATTTGTTGTAGAGCTGGTTTGGTGGTGCTGAATTCTCTTAGCTTTTGCTTGTCTGTAAAGCTTTTGATTTCTCCCTCAAAGCTGAATGAGATCCTTGACGGGTAGAGTAATCTTGGTTGTAGGTTCTTCCCTTTCATCACTTTAAATATATCGTGCCACTCCCTTCTGGCTTGTAGAGTTTCTGCTGAGAAATCAGCTGTTAACCTTATGGGAGTACCCTTGTATGTTATTTGTCATTTTTCCCTTTTTGCTTTTAATAATTTTTCTTTGTCTCTAATTATTGTCAATTTGATTACTGTGTGTCTTGACGTGTTTCTCCTTGGGTTTATCCTGCCTGGGACTCTCTGCACTTCCTGGACTTGAGTGGCTATTTCCTTTCCCATGTTAGGGAACTTTTTGACTATAATCTCCTCAAATATTTTCTCTGGTCCTTTCTCTCTCTCTTCTCCTTCTGGGACCCCTATAATGCGAATGTTGGTGAGTTTAATGTTGTCCCAGAGGTCTCTTAGGCTGTCTTTATCTCTTTTCATTCTTTTTTCTGTTCCACCACATTGAATTCCACCATTCTGTCTTCCAGGTCACTTATCCATTCTTGTGCGTCAGTTATTCCGCTATTGATTCCTTCTAGTATATTTTCATTTCAGTTATTGTATTGTTCATCTCTGTTTGTTTGTTCTTTAGTTCTTCTAGGTGTGTGTTCTTTAATTCTTCTAGGTCTTTGTTAAACATTTCTTGCATCTTCTCGACCTTTGCCTCCATTCTTTTTCCGAGGTCCTGGATAATCTTCACTGTCATTATTCTGAATTCTTTTTCTGGAAGGTGGCCTATCTCCACTTCATTTAGTTCTTTTTCTGGTGTTTTATCTTGTCCCTTCATCTGGTACATAGTCCTCTGCCTTTTCATTTTGTCTAACTTTCTGTGAATGTGGTTTTCATTCCACAGGCTGTGGGGTTGTAGTTCTTTTTGCTTCTGCTGTCTGCCCTCTGGTGGATGAGGCTATCTAAGAGGCTTGTGCAAATTTCCTGATGGGAGGGACTGGTGGTGGGTAGAGCTGGGTGTTGATCTGTTGGGCAGAGATCAGTAAAACTTTAATACGCTTGTTTGCTGATGGGTGGGGCTGAGTTCCCTCCCTGTTGCTTGGCCTGAGGTGACCCAGCACTGGAGCCTACAGGCTCTTTAATGGGGCTAATGGCGGACTCCAGGAGGGCTCATGCCAAGGAGTACTTTCCAGAACTTCTGCTGCCAGTGTCCTTGTCCCCGCGGTGAGCCACAGCTGTCCCCCGCCTCTGCAGGAGACCCTCCAACACTAGCAGGTAGGTCTGATTCAGTCTCCTAGGGGGTCACTGCTCCTTCCCCCTGGGTCCTGGTGCGCACATTACTTTGTGCCCTCCAGGAGTGGAGTCTCTGTTTCCCCCAGTTCTTTTGAAGTCCTGGAATCAAATCCTGCTAGACTTCAAAGTCAATTCTCTGGGAATTCCTCCTCCTGTTGCCAGACCCCCAGGTTGGGAAGACTGACGTGGGGCTCAGAACCTTCACTCCAGTGGGTGGACTTCTGTGGTATAATTGTTCTCCAGTTTGTGAGTTGCCCACCCAGTGGTTATGGGATTTGATTTTATTGTGATTGCACCTCTCCTACCGTCTCATTGCACCTTCTCCTTTGTCTTTGGATGTGGGGTATCTATCTTTTTTGGTGAGTTCCAGTGTCTTCCTGTCGATGATCGTTCAGCAGTTAGTTGTGATTCCGGTGCTCTCGCAAGAGGGAATGAGCACACGTCCTTCTACTCCGCCATCTCGAACCAATCTTGGTTACCATTACTTTTAAAATCAAAAGAGGTGGCCAGAGGAGATGGAGTCAAGATGGCAGAGAAGAACGTTAGCTCACCTCTTCTTAGGAAAGCATCAAAATAACAACTGCTGAACGACCATAGACAAAAAAAAAAAACCCCCACTGGAACCTACCATAAAGGATATCCTACATCCAAAGAAGCCACAGTGAGACAGTAGGAGGGGCACAATTGCGATAAAATCAAATCCCACAAAATTTGGGTGACCCACAAAATGGAAAATAATTATACCACAGAAGCTCTCCCACAACAGTGAAAGTTCTGAGCCCCACGTTAGGCTCCCCGGCCTGGGGGTCTGGCAACCGGAATAGGAGCCCCCAGAGAATCTGGCTTTGAAGGCTAGTGGGGTTTGATTGCAGGAATTCCACAGGACTGGGAGAAACAGAAACTCCTCTATTGGAGGGTACACACAAGGTCTTGTGTGTACCAGGACCCAGGGAAAAAAGCAGTGACCTCAAAAGAGCCTGGGCCAGACCTCCCTGCTCGTATTGGACTGTCTCCTGCAGAGGTGGTGGTGGGGCAGCTGTGGCTCAGTGCAGTGACAAGACACAGTGGTGGTTCTGGGGAGTACTCTTTGGTGTGAGCACTCCTGGAGGCTGCCATTTTGTCACCAAGACCTTGCCCCACCCAACAACCTGTAGGCTCCAGTGCTGGGACGCCTCAGGCCAAACAATCAACAGGGATGGACACAGCCCCACCCCACCCATTAGCAGACAGGCTGCTTAAAGTCTTCCTGAGCACATGGCTACCCACTAAACACACCCCTTGACCCGGCCCTGCCCACCAGAGGGACAAGACCCAGCTCCTCCCACCAGTGGTCAGGAACCAGTCCCCCCCCACCAGGAAGCCTGCACAAGCCTCTTTGCATCACCCACCAGGGGGCAGACAGCAGAAGCAAGAACTACAACCCTGCAGCCTGCAGAACGAAAACCACATCGCTGAAAGTTAGACAAAATGAGACAGCAGAGGAATATGTCCCAGATGAAGGAACAAAATAAAACCCCAGAAGAACAACTAAGTGAAGTGGAGACAGGCAATCTACATGAGAAAGAATTCAGAGTAATGATAGAAAAGATTATCGAAGTTCTTGGAAAAAGAATGGAGGCACAGATCGAGAAGTTACAAGAAATGTTTAACAAAGACCTAGAATAACTAAAGAACAAACAGACAGAGGTGAACAGTACAATAACTGAAATGAAAAATACACTGGAAGGAATCAGTAGCAGAATAACTGAGACAGAAGAATGGACAAGTGAGCCGGAAGACAGAATGGTGGAAATCACTGCTGCAGAACAGAATAAAGAAAAAGGAATGTAAAGAAATGATGAGAGCCTAAGAGACCTTTGGGACAACATTAAATGCACCAACATTCGCATTATACGGGTCCCAGAAGGAGGAGAGGGAGAGAAGGGACCTGAGAAAATATTTGAAGAGATAATAGCTGAAAAATTCCCTAACATGGGAAAGGAAACAGTCATACAAGTCCAAGGAAGCCCAGAGAGTCCCAGGCAGGATAAACCCAAGGAGGAACATGCTAAGACACATAGTAATCAAATTGACAAAGAAAAAATATTAAATCAACAAGGGAAAAGCAACAAATAACATACAAGGGAATTCCCAAAAGGTTGTCAGCTGATTCCTCAGCAGAAAGTATGCAGGCCAGAAGGGGGTTGCACGATATATTTAAAGTGATGAAAGGGAAGAGCCTTCAACCAAGAACACTCTACCCAGCAAGGCTCTCACTCAGATTCGATGGAGAAATCAAAAGCTTTACAGACAAGCAAAAGCTAAGAGAATTCAGCGCTACCAGACCAGCTTTGCAACGAATGCCAAAGGAACTTCTCTAGGTGGAAAAGAAAAGGCCACAAATAGAAACAAGAAAAGTATGAATAGAAATGCTCACCAGTAAAGGTAAACATACAGTAAAGGTAGGAAGTCAACCACACACAAGTATGATATCAAAACCAGCAATCGTGAGGAGAGTACAAATGGAGGATATTGGAAATGAATTTGAAATTAAATGACCATCAAGTTAAAACTATCCTGTTTATGTAGACTGCTGTATCAAAACCTCTTGGTAACCGCAAACCAAAAATCTACAATAGATAGATAGATAGACAAAAAAGAAAAAAGGAATCCAAACACAACATGAAAGATAGGTTCAAAAGAGAAGAGAACAAAAGAGTAAGCGAAGAAAAAAGACCTACAAAAACAAATCCAAACCAATTAACAAAATGGCAACAAGAACATACATATCAATAATTACCTTAAACATAAGATTAAATGCTCCAACCAAAAGATACAGACTGGCTGAATAGATACAAAAACAAGACCTATACATGTGCTGTTTACAAGAGATACACTTCAGATCTAGGGACACATACAGACGGAAAGTGAGTGGATGGAAAAGGGTATTACAGGCAAATGGAAATCAAAAGAAAGCTGGAGTAGCAATACTCATATAAGACAAAATTGACTTTAAAATAAAGACTGTTTCAAGAGACAAAGAAGGACACAATGATCAAGGGATCAATCCAGGAAGAAGATATAAAACGATCTTATAAATATATGCACCCAGCATAGAAGCACCTCAGTATATAAGGCAAATGCTAACAGCCATAAAAAGAGAAATCAACAGTAACACAATAATAGTGTGGGACTTTTAACACCCCACTTTCATCAATGGACAGATCATCCAGACCTAAAATTAATAGGGAAACAGAGGCCTTAACTGACACATTAGACCAGATGGACATAATTGATGATATTTATAGAGCATTCCATCCAGAAGCAGCAGAATACACATTCTTCTCGAGTGCACATGAAACATTCTCTAGGATTGGTCACATGCTGGGCCACAAAGCGAGCCTCGGTAAATTTAAGAAAACTGAAATCATGTCAACCATCTTTTCTGACCCCAACCCTATGAGATTAGAATCAACTACAAGGAAAAAACTGTAAAAAACACAAACATGTGGAAGCTAAACAATATAATAGTAAACAACATGGATCACTGAAGAAATCAAAGAGGAAATCAAAAAATACCTGGAGACAAATGACAGTGCAAGCACAATGATCCAAAACCTATGGGACACAGTTCTGAGAGGGAAGTTTATAGCAATACAGTCTTACCTCAGGAACAAGAAAAATGTCAAGTAAACAACCTAACCTTACACCTAAAGCAGCTAGAGAAAGAAGAACAAACAAAACCCAAAGTTAGTAGAATGAAAGAAATCATAAAAATTAGAGCAGAAATAAATAGAAACAAAGAAAACAATAGCAAAGATCAATGAAACCAAAAGCTTGTTCTTTGAGAAGATAAACAAAATTGATAAACCTTTAGCCAGACTCACCAAGAAAAAAAGAGAGAGGGCTCAAATCAATAAAATTAGAAATGGAAAAGAAGTTACAGCAGACACCACAGAAATACAGAGGGACTACTACAAGCAATTCTATGCCAATAAAATGCACAACCTGGAAAAAATGGACAAATTCTTAGAAAGGTACAATCTCCCAAAACTGAACCAGGAAGAAATGGAAATATGAACACCGAAATACAAGCACCGAAATTGAAACAGCGAATACAAGCACCGAAATTGAAACAGCAATTAAAAAACTTCCAACACACAAAAGTCCAGGACCAAATGGCTTCACAGGTGAATTCTATCAAACAATCAGAGAAGAGTTAACACCTGTCCTTCTGAAACTATTCCAAAAAATTGCAGATGAAGGAATACTCCCAAACTGATTCTATGAGGCCAGTGTCACCCTGATACCAAAACTAGACAAAGATACCAGTCACACACAGAACGAAAATTACAGGCCAATATCACTGATGAATATAGATGCAAAAATCCTCAACAGAATACTAGCAAACGAAATCCAGGGACTTCCCTGGTGATCCAGTGGTTAAGAATCCGCCTTCCAGTGCAGGGGACGCAGGTTCAATCCCTGGTCAGGGAACTAAGATCTCACATGCCACAGGGCAAGTAAGCCCACTCATTGCGACTACTGAGCCCATATGCTCTAGAGCCCACACGCCACTAGAGAGCCCTGTGCCACCACTACCGAGTCCTTGCACTCTAGAGCCCACGCACCACAACTAGAGAGCCTGCGCCTTGCAACTTCTGAGCCTGCATGTTCCAGGTCCATACGCCGCAACTAGTGAGCCCGTGCACCACAGCTACTGAGCCAACACGCTCTGGAGTCCATGCACCACAACTAGAGAGAAGCCTGCATGCCACAACGAGGAGCCCGCACACCACAAAGAAAGATCCCGCATGCTGCAGTGAAGATTCCGCCTGCCGCAACTAAGACCCAATGTAGCCAAATAAAACAAAAAACAAATGAAAAACCTCAAATCCAACAGTACATTAAAAGGATCATACACCATGGTCAAGTGGGATTTATTCGAAAGATGCAAGGATTTTTCAGTATCTGCAAATCAGTGTGCTACACCATATCAACAAATTGAAGAGTAAAAACTATATGATCATCTCAATAGATGCAGAAAAAGCTTTTGACAAAATTCAACACCCATTTATGATAAAAACTCTCCAGAAAGTGGGCATTGAGGGAACATACCTCAACATAATAAATTTAGGCCATATACGACAAACCCACAGCTAACATCACACAAAATGGTGAAAAGCTGAAAGCATTCCCTCTAAGATCAGGAACAAGACAAGGATGTCCACTCTCACCACTTTTATTCAACATAGTTTTGGAAGTTCTAGCAATGAGAGAAGAAAAAGAAAAGGAATGCAAATTGGGAAAGAAGAAATAAAACTGTCACTGTTCGCAGATGACATGATACTATACATACCAAATCCTAAAGATGCTACCAGGAAACTACTAGAGCTCATCAATGAATTTGGTAAAGCTGCAGGATACAAAATTAATGCACAGAAATCTCTGGCATTCCTATACACTAGCAATGAAAAATCAGAAACAGAAATCAAGGAAACAATCCTATTTACCATAGCATCTAAAAGAATAAAATACCTAGGAATAAATCTACCTGTGGAGGCAAAAAGATCTGTACTATGAAAACTATAAGATGCTGATGAAAGGAAAGCAAAGATGATGCAAATAGATGGAGAGATATACCATGTTCTTGGATTGGAAGAATCAATATTGTCAAAATGACTGTACTACCCAAGACAATCTACAGATTCAATGCAATCCCTATCAAATTACCAATGGCATTTTTCACAGAACTAGAACAGAAAATTTTACAATTTGTATGGAAACACAAAAATGACCCCAAATAGCCAAAGCAATCTTGAGAAAGCAAAACAGAGTTGGAGGAATCAGGCTCCCCGACTCCAGACTAAACTACAAAGCTACACTAATCAAAACAGTATGGTACTGGCACAAAAACAGAAATATAGATCAATGGAACAGTATAGAAAATCCAGAGATAAACCCACACACCTATGGTCAATTAATCTGTGACAAAGGAGGCAAGACTATACAGTGGAGAAAAGACAATCTCTTCAATAAATGATGCTGGGAAAACTGGACAGCTACATGTAAAAAAATGAAATTAGAACACTCCCTAACACCATACACAAAAATAAACTCAAAATGGATTAAAGACCTAAATTAAGACCAGACACTATAAAACTCTTAGAGGAAAACATAGGCAGAACACCCTTTGACATAAATCACAGCAATATCTTTTTTGATCCGTCTCCTAGAGTAATGGAAATAAAAACAAAAATAAACCAGTGGGACCTCATTAAACTCAAAAACTTGCACAGCAAAAGAAACCATAAACAAAACCAAAAGACAACCCACAGAATGGGAGAAAATTTTTGCAAACAATGTGACCAATAAGGGATTAATCTCCAAAATTTACAAACAGCTTATGCAGCTCATCAATATCAAAAAAAAAAAAAAACCCCAATCAAAAAGTGGGCAGAAGACCTAAATAGACATTCCTCCAAAGAAGATATACAGGTGGCCAAGAGGCACATGAAAAGATGCTCAACATTGCTAATTACTAGAAAATTGCAAATCAAAACTACAATGAGATATCACCTCATACCAGTGAAAATGGCCATTGTCAAAAAGTCTGCAAACAATAAATGCTGGAGAGGGTGTGGAGAAAAGGAATGTTGGTGGGAATGTAAATTCGTATAGCCACTATGGAGAACGGTATGGAGGTTACTAAAAAAATCTAAAAATAGAGCTACGATATGATCCAATAATCCCACTCCTGGGCATATATCTGGAGAAAACCATGGTTCGAAAGGATACGTGTACCACAGTGTTCATTGCAGTGCTGTTTACAATAGCCAAGACATGGACGCAACCTAAATGTCCATCAACAGAAGAACGGATAAAGAAGATGTGGTACATATATACAATGGAATATTACTCAGCCATTAAAAAGAATAAAATAATGCCATTTGCAGCAACATGGATGGACCTGGAGATTATCATACTGAGCAAAGTACATCAGACAGAGAAAGACAAATATCATATGATAGTGCTTATATGTGGAACCTAAAAAAAATGATACAAATGAACTTACAAAACAAACAGACTCACAGACTTAGAGAGCATGAGTCTTACCAGGGGAGAAGGGTGGGGGGAGGGATAGATTGGAAGTTTGGGATTGACGTATACACGCTTGCTATATTTAAAACAGATAACCAACAAGGACCTACTATAGCACAGGGAACTCTGCTGAATATTCTGTAATAACCTAAATGGGAAAAGAACTTGAAAAAGAATAGATACATGTATATGTATAACTAAATCACTTTGCTGTACACCTGAAACTAACAACATTTTTAATCAGCTGTACTCCAATATAAAATAAAAAGTAAAACAAAACAAAAGAGGTGGCCAGAATTCAATTTCCTTCTGTCACACAGACAGAACAGGAATTGCTAGAACCCTAAAGCCAACCATATCCAGACCTTGTGATTTAAATATTAGGTAAGGTGTGACTGCCTTGGGTTTGATGATAAAAGTCACTGTAAGTAACAAACTTATAAATGAATCAGTCCTAATGTATGCATTGTTCTTTTCCCTTGAAAGGGTCTAATGCTCCCTGTCTGCGGTGTACAAAAAATCACACAAGTGCTGGTCTTGCACCTCAAACCAAGGAGGTATGTTTAGAGTATGAGAGAGAGGAGACTGTGGTGAGCCCCTGGATGGTACCTTCAGACATCCGTGCGATTCTCTATGAGAGTCACAGTTCCCTTCTACAGGTACACGTTGTTCCAGGTTCCAGTTTGCCTAGTGATTCCTTGTGTTCTTTAGGGTTTTTTGTTATTTATTTATATATTTAGTGGGATGTAGACATACTGAAAGATTATTAGGTCAGTTTGAAGTAGCGATTCAAAGCATCTACACTTTTGGCTTAGTACTCCAGCATTTATCATTCAGAATTTTCCTTGACTGTATTTTCTTTTTAACCTAAAAAAAAAAAAGACTCAAAAAACAAGACACAACAACAAAAATGTAAGAACAGATCATTGTACTATAGATATAAAAATCTATTCTGTCCACTCTTCAGACCTAGTGCCAGCATCTTGTTGTGTCAGGTGGTGTTCATTCAGCCCACTGCCAATCCAGATGTGCTGGGCAACCACAGCCCTGGTCCCCTTCATATTTCCTTCAGGGTTTGGTGGATGAGCAGCTCTAGAATCTTTGGAAAATTTAGTTCATGTTCCATTTATTTTTTTCTCAGGCTAGGACCACAACTTACTGTCTTTCTCAATTTGATAGGACTCATCACCAACTGAAGAAAAGCCAGAGCCTCCTTTTGGGGTGTGTGGCACGGACGGCTTGTCTGAGAGCACGGGCAGCATCCTCAGCAAGCTTGACTGGGATGCCATTGAAGATATGGTGGCCAGTGTGGAGGACAAGAGCCCGTCTGTCCACTGGGCCCTGGACCTGTAAGACCTGAACGTCACTCTGCTTCCACGCAAAGGCCAGCAACTCAGCGTTCTAGTTCTGAAAGATTTGTGGGTTTAAGGGAGAGAAGCAATGAAGGAAGCAATGTGAATTTACCACCTGCAGGCATATTATTACCTGGATTAGACGTTTTAAGAGGAAAAATAAACATTTCTCAATAAGTTTGCCTTCAAGGGAAAGGGGTTAACTATAGATGTCTTATATGTTTTTGCATTTGAGTTATTATCTTTAGGTATAATTTTTTAAATGATGAAATAAACAGTACCTTTCAAGCCAAGCTTGTATAATATTTAAGCTTCTTTCAATAAAAATCTTCTGTCTTGCCTCATCCTTTACCCCCTGAGTTTTGAGAAACAACCTTAGCTGGGTAAACCTGATAGGAAAAAAAAAATTCTTTCACTGAGGTGAAGAAAATCGCACTCTCACCAGAGACGCTCAATAATGAACTCCATTTTAAAAGATATCCTAAAATTGTGTAGGGCTTGGCTGAGGAGTGAAAAGGAACCAGCCACCTTCCACTAATCCTGAACTTCTAAATAAAACATGTTCCACGTGGGCCAGGTCTTCTGTCCTCTGCCCTGTATCGTGAAAAGCCTTGGAGGAAGAAAAAGAGTTGGATGCTTTGGGTGCCTTGCAGAGTCTGGGCACTGCTACTACCCTGCACTTTGATCTCTGCCTTGTCAGCTCAGTGGGACCACTGTGGTCTGCTTGGACATAGCTTGTTATGCTGGAGTCGGGATAATACCCTTAAAGCAGAGAGCCAAGCATTTATGAGACTTACCTCGTGAGCTTCCCTTCCCTCGGGGATCACCGTCTTGCACTGCATGCTGCTGTCCAGTGTCTAAAAGCAGTTGCCTCACGTGTTTTGTCCAATTTTATGGTTAAGGCATGCAGGCTAGTCATGTGCCAGTTACTCTGTCATAGCTGCAAGTGGAAGTCTTTTCTTGGTCTCAGTCAATTTTACACCCATACAGCAAACCTGAAAATAAGGACTGAAGGAGGGTAGAGCATGTCAGCAGAAGACTGATGGTCCTAGGCAGTCTCCAGCCTCTAGCCTGAATATGTTCTCTTAGTCTTCAAAAAACTGCAGTATGACAGTTTTGTAGTGTGCCTGACACAGGAAACAGCCTTACAAGGAAGGGTCTAGACGGCACACCTTCCAAACAAACAAGGGTTAAAAGAAGCAGTTTCCATATCTAGATTTCAAGCACTTACCATGCTTGGGAATACCTCCAGTTATCAAAAGGATTCCCCAATTTCTCAAAACAATATTATTTTGCTCACATTTTTATTAGAAAATATGTTATACAGCATTTAGTGTCATGTATATCTAAACTAAAGCCACATCTGAGTGTCCTGTTCTTTATTCTGGCTGAGTTTGGAATCTGTTAGCAAAGGAAGCTCAAACACAAAGCTTCTGCCAAGAAATTATATCCATGGACCTGGCTTAAAAACACCAACTTCAGCCTTTCTTTCTTTCCTACTTCAGCTCCTACTGTTTCTAGCCTATAGTATATGCTCAAGTGTTTGATGAATTCACGAAAAGCCATTATAGCTTATACCCTTTTCTATTTCTCAACAATTCAAATAATTATGTACCATGCTTTGTGTCCTGCTAGCTTTTCTCTAAGAAATCAAACCTTGGACCTTACTGAGGAAATCTGAGAGAGAGGAATTCTGCAGAAGTCACATTGGTAGCCCTCCAGAACTCCAGTTTCCTTTAAGCATTGCTTATACCCTGACCCTTCATGTGTGTTCAGCATTTGGACTGTGACTCTGTGTCATTAAGGTGACCCTAGTGGAAACTAATGCTTTCATTTTTTTCATACAAATACTGAATCTGGGGAACATCTGAGAGGAAAGAATCCTTGTTAGTTAAGGTTGGTGTGTAGGTTAGGAATGAATTTATATATATGGGGCCTAGGGCCAACTTCCATGGCAGGAGTAGCCTAGTTGAAGGGAAAAATTTTATGTAGGATTTTTTTTAAAAAACTGATACTAATTTAAAAAGAAGTATTTAAAATATATTCAGTCAGTAAAGGTAAAAACAAGCTAATTAAAATAACCAGCGTTAAGAATTTTAAAATGGTAAAATATTTTACCGTTCGATAAATTATTTTGATTCCCTCTAAGACCTAAGTGAGAGGATAATAAAAGAATTTTTAAATGTGTAAATCACCACAAACGAAGAGAATTGGAGAGGAGATATCACCGGAGGAGAGAAGTCACAGGAGGTGTAAGAGGGTGAGGAAACCATAATAGAATTTGTGCAGAAGAGGATAGTGATGAACAGTGAATTTAAGATACAGAGCTGACAAGCACAAAAAGGGACAGCAATCATGCTGTAAGTCTTAGAACAGTTGCAACTCATCTCTGTATCCCTTGTGCAAAGAGCTCCCAGTAGCTATGCCCGAGGCAGGAGTCCAACTTCCCACCTGATTACCTTAGAGCAGAGATCAGCAAATCTGGCCTGCTTTCTGTTCTTGTAAATAAAGTTTTACTGAAAGACAACCTGCCCATCCATTCCCATGATATCTACGCTGCTTTTGCTCATCAGTGGCAGAGTTGCATAGTTGCTACACAGACCATGTGACTTGCAAAGCCTAAAATACTTATTTTCTGACTCTTTAGAGAAAAAGTTTGCCAACCACTGCTCTAGAGTGGAGCTCACCAGATGAAATCCACCTATAAACGTTCAGAGCTTCAATAAAGAGCTTCAATAAACTTTCTAGTACCTTGCTCAAAAACCTGAATGGACAGTTAGGCATCACTTGACACAAAGAGAAAGCCCTTTTCATGAAAGGGAGAGTCAAAATTAAATGAGCAAAATAACAGACAAAAAGATCATGCAAGAAATAGAACAAGTGGTTTTTTAAAGCTAACAAGTTGGAAGGCTTAGGCAATGACAGAGGAAGCCCTATTCTCACATTTCTGTTAATAAAGAAGACATATTTCTTATCGGTGCGTGGCAAGAGTTCAACATCAATTGATTTTCATTTTAAAAACGAGTATACATGCATTCACCAAGTATATGTGTGGTCTCTTTGTCCCTACTTCTGGCTTTTGACGAGTGAGGGGCAGCTACTCCAGGAAGCTAAGTAGATTAAATGTTTGCTTTGCAGAGCACTCCGCCAGCAGATGGATGGGTGTCTAGATTTGGGGCAAATGGCAGCAAGCTGGACTGGGTTGCTGGTCCAGGTTACAATATGTTCTCTACTCTGGCTCTACTGACAATAAAGCTGTTAGTTTTATCTCTATCTGACTTCAGTGTATAATTCTAATCAGAACTCCAAGGAGTGAGGAATGTGATGTATCAGCCTCCTTAAATCTGAACATGTGAAGCATTGGCTGTGGCTTGAGCTCAGGCCTCCAAATGGCGAGAATGCTACTTTTTAATCTGACAGATAGATATGAGATGTTGCATTCATAAAATAAAACAAGTTACTGTATGAAAGGAACAATCAGAGAACAAGAAGAAACTCTTTGAAATTTAAAATATAGCTGAAATAAAAATTTTAATAGCAGTTAGAAGATAAAGTTGAAAAACTCTCAAAGATAGACTCAAAAGACCAAAAAAAAAAAAGCAAAAAACATAACTGAGGAGATCAGTCCAGGAAGAATAATATCTGACTAACAGAAATTATAGAGAGGGGCTTCCCTGGTGGTGCAGTGGTTAAGAATCCGCCTGCCAATTCAGGGGACATGGGTTCGATCCCTGGTCCAGGAAGATCCCAAATGCCACGGAGCAGCTAAGCCCATGCACCACAACTACTGAACCTACGCTCTACAGCCTGCGAGCCACACCTACTGAGTCCATGTGCCACAACTACTGAAGCCTGTCCACCTAGAGCCCATGCTCCACAACAAGAGAAGCCACCGCAATGAGAAGCCCGTGCACCACAACGAAGAGTAGCTCCTGCCCGCCGCAACTAGAGAAAGCCTGCGCACAGCAATGAAGACCCAACACAGCCAATAAATTAATTAATTAATTAATTAATTAAAAAAAAGAAATTATAGAGAGAAGAAACCAAGGGGAAGAAATTATCAAAGAAAATTCTCCATAGCTAAGAACACAGATCAAACGTCTATAACATGCCCCGTAGAATGAATTTCACAAAGAGATCCACTAAGAAACATCATAGTGAAATTTTACAATATGAGAAATAGAGAAAATATCCTAAGTTTCTACAGCAGGAAAGCACAAGTCATAAACAAAGGAATAATCATCAGTATGGTAGCAGCCCTCTTAACAGCAACAACACAGACTAGATTACGGTGAAAATACTTTCAAAGGGAAAAATTTCAAGTTAGAATTCTAGACCCAGCTATCAACCATGAGGTGAAAATAATGACATTTTCAGACATCTAATGATTCGAAAATTTTGTCCTTATGTGTCCATTCTTAGGAAACTACTGCAGGATATGCTCAAGCAAACTGAACATTTTTAAGCAAAAAGGAGGAAGTTTTGGGTTCCAGACATGGGTTCTGGATCCTACCAGAAGAGAGGCAGAAAAAGTCTGGTAGAACATCTTTGCAGCAGTCGTGAAAAATCGGTCCAGATTGGTGCAAAAGTAAGAACAGCTCCAGGAAGGAGTTTCTTGATGGAGGAATGCAGGAGGGGCAGGGGGAAGAAGACTCAAATGAATGATATGAAAGAAATCTGTAATTCTTTTGGAGCTCTATGTGGAAATTATGTAAGTGAAAAAGCAAAGCAATTTCACTAAAAGGAAAACAAGAATATACAATAAAGGAAATGTATTCATAGTAAACTTAGCTCTGATCGAACAATATTTACATAGTTTTATATTACATAAATGCTTATTAAAAATAGTGATATCCATACTGGGAGGAGAGGGAAAGACTATAAGAGCCAAGTCTTTATCTATCATAAAAAAGTCAATAGGGCACTTCCCTGGTGGTCCAGTGGTAAAGAATCCACCTTCCAATTCAGGGGACACGGGTTCGATCCCTGGTCGGGGAACTAAGATCCCATATGCCGCGGGGCAACTAAGCCCGCGTGCTCTAGAGCCTGCATGCCACAACTAGAGAGAAAACTGCACGCTGCAACAAAAGATCCCACATGCCTCAACAAAGATCCCATGTGCCGCAAAAATAAACTAAAAAAAGTCAATAGATCATAATATAATTCAATATCTAAGTTCCAGAGTTAATAAATTGCAACAGTATATTCTTTAGAAATATGCATGTTAACTACACAAAGAAATCAGAGTGGTTGCCTGTAATTATATTAAAAGCCTGTCTCATTAAAATCTTTATCTTGGAATTACTCTGAACTGTATTATAAGCAGGATTTTAAAGATTCAGTTGACAGTTTTAAGCTATCCAAGACTATTTTTCTCTTTTTTGGTTCCTTTCCTCACTTCAAATCATGGTTATTCCTCATGGGCTGTCCTCCAGATGAATCAGGGGTAAGTCATGTTATCTTTTATATGGATATCTACCCAGGAATACTTGTCTCACTCATCAAAACTTACTAAGGAAATTCACACCTGTTCTCTCCTCATTACAATTTAATTTTTAATTGTTGGCCATTATTTTAGCCTACCAAAAGCTATGTGACCAACTTAAACATCCTAACCATTTCTACAAATAAGGCTACTTCTCTCCTTCTACCACCACCACCCCAGCCAGAGTTATCATCATCACCTTCCACAGGGCGTTATTGGTCCCCCTCAGATCATTGTCAGTGCTCTTTAAAAAATGCAAATCTGGACTTCCCTGGTGGTGCAGTGGTTAAGAATCCGCCTGCCAATGCAGGGAACACGGGTTCAATCCCTGGTCTGGGAAGATCCCACAGGCCACAGAGCGACTGAGCCCGTGCACCACAACTACTGAAGCCCATGCACCCTAGAGCCTGTGCACCACAACTGCTGAGCCTGCATGCTGCAA